>NC_133137.1:31753890-32089962 GCF_048418815.1 Hemitrygon akajei
CAAATACAAAGTTACATACTCAACACAGTGTCAACGGCAACGACTTAAAATGGCAGACGGTGTCGCGATCTGACTTAAAATGGCGGACAGCATCGCAATCTGAATTTAAATGGCGGACGGTGTTCTCCTTCCTCTGTTCATAAGTACGAGTTGTCTGTAAGTCGGACGTTTGTAACTCGGGCACTACCTGTACTATGTTCTATTTACAGTGACTAATTCACCTAACAATCTGCATATTTTTGGGATGTGGGAGGAAAACTGTCGAACAATGCTTATTACAACATTCAGTTCATAGATACTTAACAATACAATGATCTATTTGAATAAAATACATGATGAAGTCGCAATTAAATTTTGTTTGTCAAAGGGGAATTCTATCAGTTCCATGCCTTCTATTTCTTCCTTGTCAAATACTTCTTAAAGTATTTTAACATTCACAGAGAATTTGAATATCATTTTTAAACTTTACCTGGAGATAATTGGGAGGCAGGTTCAATGTTAAAGTGTGCATCTGTACTTCCCAAGTTATCCCTTGTATCTAAAATATACATTAAACATTAGAAAGATTGTAATCTTGCCAATATTAATATTCATAAAGTGTCTCATCTAAAAAAGAAAATCATGCAATTTTGACATACAGGATGCTTCCTCAAGAAAAATACAAAAAAGCAGTATCCCTGACTGGTTTGGAAACATTAGCCTTAAGGGTAGGATGAAATAAAAGAATGATGGTGGCTTAAAAGATTTGTACTAAGCGAAGCAAGGAATGGCTTTTCAGCAATTCTCGGAGGCTGTTTTCTCTACCCAGGAAAATATCTCTGCTACCTCCTCCATTACCCATCTTTGTGCTAGTTTTTTTTTCCGTCTCTAATCCTGCACCACACTAAATATACAACTCACATACTTTCTTATTTATGGCATAGATATGGTATACAGGAAGATATTCAACCTATTGGGTCCATATGCCAGTACCCAGCAGGGGAATTTTATCAGTTCTATGCCTTCTATTTCTTCCTTGTATATCTACAACTTATTCTCTCTCTTGAAGTAATATAATAAAATAATAATTTTTCCAGCAAATTTGGTAAATTTCAAGGCAGTATAGGAAACAGAACCAGGTGAGTTTCCAAGAAGCTTAGGAATCTTGACTGCAATGAGTGAGAGGGAGTTCATAAACCTAGCCTCCAACATGTGAAAAGAGTTGAGAATGCAGGTCCTGGGTAAATATGTGTTACAGGCAACACGGAACTGGAGCCCTAGGGTGTGAAAATTAACGTAGAAACTGAGAAACAGACATAAGATGCTGGAAGAACACAGCAGCCGGGCAGCATCCATGGAAAAGAGTATAGTCGACGTTTCAGGCTGAGACCCTTTAGCAAGACTGGAGAAAAACAGATGAGGAGAAGGTGGGAGGAGGGGAAGAAGAAACACAAAGTGATAGATGAAACTAGGAGGAGGGGTGTTGAAGTAAAGAGCTTGAAAGTTGATTGGTGAAAGAGATACAGGGCTGGAGAAGGGGGAATCTAATAGTAGAGGACGGAAGGCCAATTGAGAAAGAAAAAGGGGGAGGAGCACCAGAGGGAGGCAATGGGCAAGGAGATAAGGTGAGAGAGAGAAAGGGGGATGGGGAACGGGGGGGGGGGGGAAGCATTACCAAAGTTTGAGGAATCAATGTTCATGCCATAAAGTAGAAGGCAACCCAGACAGTATATGAGGTGTTGCTCCTCCAACCTGAGTGTGGCCTCATCGCAACAGTAGAGGTTATGGATAGATATGTCAGATTAGGAATGGGAAGTGGAATTAAAACGGGTGGCCACTGGGAGATCAAGCTTTTTCTGGCGGACAGAGCATAGGTGTTTGGCGAAGCAATCTTCCAATCTATGTTGGGTTTCACCGATATACAAGAGGCCACAATGGCAGCATCGGATGCAACAGATGACCCCAACAGACTCACGGGGAAGTGCCACCTCACCTGGAAGGACTGTTTGGGGCCCTGAATGGTAGTGAGGGAGGGGTGTAGGGACAAGTGTAGCACTTATTCCACTTGCAAGGATAAGCGCCAAGAGGGAGATCAGTGGGGAGGGTTGTCAAGGAAGTCACGGAGGAAGCAATCGCTCCGGAATGTAGAAAGTGGGGGTGGGGGGGGGGGGGTAAAATGTGCTTGGTGGTGGAATCCCACAGGAGATGGTGGAAGTTACGGAGAATTATGTGCTGGATGCAGAGGCTGGTGGGGTGGTAAGTGAGGATATGATGAATCCTATCTCTGGTGGGGTGGCAGGAGGATGGGGTGAGGACAGATGTGCGTGAAATAGAAGAGATGCACTTCAAGGCAGCGTTGATAGTGGGGGAAGAGAAGTCTCTTTCTTTGAAGGAGGACATCTCCTTCATTCTGAAATAAAAAGCCTCAACTTGACAGCCGATGTGGCGGAGATGGAATACGGCAGTAGAAACTGAGAACCTGTTACATTGAAGGCAGTTCATGAATCAATATCCACTGAACCAGATTGCGTACAAGCAGGATTTCCAAACATCAAAGTTATATTGTATTTATTTTATAACAATAACCATTTATTTTATAACTATTACTTAACCTGCTATTGTTAGAAGCATTGGATTTTTGGTATTTGGATTTGGACTTTTAGATAGCTTTGATTGGGACACTTAGTTATTTCACAGTTCATGAAGTCTGAGTAATGCATATGCCAAAGGAACTGCTGGGACAACACCTATGCATTTTATTTCCCCTGTGCCACACACACATGCCCCTAATAATTCCTCCACTGCTCATTACTGTCCCTACTGCTTACTCACACTCAAGCAAATTTACAGCAGCCAATTCATGTATCAACCAATGTTTTTGGAACTTGAGGAAAAAGCTGTTGGAACAACTAAACCCAGTTCTTCCATGCACCGCAATACAAGGTGAGAAAATACTTGATAAATACAATTTAATTTGTCAAATTGGTAGAATAAATGTACTCAAAACATTCACAGAGTATTTTGAGTATCATATTGAAAGTTTACCTGGAGATAATTGGGAGATGGGTTCAGTCTTCAAGTCTGAATCAATACTTTCCAAGGTAACACTTCCAACTAAAACATACGTTAAATATTATATCATGATATTTATAGTCTATATTCTTGCTAATATTAATATTCATGAGATTTTGATCTGAAAAATTGAATCATGCAAGTTTGTAAAAATGCCTAGATAGCTATTACTCTGGTTTTGTGCTCCAATTTTGAACCATCTTCCCAGATCTATCCTGGATCCAACATATTGATGCATTTACAAAGAAGGCATGTCAGCGGCTATGTTTCATTAGGTGTTTTTGGAAATTTGGTATGTCACCAAAGACTTCAGCAAATTTCCACAGATGTACCGTAGACAGCATTCTAACTGGTTGCACCACCAACTGCTGTGCAGCTTTGCTGCTCTTAGCCACCCATAATTTTAATACTGTAGAAACATATTGAAGATTAATTTATTGCTGCTTGTGGTATTTTGCAAAAGATTTGAGACATTTGGATGGGGACTCTTAAATGTCTCTGTCTAGGAGGAATTACTATTAGGGCAACTCACATCTGGGAAATGTAACTTATGAAGGACTGGTCTTGTAACACTGAATATAAATCACAATATTTTGAGCACAATGAGCTAAAGAAATGAACTGAAGATGATGGATAACTCATATGCAGAATGGAGAGAATACAGTTCAAAAAATGCAGATATATTAAATACAGAAGTCTGGAGAGGGCTGATTGATTATTGCATTAAAAATGAATCAAAGTCCTTCGGCAGAATCAGTATAGTCATGTACAGAGGTGACGAAAACCATGGCTGAAGGTTTCAAAAGCCAATTAGTTGAGGAAGAGAGAACATTTTACTAATCTATTTGCTGATAAAGCCCTGCATTAAAAATATTCAAAATTTAGACGCTTTGCTCAAAATGACAACTTAAAAGTTTGGTTCCACATATTAGTTGAAAGCTTAACTGATTTAAAAAAATTGCATCAATAGTGAAACAGGACCACTTTTAAACTTGATAATGACTTTCCCATGTTTACTCATGCATTTTGGCTTGCTTACTTATGATTTTCAAAAAAATCTGTTTTAGTATTATATATATTCTAACTTGAATGATTGTTTTCTGTGTTGGCAATTTGACCAAATACATAAAACTCTATGTAAGGCAACCATGTTTAACCATATTCCTGGAAACAAATGAAAAGTATTAATTAATTGTGCAAATATTCCATGTCTATACTGCTGGCTTGTATGACTCCTGACCTACTCCATGTCATTGGCTCTTAAATATGTATCTTCCGAAGCCAGTTGCACCTATTACAACTTTATTAAAGTAAATAAAACTAAACAGCAACAAATTTTAGACATGGAAATATCACTCCTAGTCTAATCATGCAAAGCTCCTCACAAATATCTAGTGGAATAGTGTCTAAGAACAACTTGACCTGATCATTTTCATAGAATCACACCTGACACACAATGTCCCTGAACTCTCCAGCACAATCCCTGAATATATCCAGTTGGCAACACAGCTGTGTGCAGATGTAGCTCTTGAAACAGGAAATTTCATGTTATCATGTGAAATATAAACAAGGAAATCTTCTCTTGATTATCACCAATCATCTTTCTCAGCTAATGAATCAGTTTTCTTCTATGTTGAATAACACTTTGAAGAAGCACAAAAGTGGCAATGTGCAGAATGTATTCAGGATAGGCTATTTTACTGACTATCACATAAAATATCTAGGTAGTACCACCACTGACTGAAGTGGGACTCTTCAGTAATGACTGATCAAAGTCAGTTCCACCTGCAACTCTTCAGCAAATGAAGCATGCAGCAAGACCAAGACAATATTCAAACATGGGCTTCTACATTCAAGTAACAATCATGCCATCAAAAATGACACAACAACCATCTCTTATAAGGACATTATCTTATCATTCAATAGCTTTATTATCTCCATTCTTCCACCAGAAGCTTAAATGGATCAGCTACATAAACAATGGCTAGAAAAATAGGCTAGCATGGTGTGACTGACCTGCCTCAACCCAAATCTGTTCCACCAATGACAACCATCACTTGCCTGATGGATTTCTAATCCAACAAATTTTAAGTTCAAACAGCCCACCTGACTGGCATCTTATCAACTATATACTATATATACAGGTCCTCCCTAGTTTATAACAGTGAGAGTTTTTGATACTGGCAGGATAGACTTGCAGGCTGCTGGGGCAGGAGGCATCTTTTGTAGCATGGTAAGTTGGTCTGAGCTGCATTTCTGACTTATGAACTGTTCAGATTTTGAACAGTTCATAGGAAAAGAATGCTGTCATAACCTGAAAAGAACCTTTATGTCCACATTCAGTGGCTGCTGTGCATAACATCTACAAAACATACTTAAGTTACTAGTCTTGGTTATTCTGATAGCACCTCCTAGACCAAAAACATTACCATCAAGATGTGCATAATGAAGTTTATCTAATATTACAATAGGATCAGAGGGACACTAAAATGCAGATGGAGTTTATTTCCGATAAATGCATTATAGTGAGCCAAACTAGGGCAGGCACGATTTGCATAGGAAAGGACAGGGTCCTGGGAGTGTTAAAGAACAGAGAGACCTCGGGGTGCAGGTATATAGTTCTTTGAAGATGATGGTGTATCTAAAAAGTGTCGTGAAGAAGGCATCTAGCATGCTTGCCTTCATTGGTCAGGATATTGAGTATAGGAGTTGGGATATTGGTAAGACCACATTTGCAGTATTGCATACAGTTCCAAAAACACTACTACAGAAAGGATGTCATTAAACTGGAAAGGGTACAAGGAAGATTTACAAGGATATTCTGGGTCTGGAGGGTTTGAGTTATAAGGGAAGTGTGGATAGACTAGGACTTGCTTCTGTGGAGCACAAGAGGCTGAGTGGGGTCCTTAAAGAACTTTATAAAATCATAAGGGGTAAAGAATAGTTACAGCCTTTCCCAAAGGCAGAAAAGGAGAGCAGAAATAATGTCACAACCACAGACTCTGTTGTAGAGTCTGGGCACCCTCACAGGGAGGAACTGAAAGGGATCAGCAATCACACTTGTGAGTATGCACATTCCAGCCAATTAGGGTTTTGTTGATGATTGAATTTACTCCCTTACATTTCAGTCTTGTCAAGTCTTGACCGAAGCACAGTGACAGCAACACTCCTTGCTTACCCTAGTCCTCATTCCGGGAAAGAAGATTACAATTTACAATGACAATGATGCTGTAAAAGAGGTATTAATTTAGTATGAAATTACTGCTTCTGAGCTGCAATGATGGCATTAGATTTTAGCTTGAGAATTTTAGTTAGTGGCCCTGTTGGCCTAGTGTTTGTTATTTTTCTTTTGTTCTGCACAGCTCTTATTAAAACTCTGTGAAATGTTCATTCTTATTCTGTGTGTCTCTTTCCCTCTGCAGTTGGGTCACTCCAAACACTATGTCAACTACAGGGCATAGGTTTAAAATGAGAGGAGAAAGATTTAAAAGAGACCCGAGGGACAGCTCTTTCACATAGAGTATAGTCTGTATTTTGAGCAAGGTGCCAGATGAGTGATAGAGGCGAGTATAATTATGGCATTTATAAGGCATACATAGGAAAGGTTTAGAGGGACATAGATCAAACACATGCACATGGGTCTAGCTCAGTTAAGCAACTTGGTTGGTATGGACAAATTGGACTGAAAGTCTGTTTTCCCATACTATGTATCTTCATGACTCTATGAATCGTTACCTGTGAAGCTGGGAATGGAGAACACCATTACATTCTGTCGAAGAATTTGCCCTGATTATTGTGAGAGACTTTACTCTGTTAGGGAACAGAATTAAAGACACAGATCTCGGTATAAGGTTAGCCCTTTAATATGTGATCATGGGGGAGCCAATGTCTTACAGCTCC
This sequence comes from Hemitrygon akajei, assembly GCF_048418815.1. Taxonomy (NCBI): domain Eukaryota; kingdom Metazoa; phylum Chordata; class Chondrichthyes; order Myliobatiformes; family Dasyatidae; genus Hemitrygon; species Hemitrygon akajei. The sequence continues at coordinate 31,760,842 of NC_133137.1, forward strand.
ATCAATGTCAGGTTACATCTCAAATTTATACAGTAAATTTTGGGTAATAGCCAACTGCCAATCACACTTGGTCAGTGATTCAAGAAGTACTTGTTAGGTATTAGCAAGTCTATATATTTTCCCACGTGATACACAAAATTAGAATTGCACATCTACAGTCAGTTTCTTTATTAGCCAGAAAATCGCAGACAAAGGTTGACAATACCTCAGCACTGGCATCATTCATTGCTAGCTTGCATAAGAAAGGCAGCATCTGCATCTCATCCTGTCACCCTCATGACCCAAGCCTTGAGCGATACTTATCTAGTCAAGCTTGACAACGAAATTTAATTTTTCTCTTAATTTTCTTCCACATATTCACTGGCCTTTCATCCTCGTGGGGTTTAAAGCCTGAAACTCCCGTTCCAAAAGCACTATTGGTAGAAATTCTCAATACATATTCTCAACAACAATGAGGAATGGCTGATAAATCCAGCTCTTTACAGGGATAACCATCTCTTGGATTCTCTTTTACCTTGTCAGCTAAAGATATCCAATGCCCATGTTGCCCTCATAATTTCCCTCTTGGTTACCCCTATTTAATCCTAGCCACCCATATGTGACATCCATCTCATTTTTACTTCACAAGTCTTAATACCTCTTATCATCCAAGGTTCCATATTCCTGCCATCCTTGCCTTTCAATCTAACAGAAACAAGCTATCCCTGAACTCTTGCTGTCTCACTTATTAAAAGCCTTCCACTTGTCAGATATAACTTTACCTGCAAACAGCCTCTCCCAATCAACTTTTAAAAGTTTCCGTCTAATAGCATCTAAATTGCTATTGTTCAATTTTGGACTTTAACATAAAGCTCAGTCCTATCCTTTTCCTAACTATGCTTAGCCCACTAACACTACAGTCATTTATCCTACCTCATTTCTGAATAAGTGGTTAAATATGCCTCGTCCCTAATAGGACCATCTACATATTGATTGCAAATTTTTCCTGAACCCGTTTAACAAATTTCTCATCATCCAAACCTTTAACACATTAGCCTTCCCAGTTGATGTTTGGATAGTTAAAATCCTATAAATTTATTAAACAGAAAGTCAGCAGTTGATCAATACCCATTGCAGAAAACTGCCCTGGACTTCATAATTAACAAATCAGCAATGTAATTGACTGCTTTCAAAGTACAAAGTACATTTATTATCAAAGTAGGTATACTTTATACAGCCTTGAGATTCGTCTCCTTACAGACAGCCACAAAACCAAGAAACACAATAGAGCCAATTAAAACAAAAGAAGACCATCAAACATCCAATGTGCAGAAATAAAACAAATTATGCAAATAATAAAAGTAAACAAATAGCATTCAGAACTGGAGTTGACAATAGTGAGTACACAGCCAATTCAGAAGCTTGTTAGTTGAAGGCTACAGCCTCAGTTTAGTGCAGAGACAAGTAAACCTCATGGAGCAGTAAGCTGAAGTTCAGTGCAGAGACAAGTGAACCTTGCAGAACAGTGAGTTGAATCAGCATATCCCTTGACTCCAGCCCCGACACCCTGACCTTTTCAATCTGGCCCAGGTTCTAAATCGTCCAGACCTCGGGTCGTTCTTTACTCTTGGACTTGGGCCCTACTGCTTCAATATGCTCTCAAGCCCAAGCCCCATCACCTTGATTTGGCCTGTATCCGACCTTTCCAATTTGGCTCAGTATTTAAATCGATCCAACCTTGGATCTTTCCTCACTGTTGGGTCCGAGCTCCGCCTCATCTCTGTCTTGTCTTGCCTCAGTTCTGCTGCAACGAATCACCTCCAAGTCCACTCCTGCAATTGCCATACACTGGCTCATTCCCTGCTCTCCAGCCCAGATCACACAACGCAACTGCCTGGCACCTTTGAAACTTCAGTTCACACTACAAAAATGCTAGGTCGTATAGGTGGTTCAAAAGCTCAACCCTAACAAAGAAATTATAGGTTAATGTTTGCAGTGATCGTTTACCAGAAAAAGTGTGATGAATAAAGAAGAATTTAGTTGTTTTATTTGCCATCAGCAAGTAGTCGCTAAGCTTTACCAGTGCTATCTTAAATCAGGAAAGCACTTGATCTCTCTTCATGACTCAGCTAAGACCAGGAACTTGGCATGTTAAAGAACATGAATGTAATTTCCTAGCCATTACAAAACTTCATCACCCAATCTGCAGTTCTGCCCATGACAATGAACATAAAACACTTGATAAAGTTAAACTTGCATTATAAAAACATGCTCTACATTACTCAAAAAATGTTGTAAAGTTCACAAAGAATAATATACACTTTAAAATGTACCTGGAGATAAAGGTGAAGCAACCATGTTTTGCATTTCTGTATCTGGTCTAACCTCTGCATCTAAAATAAATTTTTAAAAATTACATAGCAACTTATAAAATATCTTAACCTTGCTAGCATTAATATCCAGAGCCACTTGAGAGAAGTAAAATCATGCAAGTTTATAAAAGATATTCAGGTAACTGTCATAATGCATTTATTCTGCAGTATTCAACCCAATATTTGATCTTCCCTTTTATAATGGCACTGGGGCTCAATTAAGATGAAGACAATTCCATATTACCTCCACAATTCCAAGTTACATAACAAACTACTTCCAAGATAGTTCTAGAGATTCAGTAAAAGTTTCATTTGTATGTATATGATTGGGGGCTGCCCAGAGTATGCATTACAAAGAATTTTCCTACAGGGAAATAGGATGCTGAGTCCATTCACATTTCATTGTCATACAGAGACTAGCATTTGGAAGAAATAGTACAACAGCAGTGTATACTGTAAAGGTGCAGAGGCTGAATGTAACAACAGGATAATAGGAGGAAAACTAAGTTAATGATATGCTAACAAACCAGATTCAGACCTTGGTTTAAAAAAACACATTGAAGAACAAAATGACAACTGTGATAAGGCCGTCACCTATTTAATTCCCAAGGCAATAAAACTCTGTTAACCTCGTACACTCAGGTCTTTGTGGTGCCAGGTTAAAAGATTTTCCTATTACTGGATATTATCCCAACACATTTTGTAGATGTTATGTACATATTAATAAATAAGTATTATACAGTAAAATAAATTTTCTGGTGGTCCTGGTGTTGAAAGGGACACGGAGCCCCAATGTGCTAGATGCTGAACCACCAGGATTCCCAAATAACGAGTTATTGGATGATCAGAGTTTTAATAAAATAATTATTTTTTAGTTATCTTTCATTCAACTTACAATTTACTTATAAGAATTTTCTTAGATATAATTACCAGAGTAAGACTTATGTATGCCTTCATCTGTTAAAAAAAAACATGCAAGTTGTTAACAATCAAAAGACTCAAAGTTGCAGTTGCCGGTAATCAGAAATGAAAACTCTATACCAGAAACATTAAGCAGTATTTACAGAGAGAGCGAGTCAATATTTCTAATTGATGCCTCTTCATCAGAACTGAGACAAACTAGAGGTCAAACATATTCTAAGTTGCAGAGAGGGGTGGAATGAAGAAGGAAAAAATGAATGCATATGGAAAGGTGAAGGCCGGAAGAGACTAAATGGTAAAAGGCTTGATAATTACAGATGGTCTCTGGAGGTAATAGCAACTGGATAAACTTTAACAGTGAAGGAAAGGGAAAGTAAAAGAAAGGCTGAAAGTACAAGATAGAAACTGAATACAACAAGAAATAATGTATGTTATAATTGGTAGATAAATAATTCAAGGTGAACAATTTAGACTTTTAATATATTCCATATATATTACCAGAAGAAAGTATAATTGCGTTGCTATCTGAAACACAAAATTAGAAATAACTTTATGTTGCATTCATTAACATTATGAATTAAAACATGTGCAATGACATATCAGGTATCATCCCACTATATAACATGAAAATATAACATTTACACCACTAAAAATTAAGTGAAGAGTAAAAGTCAGTTAGAGAAATGACATTTTATTCTTAAAATGTTTATTCAAGGGAAGTTCAAACTTCTAAAGTGTATTTCATTGGTTAACATTCTTGTTGGGCCATGTACCAACTTTTTGGAAGAAGCCTTTATCCATAAGTAGCTTCCCACAACTTGGAATATGGAAGTTGGTAAAATAACCCTTTATCTACATATCCACTAGCAAAAATTTCCTAACTCATTTTAATTTGGAATCCACAGAAGGTTCCTGAATATCCTGCATACATCTGGAGAAACATATTTTGATAGAAGACAATCTACATACTCAACAATCACCTTCCACTAAAAGATTTTTGGACGGTCCACGAACACTATCTCATTGTTCCTTTTTTTACTGCACTATTTGTTTCTGTAATTTATAGATCTTTATGTTTTTGCACTGTTCTACTGCTGCAAAAGAACAAATTTCACATCTGAGATAATAAATCTAATTCTTTAGTTGATTTGACTGTCACACAAGTGAGGACTATCACTTGTTATATCAGTTGGAATCCTGCTAAGGCACAAATAAAACTCTCTCATTCTTCATCTGAAGGTAATATTACATATTAGCACTCTGGCAATGTGTGTGTCACCTACTTAAATTTGAATTTGAGTCAACAATGAAATGCTACTCACTAGCTGAAGAACTTCTCTTCTGCATTTCCTTTTTTATGACGTAACAACCCATGAAATTATTTCAAGAGTGTTTGATTGTTTGTTAGATAACATTTTCTGGGAGCTCATGAAAATATATTAAAATTCCTTACCTGCCAATGGGAAGATTTAATTATTCTTTAAACCCACCCAAACAACCGCCACTTATAATTGACATCATTTACCTGACACAGATAAGCGAACTCCTGAAAAATACATAAAAAAGGAATGCTACATTTCTTTTACCAATAATACCATCAATAATAATAAACAGTATTTTAAAGATTAAACATTAGAGAGATCTTTCCCTAATATATCAATTATAATCAGTGTTTCCTTTGTCTCTCATAATTATATGCTTAACATTGCTTATAATTACATACTTTACACAAATATTGTTATTGTCTTCAACGGAGAAGATAAAATATGAAGAACCAAGAGTGTTATGTCAGTTATGACTAATTTTACTAAACAAAGCTGGAGGAAATAAGAGGACTAATTCAGACAAATTGTACACACTGAAAGTCTTCCCCACCCCCACCCCCAAATTCTGAAAGAGGCACTTTAATAATAATGGTGGGTAAGTGATAATTGCCCAATATCCTCTAGATTCTGAAACAGCATGAGCAAATTCCAAGGTAGTAAATACAACACTGTGAAGAAAGCAGACAGAGAAAAGATGGAAAACTATAAATTCTACTCATATTCTGGATTGGGTATTACACAATAAACCGGAATCGATTAGAGAGCTTAAGGTAAAAGAACTCTTAGGGGAAAGTGATCATAATATGATCAAATTCACTCTGAAATTCGAAAAGGAAAAGTTAAAGTCAAATGTATCAGCATTACAGTGACGTAAAGGGAATTACGGAGGATTGAGAGAGAAGTTGGCCAGAGCTGATTGGAAAAGAACACTGGGAGGAATGGTGGCACAGCAGCAATGGCTGGAATCTCTGGAAGCAATTCAGAAGACACTGGGTATATACATCCCAAAAATGAAGAAGTATTCTAAAGACAAGATGATACAACCGTGGCTAACAAGAGAAGTCAAAGCCAACATAAAGTCTAAGAGAGGGCATGTAATAGAGCAAAAATTAGTGGGATATTAGAACATTGAGAAGCCTTTAAAAACCAAAAGAAGGCAACTAAAAAAGTCATTAAGAAGGTAAAGATGGAATATGAAAGTAAGCTAGCCAATAATACTAAGAGGATACTAAAGTTTCTTCAAATGATTAAAGTGCAAAAGAGAAGTGAGAATGGGTATCGGACTGTGGGAAAATGATGCTGGAGAAGTAGTAATGGGGGACAAGGAAATGGCAGATGAACTGAATAAGTGCTTTGCATCAGTCTTCACTGTGGAAGAGGCTAGCAGGATGGTGAAAGTTCCAGGTGTCAGGGGACATGAAGTGTGTGAAATTACCATTACTAGGGAGAAGGTTCTTGGGAAACTGAAAGGTACGAAGGCAGACAGGTCAATAGGACCAGACAATGTACACCCCAGGGTTCTGAACAAAGAGATTGTAGAGGCATCAGCAATGATTTTTCAAGAATCACTAGATTCTGGAATGGTTCTGGAAGACTGGAAAATTGCAACTGTCACTCCACTCTTCAACAAGGGAGAGAAGCAGAAGAAAGGAAATTATAGGCCAGTTAGTCTGGCCTCAATGGTTGGGAAGTTATTGGAATCATTTGTTAAAGATGTGGTTTCAGGGTACTTGGAGACACATGATAAAATCAGCCATAGTCAGCATGCTTTCTTCAAGGGAAAACCTTGCCTGACAAATCTGTTGGAATTCTTTGAAGAAGTAACAAGCAGGATAAACAAAGGATGCTGAGTAGTTGGTTTTTCAGAATGCCTTTGACAAGACAAGTCACTTTTATTGTCATTTTGACCGTAACTGCTGGTACAGTACATAGTAAAAATGAGACAACATTTTTCAGGACCATGGTGTTACATGACACAGTACAAAAACGAGACTGAACTATGTAAAAAAACAACACAGAAAAGAAAACTACACTAGACTACAGACCTACACAGGACTGCGTAAAGTGCACAAAAACAGTGCCGGCATTACAATAAATAATAAACAGGACATAGGGCAAGGTGTCAATCCAGGCTCTGGGTATTGAGGAGTCTGATAGCTTGGGGGAAGAAACTGTTACATAGTCTGGTCGTGAGAGCCCGAATGCTTCAGAGCCTTTTCCCAGACGGCAGGAGGGAAAACAGATTGTATGAGGGTGCATGAGGTCCTTCATAATGCTGTTTCCTTTGCGGATGCAGCGCGTAGTGTAAATGTCTGTGATGGCGGTAAGAGAGACCCCAATGATCTTCTCAGCTGACCTCACTATCCTCTGCAGGGTTTTGCAATCCAAGATGGTGCAATTTCCGAACCAGGCAGTGATGCAGCTGCTCAGGATGCTCTCAATACAAACCCTGTAGAATGTGATCAGGATTCAGACAAAATGAAGATATCAGGGGAATTACTATTAAAGGGACAGAGCATAAATTGGCTTGTTATGAGGATGACATTTTGATCTATCTAGGGCAACCAACATACTCTTTACCTAAATTGATGCAATCCTTTCAACAATATGGTCAATTATCAGGATACAAGATCAACATAGATAAAACCCATTACTTTCATATTACTATAGCCCAACAAGAGAAATTGAAAGTCGATACCCCTGGGCATGGCACACAGAGTCTTTCAAATATTTGGGCATCATTATGCCAAAAGATTTGGCAAAATTATCAGAATGTAATTATCAGCCTTTATATAAAAAAAATTAAGGAAGATGTGGCAAGATGGAACCTGATTCCTTTTTTCAGTCTCAGTTCAAGGATTGAGTATATTAAAATGAATATACTGCCCAGACTGTTATATCTCTTTCAGACCCTACCAACAGAGATTAATCAAAATCAATTCAATGAATGGAACAAGATGCTATCAAGGCATATTTGGCAGGGTAAAAGGCCTAGAGTTCGTCTCAAAACTTTGCAATTAGCAAAGGAAAAGGGGGGGATGGGGCCTACCTTCTCTTAGAGATTATTATTTTGCAGCACAGTTGAGAGCTGTGATATGTTGGTGTAACCCATCATATGACACTCAATGGAAAAACATTGAGGAGCAGGTACTTCCCATCCCCATACAAGCAATTTTGGCTGATAACAACCTACAAAGGTATATAAATACTATTGATAACCCATGGGTGAAATTGACTCTTAAAGTATGGAAAACTACTATAAAAGAATATAATCAAGAGGGAGATATTGCAATTCTTAAATGGTGTGCATATGACTCAGATTTTACACCAAATAAATTGGATGCTAGATTTAAGGACTGGACAGCTAAAGGAATAACAGTTCTTTGCAACATAATGAAAGAAGGAATACTGTTCAGTTTTGAAATGTTTAAAGAGAAACACTTATTAGAAAAACAAGATTTTTATTGGTATTTACAGATGCGACAATATGTTAATAAGAAGCTTAAAAATGTAACCAAGGCAAATACATGCTTGACAGAGCTCTTCAGAAAAGCATATAATTCAGATAATGGTAGTAGAATCATTTCAAGCATGTATAAGGGGTTGTCAAATCTTAAAACACATTTGACTTCATACATTATAACAAAATGGGAGAAGGAAGGCGGGATAATTATATCTGAGGAAGAATGGACAACAATATGGAGATATCAATGGAAGTGTACCAGTTCAAATGGAGGGAGCTTGGATGGAAAAACTTGATAAGATATTTTATTACACCCTCTCAGAAATCCCATTATGATAGCAACCTCGAGGAAATCTGCAGATGCTGGAAATTCAAAAAGCACACACAAAATGCTAAAGATAGTAAGATAAAGAAAGATAGTAAGAGACTATCTTTCCTTTCAGTTAGTCCTCATGAAGGGTCTCGGCCCGAAACGTCAACAGTGCTTCTCCTTATAGATGCTGCCTGGCCTGTTGTGTTCCACCAGTATTTTGTGTATGATAGTAACCTCCCTTTTTGCTGCAGAAATTGTGGAAATCAGAATGCAAATCATTATCATATTTTTTGGGACTGCCCTGTTATCAAAAACTATTGGAGGGGGATACACAATGCCCTACAAGACATCTTTAAATGTGAAATACCCTTAGGAGAGTAAGACCATATATTTTGGATATATACCTCAAGAATGGTTGAAAAGAGATAAATATTTAATGAATATACTGTTGGTGGCTAGTAAAAAAACTCTTACTAGGAAATGGTTATCACAGGAGAGCCCAACTTTAAATACATGGATGGAAATTACAATGGACATTTAAAAATGGAGAAGATAACAGCATCTGTTAACCATAAGCTGGAACAATTTGATTCATACTGGGAAAAATGGTTTAACTACATAATACCTCATAGGCCTGATTTTATTCTCACAAATCAATGAATCTGTTGTAAAAAAAAAGATCACTCCCTACTTGTACATAGTTCTTTCCTTTTGCTTGTTTTTTCTTCCCACTCTTTTCTATAAGTGTATACAGATAAATACTTTGTGGAGATTTGTGATATATATGATTATATGATATATATGTACAATGTCTGAAATACATCTTATGGAAATGTTTGTTTGATGATGAACTTCAATAAAAAAATAAATTACAAAAAAAAAAGAATGTGATGAGGATGAGGGGTGGGAGATGGACTTTCCTCAGCCTTTGCAGAAAGTAGAGACGCTGCTGGGCTTTCTTTGCTATGGAGCTGGTGTTGAGGGACCAGGTGAAATTCTCTGCCAGGTGAACACCAAGAAATTTGGTGCTCTTAACGATCTCTACCGAGGAGCCGTCGATGTTCAGCGGGGAGTGGTTGCTCCGTGCCCTCCTGAAGTCAACAACCATCTCTTTTGTTCACAATAAGAGACAGGTTGTTGGCTCTGCACCAGTCCATTAGCCGCTGCACCTCCTCTCTGTAAGCTGTAAGGTGTTACACATGAGGCTGCTTAAGAAGCTATGAGCCCATGGTATTACAGTAAAGATTCTAGCATGGATAAAGCAGTGGCTGATTGGCAGGAGGTAAAGAGTGGGAATAAATAGAGCTTTTTCTTGTTGGCTGCTGGTGTGGAGCAGTGATTCACAGGGGTCTGTTTTGGGGCCAATGCTTTTACATTATATATGAATGATTTGGATGATGGAATTGATGGCTTTGCTGCAGTTTTGAGGAAGTAGAAAGGCTACAGAAAGACTTAGACAGATTAGGAGAATGCGCAAAGAAATGGCAGGTGGAATACAGTGCTGCAAGTGTATGGTCTTGCACATTGGCAGAAGAAATAAAAAGGTTGACTATTTTCTGAAAGGAGAGCAATGCAAAAATCTGAGGCAGAAAGGGACTTGGGAGTCCCTAAAGGTTAATTTGCAGGTTGAGTCTGTAGTGAGGAAGACAAATGTGATGTTAGCATTCATTTCAAGAGAACTAGAATATAAAAGCAAGGATGTAGTGTTGAAACTTTATAAAGCAATGGTGAGGTCTCACTTGGAGCATTGTGAGCAGTTTAGGGACCCTTACCTTTGAAAGGATATGCTGAAACTGGAGAGGGTTCAAAGGAGGTTCACTAAAATGATTCCAGGATTTAATGGCTTGTCATATGAAGAGCACTTGATGACTTTGGTCCTGTGTCCGCTGGAATTCAGAAGAATGAGGAGTAACCTCACTGAAACCTATCGAATGGTGAAAGGCCTTGATAGAGTGGATGTGGAGGGGATGTTTCCTATGGTGGAAAGTCTAGGACCAGAGGACACAGCTTCAGAATAGAGGGGCATTCTTTTAGAACAGAGATGAGGAAGAATTTCTTTAACCAGAGAGTGGTGAATCTGTGGAATTCATTGCCTCAGGCAGCTGTGGAGGCCAAGTCTTTATCTATGTTTAATACAGAGGTTGATAAATTCTTGTTGATTGGTCAGGGCATGAAGGGATGCGGAAGTGAGTGAGTGGAGAATGGGGCAGAGAAGAAAAATGAATCAGCCATGATGAAATGGTGGAGCAGACTTGATGGATCAAATGGCCCAATTCTGCTCCTACATCTTATGGTCTTATGGTCTAAATTAGTTAGCTTAATGGCTGCAGTAAAAGTACCGGTGCATTGCTATGAATATGATAAATTTTTCCAATTGGGAGTTTCGAATGGCAAGTGAAAACACCAGCTATCATTATGTCTAAATTCCGAAAACCATTTAGTGGCAGATGCCAGGGCAATAGGAGTTCCTAGATGTAGCTGCATCTAGCTTGGACTTCATGGTCCTATGCAGAAAATCCACCTAGTCAATTTAAGACAGTCAGAAGTGGTAAAAGGTCAGTGTCCCCAGTCATCTGAATGGGAATTGCTGACCTGAAGATTAGAAACAAAAATTATTTTCATTATTTCTATGCATTTTAATCGGATATTAAACTTCATTTTGTGTTGATCATTTACATCTTCTGTAGTTGTTTCTAAGATCTCCAATATTAATGAAATTTTTAAATTATAAAAAGCTTTCCAACTTTGACAGAGGGTGAAGTTTCTTCCCATGCTTTTAACTGTGGCCTCAATACACAAATCTCCTTTATTCTGCAATGGACTAGATGAGGACAGATGAGCAAAGACTATAAAGGGTGACTTCAACTGATAGAACTGAGTCTAGGAAAATATAGCCCAATATTACAAATTTGGGAGAGTGAAAAATATGAGATGCATTCAATTACATGTAATAAAAGTTGTATATTGTGTATGTACATTGTCTGATATTAAATGGAACCACTGAACCATTGAATTTGCCAAATAATGGAAATTCTGCAGAGTCATTACTGATGTTACCTCCAAAAGTGCCTGATAAGATTTCAGAACATCTATACAACACATTCCACATAAATACAAAAATACAATTATGATTTCTAGAGCACCATAGACTTTAATAATGGAAACTAGCTAAGTTCAAAAAGAAAACACACACGAGAGGACGCTATTTGTACATTTATTCAGACAATTGGGTATCATGTTCAATGGAGCAGATGAAGTCACTATTAACTGTTTCACAGAAGAAGCCCTACAGCAAGAGCTCTGGCACTTGTACATCAACTTTAAAGTATATGATGCAGGTTTCAAAAAAACTATTTACAATGCATGGCAAATCTTATCATAAAAATAACCATTATGCTCATTAAACTTTGTGATAAATAGCAATTTAATGCTTCATATTTCAGATTTGATTTATTTATTACATATATATTGAAACATACAGTGAAATGTGTCATTTACGTTAACAATTAAAACACTCAAGGATGTGCTGTGGGCAGTCCGCATTCTGGCACCAACATAGCATGCTCACAATGCTCAGCAGAACAACAGAGAAACAAGTCCTGTTCCACCATCCCTCCCACCAACCCAGTCACACAAATACACAGTCCTCTAATCCCAGGATTCCTTGTATTCTATCACATTTTATGACCACAGGAACAAAAATGTGCAAATATATAACTCACACTTGCCAGCAATTGATGCCTCGATTCAAGTTTTTTTTTAAAAATCACCAAACCTAACTAATTTTGATAAGTGTTGGAGAAACTTGTAAAATGCATCAGAAATGAACTTAAAGATAGAACAAAAATCAAGTACGAGAAATATTAAATAGGGATTTTCAAAAGCACTTGATACAAAACAACACAAAGTATATTTACATAAAGTAATGGCTCAAGTCATTGAAAGTTATTTAATTTCATCAAATGAGTAAAAATAATAAGGAATAAAGAACAATTTTCAGACTGGCTGGTTGTTATTAAGTGACTTGATACAAGGCACATGATTCAATACTGAGAACTCCGTGAACAATTATTTAAGTGCATAAAATTAGACTAAAAGACAAATTCTAAAGTATACAAGTTTGCAGAAGATTAAAAAATTAAGTAATAAAGTGAGCTGTGAGGTGGACATAAAGATACAGAAAGATGATCAGAAACATGCAATACTATGTCAAAAAGAGATTACTGTAATATGTTATTATTTTGATGTAATAGTGATTATGTGGAAAATTCAGGAGACAAAATCTGCAGAATTTTTTACATACTGAGAAACTATGATTTGTGGGTGCACACAGAGATAATGGTGGGCTTGATTATGTGACACAGTAAGAAAACTCACAGATACAGCATGCAATCAGTATGGCCAATTAAACTTTATTGTAAGGTAGTTTTAGCTCAAAAATAAGTCTTACTGACATTGTAGAGGTCTTTATTTAAAATATATTTCAACACTGCACATTGCACTGAACAGCTACAATTTCAGTCTCATTCCTATATAATTATTTACTTGACTTGGAATAAGTAAACTACACTTTCACTAGTGTAGTTTCTAGATGCAGTGATATAAAAAGGAGAGAATGGGTAGCTGGCTACATCTGCCCATTCACCTCCTCCCAAACCTCCATTAAGAGCCTCAAACAGTCCTTCCAAGTGAAGCAACATTTCATCTCCAAACCAGTTAGGGTCATCTATTATATCCAGTGCTCCTGATGCGGCCTCCTCTACATTGGTGAGACCCAACATAAATTGGGGGACTGCTTTGTTGAGTACCCAGTGGCCAACCATTTTAATTCCTATTCCCATTCCAATATGTTGGTCCATGACTTCCTCATTTGCGATGATTAGGCCACTCTTAGAGTGGAGGAGCAACACCTCATTTTTCAGGTACAGTAGGTAGCCTCCAACCAAATGGCATGAACATTGATTTCTCCTTCCAGTATTTTTTTCTTCTTTCTCCCCCTTCCTTCTTCTATTCTCCACTCTGGCCTCTTACCTCTTCTGCCTATATGGCTATCACCTCCCTCACCTCACCTCACCTTCTCCCATGGTCCACCTCCTCTCCATCAGATTCCTTCTTCTCCAACCCTTTACTTTTCCAACCGACCTGGTTTCATCTATCACTTTCTAGCTAGCCCTATTTCCCCTACCCCACCTTCCCCCTTCCTTTCCATTCCTGAACAAGGATCTCAACCTGAAATATCAACTATTTATTTATTTCTATAGATGCTGCCTGACCTCCTGAGTTCCTTCAGCATTTTGTGTATGTTGCTCCAGATGTACTACAGGCAGTCCCCGGGTTACGTACGAGTTCCATTCCTGAGTCCATCTTTAAGTCGGATTTGTATGTATGTCGGAACAAGTACATCCGGTATTATTCAGCATCAGTCAAATGTTTGTCTTAGTATATAGTATATATTTTACCTTTCTATGCATATAAAACACTTAAGAAACGTATGTATTCCAATAATTAAACCACTACGTTGCTTAGTAATAATCATAGCTTTCATTGGGGCAGGGCCTTTCAAGTGCTCCATAATTCTCACTTTATCCTTTAAAATTGTTCCGATCGTTGACACTTTTCCAATGACCAGTGGCGTTTCACCTCTTTCCAAACGCTTTATTATTTTCACTTTATTTTCAATCACGATCGCTTCCCGTCAATGGAACAGAAACACTGCGGGCAGCAGCTCCCGAACTGCGCCGGCTGCCGAGGTCTGCTGGGTCCTAAGGACCACCGTACTGAGACAGGCCAAATGGGACAAGTGGGGGCTGTGCTGGGTTTGGGTATTTGATCCTCCACAATATTCTGCGTGGGAATTTAAACTGGAGGTGGCAGTGTTTTTTTTAAACGGTCGAGTTGCGAGCTCGAAATCAACCCGGCACGGATGGTACGGGAGTCACTGGATCGAACTCGCGAACCTCCATTCTCCAGCCTGCGCTGATCTTACTGCGCCACCAGCCGGAACAGTGGTGGGGGGGGGCGGGGTCAAGGTGAATCTTACTAAGAACAATTTAAGCCAAATACAAAGTTAAACACTCAACACAGTGTCAACGGCAACGACTTAAAATGGTGGAAGGCATTCTCCTTCCGCAGTTCGTAAGTACGAGTTGTCCGTAAGTCAGATGTTTGTAACTTGGGGACTGCCTGTATATATTTGCAGCTCTTTAATTCTATGATGTTACTTGTTTCATTGATAACAGATTTCTGAGGAACTGAAAGCTTCATAAAATATACTTTCCAACAGAGAAAGTAAAATCTTATCTGTACTTGTATTAAGAATCTCAGATCATATCAGACATATGATTTGATCATAAAATTTAAATGAAATAAAATTACCAACATAGACAATATACCTGATGTCGAAGGCAAAGATTGTTCTTTCACTGGCAGTGAACTTTCTCTTTGACTGACATCCTCATCTGAAATATAAGATATAACAACATGCATTGATATTGTGATCTAATTATTTCATATATGATCATTGTAGTTTTGAAAATTAATCTCATTTTAATTAGTTTGGATTTTTAGCAGTGTGTAAACATTGATACCATCAACAAAAAAAACTTATCATCAACTGAGATCAGTTTTATTTTCCACTTTCCAGTACAAGCATTTAATAAGATGGACTACACTTGAAAATCAGAAAGAAGTTTATCTTTTTTACAGGGTGTCTTCTTTCCCTGCATTATTTTTTGATCTTTCCTCATGTCTTCATTACCAATCATCTCTACTCCCACTCTATTAGATCATTCTCCAACACAATTCTTCTGGGATCTCTGTTCACAACAAAGGCAGGCAAACATGAATGAAAATCTTTAGAATGCCTCAGTATGGATTACCTATTTTAGTGCACAAAACTTTCATAAGTTTAGGGGTCCTAGAACTAGTGCAGGTCTCCCAAATAGCATTGCTTTAACATGCATTATTACATGCATTCGAATTTGATGCATTTAAACACATTACCTGAGCCCTCCTGGAATGAAACTTTGCCATTTTCTGCAAAACAAAAAATAATTTCCCTTTCAACTGGAAGATTTATTGCTGATTGTCAATTATATTTTGACATTCATTGATCTTTTACTAAACAAATTGCAATGGAACATGACACAATGCAAAACCAACAGCAATGCTATATACATAGAATAATCTTATCATTTTTACAAACATAGTTAGCATGTGCAAATTTACATAATTGACTATAAAATTATTGCATACTCAATTGCAAGTGACCTCAGACAAAACAACAAGCTTTTATTAACTGACACAGGAAATTATCTTAATTGAAGTAGGTGCAACTGAACAAATAGCATTTCTAATACATTTTGGAGCGGATCAATGTTCTTTACCCTCCTCAGGCATGTCACAGGGATACATCTTAACAATGATGTGCTTGTTTCTGAGTGGCGAGGTTCAATATGAAGTCTAAATAATCTCATGTCTATATGGAATACTTTCACCCCTTCCAAGCACCAAACTATAATTTGAGAATATCAAATTTATGCTCTTTAATGTCACAAATTATTTTCAATGGCTAATTTTACCCTAGTTTTGCTGATGTATGAGCTGCAGGAAAAGTTTAGAGATCAATACCGCAAGTGCCTACATATTGAGAATAATACTCAAAAGATCAGATCCAAAAAAAATGCTGATGAAAATTCTTCATGAGGTACACAAAAGGCATGAGATTTAAAGGATTTATCATAGAAATGTACAGCTCAGAAATGGCTCTTAATCTACCTGGAGCACACTAACCATAATGTCTTTCAATGCTAATCCTGCATTAGTCATATATCCCTCTATTTCTCCATTCTAGGCAACATCTTGGTGTATCTCTTTTGTACTCTCTCTATTGCTACCATATTCTCCTTGCAGTATGATGATCATAACTGCATATATGCAATACTTGAAGTGAGGTCTAGACAAAGCATCTCTACTTTGATGATGCAAATGTACCAAATACCTTTTACATCACCCTATCCACTATCTACAAAGGATAGTGAGGACTGCTAAAAACATCATTTGGGTCTCCCTCCCTCCCTCCATTCAGGATATATATCAGCAGTGCTGCATAAAGAGTGCCTCCAATATTGTCAAAGACCTCTTCCATCCTTCCCACAATCTTTTTGACTTCCTGCTGTCAGACAAAAGGTGCCACAGAATAAGAACCAGAACTGTTAGTCTGGGTAACAGCTTCTTCCCAGGCTGAGATTTCTTAACATCTTGCTACCACCCAGAACACATATACATCCTGTCAGAAAGCCCTGCTGAGGAAACTCCCACAACCAGTACTCCCTAGCTCATAGACATACTCTTATCCTACACTTTTACTTTTCATCTTTTATTGCTGCTATTTCACATATTTAAACTACAGCTTGTTTTATTATAATATTGCCAGAACATTATACTAACATAAAACATGCATCTCGCACTTTATGTCAACCTGATTTTGTGAGTATATGTGCTAGATCATAACTGTGTGTGTGTGTGTGTGTGTGTGTGTGTGTGTGTGTGTGTGTGTGTGTGTGTGTGTGTGTGTGTGTGTGTGTGTGTGTGTGTGTGTGTGTGTGTGTGTGTGTGTGTGTGTGTGTGTGTGTGTGTGTGTGTGTGTGTGTGTGTGTATATGAATGAATGACAATTAATTGCATTAGATCCTTTTCCAAACTTGAAATTATTTACCACCACTTTCTGGGAGCAATCAACTTGGACTTCAAGATCTCTCTGTCCATTATTACTTCTAAGGTCCCTGTCATTTAGACTATATGTCCAACAGAATTTTACCTAACACAAAACATGTGTTAGGCAACTAACATAGCAGTTAGGAAACATGTGAGGTAACTCATCAAGAGGAAAAAGGAAGCATATGTTAGATATAAGAAGCAGGAAGTAGGAGGGGCTTATGAGAAATATAGGGTAGCCAGGAAGGAGCTAAAGAAAGGACTTCGGAGAGCTCGAAGGGGGCATGAGAAGGCCTTGGTATGTAGGATTAAGGAGAACCCCAAGGTGTTCTATGCGTATGTGAAAAATAGGAGGATGACGAGAACGAAGGTGGGACCGCTAAAGGATAAAGAGGGCAACATGTGCCTGGAGGCGGAGGAGGTTGGGGAGGTCCTAAATGAATACTTTGCTTCAGTATTCACAAGTGAAAAGGATCTTGATCAGGATGAGGTCAAAGTAGAGCAGGCCTGTGTGCTGGACAGTGTGGAGATTAAGGAAGAAGAAGTGCTGGATCTTCTTAAAAACATTAAGATTGATAAATCGCCAGGGCCAGATATGATACACCCAGGTTGTTGTGGGAATTGAGAGAATAGATTGCAGGAACATTAGCTATGATCTTTGAATCCTCTTTGGCTGCAGGGGAAGAGCTGGAGGACAGGAGAATGGCAAATGTAGTTCCCTTGTTTAAAAAAGGTAATGGGGAGAAACCTGGGAACTATAGACGGGTGAGTTTTATGTCAGTGGTATGCAAACTACTGGTAAGGATTCTTAAGGATAGGATCTATGAGCATTTGGAGAAGTACAGTCTACTCATGGATAGTCAACATGGCTTTGTGAAGGGAAGATCGTGCCTCACGAGCCTGATTGAGTTTTTTGAAGAGGTAACAAAAGAAATTGATGAGGGTAGGGCAGTGGATGTGGTCTACATGGACCTTAGCAAAGCATTTGACAAGGTCCCTCATGACAGACTCATCCAGAAAGTCATGAGGCATGGGATAAGTGGAACCTTGGCTGTTTGGATAAAAAATTGGCTTAAAGGAAGAAAGCAGAGGGTAGTTGTGGAGGGGAAGTATTCTGCCTGGAGGTTGGTGACTAGTGGAGTGCCGCAGGGATCTGTCCTGGGACCCCTGCTATTTGTGATTTTTATAAATGACCTGGATGTAGAGGCAGAAGGATGAGCGAGTAAGTTTGCGGATGACACGAAGATTGGAGGAGTTGTGGATGGAGCTGTAGGTGGTCGAAGGTTACAAGAGGATATAGACAGGCTGCAGAGTTGGGCAGAAAAATGGCAGATGGAGTCCAATCCGGACAAGTGTGAGGTGATGCGTTTTGGAAGGACAAACCAGAAGACTGAGTACAGAATTAATGGTCAGTTACTTAAGAGTGTGGATGAACAAAGGGACCTTGGGGTTCAAATCCATACATCCCTCAAGGTCGCTGCACAGGTTGATAGGGTAGTTAAGTTTAGGGGGAGGGGTTAAGGGGAGTGGGGAAGGGTAGATAATTTTTTTTTCTTCTTTCTGTAATCATTTGGAAACTCAATAAAAAAAAATTTTTAAAAAAAGCTTGTTTATTCTTTGATGCTCATGCAACTACTTTGTGGGTGAAACCAAATATTCTCTTTATACAAAATATAGTGCCCCTGTGAGTGTTGTGGCACAAGATATAAAAGATTTACATTTAATAATAGTCTGTCTATTTTCACATTACATAACACCAGTCAACAACCAAACGTACATGAAATCTCAAAATAATTGCTTCTATAGCATGAGAAATATAACTTGATAAAAAGTACATTTTATAAACATTGTAAGAAATGTTAAATATGGAAAATTAAATCTTTTTGTCTTCATTAATATATTTAGCATTGTATCAGTACAATGACAAGTAAAAATAATTGTGATCAATTTTTAAAAAAAGGCCTATGGGATGCTAGGCTTCATTAACAGGGGGATTGAGTTCAAGAGCAGAGAAGTCATGTTGCAACTCTACAAATCTCTGGTGAGACCGCACTTAAGAGTATTGTATTCAATTCTGGTCACCTCATTATAGGAAGGATGTGGAAGCTATGGAGAGGGTGCAGAGGAGATTTACCAGGATGTTGCCTGGATTGGAGAACAAGTCATATGAAGCAAGGTTAGCAGAGCTGGGACTTTTCTCTTTGGAGTGTAGAAGAATGAGAGGGGACCTGATAGAGGTCTACAAAATGAGAGGCATAGATAGGGTGGACAGTCAGTACCCGTTTCCCAGAGCACCATAGCAAACACCAGAGGGCATATGTACAAAATTAAGGGAGGGAAGTTTAGGGGAGACATCAGGGGTAAGTTTTTTTTTTTTTTTTTTTTTTTTTTTTTTTTTTTTTTTACACAGAAGGTTGTGAGTGCCTGGAATGACTTGCCAGGGATGGTGGTAGAGGCTAAAACATTAGGGGTATTTAAGAGCCTCTTGGACAGGCACATGGATGAAAGAAAAATGGAGGGTTATGGAGTAGTGTGTACTTTTTTTAAGGATTATATGGGTCGGCACAACATGGAGGGCTGAAGGGCCTGTACTGTGCTGTAGTGTTCTATGGTACAACAGATTTATTGAACAATTAACATTTCAGATCAATGACTTTTTATCAGTATTAGAAAAAACTGGAAAACAAGCAAGTTTTAAAATGCAAAGATGATGGAAAGGGTGGAGAAAATAAAGTGAATCTATTGATAGATTAGATACTCAGATAAAATGGATAACATAGATTGGCGTTGCTATAAGGAATGGGTAGGATAGATTTCCTCTCTGCTCCATTCTCCCTGTTTAGACACTCTGCAGACAGATATTTTGCCACCCTTTCTCAGACAACACCCAAATATCATCCATTTTATTTTGGTCTATCCATGACACAGACATTACCTTTATCCTCTCCATCTCTCCCATCATTTTGATGCTTCAGAAGGTCTGTTTCTCCTTTCTCCAAATTCCGATAAAAGTTCTTAATGTGACACATTAATTCTGTTCTCTCTGTAGATATTGAATCTTTCTAGAACTTCTCACTTTAATTTTAACTTCCTCAAATACAACCCTTTTTATTTCTCACTAACTTCATATCTCTTGAACCCCACTATCTGATCTCTCTGAAATCCCTGTGACCTTTTCTTCATTTTCTCTTTCCTAAACTCAAATTCCAATCCATCCACTCTCAACAGCTTTCCTCACCCCACTGCAGATAGTCCTCATATTTTCCTCAATCCTCAACTATCTACACAGGTGGATATTCGTCAATTTTCTGACAATTAAAAGCTTACCTACCATTCCTTAGTCCCACATTTCCTGCACCAAATCTTCAACTGACTCTCACAAGCTTTCAACTTCCCATTTTTTTTAGTTTTCTGCAGTGAAGCCCCTTATTCCATTCATGACTGCAAACCAACTCCCACCCCTGCCCCCAGCATTCTATCCTCCAAATAGTAGATTCAGTCCTTTTATTTCCTTACCTCTGACATCCAATTCACTCCCTCACCAACTATCCCCAAGATAAATATTGCATATAACAACTAGTGTACAAGTATGAATTGTACAGCAAGAAAAAAAGAAAATATTAAGATAGTAGGTAAGCCAAGGAACATCAGACCTTTAAAACAAAATTGCATACTACAATCAGTATTCAGATAACTAATATGAAAATTTTACAAATACATTTTCTAATATCTCACACTTACGATATTGCAATGAGGTTTGCCATAAAGGATCAGTCTTTTTCCTCTTGGTGAGTTTTAATTTAAAAGAACTTGGTTCTCCCCTAACAATTACTTCATAGAATGGCTGCTTTGAATCCATATCAGTGCGGCTGAATTTCATTTCCTGCAGCAGATATAAACGTTATGTTCCTCTACCAAAGTGTATTATTTTAAAAGCTGATTGGAACAGAAGTGTGCAAAATCCCAGAAGGAAAAACAAACAGTATATTTTGCAGAAATTGAATAGATTTCCCTTAAATAGGACAAATAAATACAATTAAATTGTAGGAGACATTAATCCTCAATCATGCGTTATTTGCATGACTTGGGTAAACTCTAGATCCAAATCCACTTCCAGAGAAGTTCTTATACTGGTGTGAGGACTTCAGTTTGTTGCTAGAAACTTCACAAAAGCTCTTAAGTAGAAACAGAAGAAAATTTGGCCCACACATCTCCTCTTCCATTCAAGATAGTAGCTGATCCCTTACTCCAGTGTCACTTTCCTACATAAGCCCCACATCGTTTAATTTCCTTAATACTTTAAAATATATTGATCCATAGCTCGAATATACTCAATAACTGAGCCACAAGAACCCTCTTGGGTAAGCATTTCCAGAGATATGTGACTCTCTGTGCAAATAAATGTTTTCCAAACTCTGGAATGATAGGTCTCTTAAGTTGAAATTGTGGCCTATTTGGAGACACTTTTGTTCCTGCATTCTATCAAGCCCTTTAAGAATTTTTATTTCCTAAAGTTGAAAGAGTGTAGAATCTAACCTCATGTGACAAATTCTCTTCAATCCCAGGAATTAATCCATGAACCTGCTACATTCCCTCTACCAACATATATCCTTTCTGAAACAGGAAGACTAGGCCTGTACATTTGGCTTTTTGGACTTGTATGTTGGGCAACCAACTAGGGAATAAGCCATCTAAGACTGGCCATTGTGTAATGAGGTAGCTAATAATCTTGTCATTTGAGGTCCACTCAAGAAGAATGAATAACTTTTCAGATTCATTAATGTGGGAAGTGTAGTCATTCAATCACAAAACTAAGATCTTAAGTCAAAACTAAGGAAATTATGCAGGTATGAGGAGTGAATCAACTTTGATTAATTCAAAGGTATGAAAGTGGATTGGCAATGGCTAACATTGTACAAATAAAGGCAGGAACAGTTTTACATTCCTCTCTGCTGTAACAGTGTAAAAAGGTAAGGCACTGAAACAAGGTTATCAAACAAAAAGTTAGGGATAAAATCAGAAATAGAATCAGACTTAATATCAATGGCATATGTCAGGAAATTTGTTGTTTTGTGGCAGCAGTACAGTGCAAAACATAATAAATAAACTGCAAATTAAAGTAAGTATTTATATATACACACACATGTATTTTATATATATATAAAATTAAATAAGTATTGCACAAAAGGAGCAAAAATAGTGAAGTAGTATACTTAGGCTCATTATTCATTCATAAATCTGATGGTGGAGAGGAAGAATGTCAAACCTACATAAGCAGTCACCTCCCAGCTAACAGGAGTCACCTGCTACTTGTTTCCAATGTGTTATCTGCAGTCTATTTAAACCCAGCTCTCAAGCACAATCCTTGCTCACCCATCGAACCAGCTAGCCTTGACCAGTTGCTCCTAGCCTTCAATTACCTTGTTGCCTTGTTCTGTTAAGTATCTGTTCGCTCCTGTTTTGTGGCTGCTTGTGGTTTGTTCTTGTGCAGTTTAATATTAAAGTGATCGCTCACGCTAAATCATCTCTGCTGCTCTATGTCTGGGTCTATCCTGTCAAATAAACTCTTCCTAAAATGTTGTGCATTGGTCTTCAGGCTCCTGTTCCTCTTCCTCGATGGTAACAATGAGAGAGGGTATGTCCTGATGATGAGGGTTGTTAAAAATACAAAATTTTTGAGGCACTGCCTTTTGAAGATGTTCTCAATACTGGGAAGGCTAGTGCCATGATGGAGTTGGCTAAGTTTGCAATATTTGCAGCTTTTTCCAATCCTTTGTAGTGGCCCCTTTACACAGATGGTGATGCAATTAGTTAGAATACTCTTAATGGTAAATCCGTAGAAGTTTGCTGGAATCTTTGGTGACATACCAAGTCTTGTTGAATTCCTAATGAAATATAGATATTATTATGCATTCTTTGTAATTACATCCATATGTTGAGCCTAGGATAGATCCTCAGAGATGTTGACACACAGGAACTTGAAATTGCTCACCCTTTTCACTGCTGATCCCTTGATGAGGACTTGTCTGTGTTCTCTCAACTTTCCCTTCCTGCAGTCCACAATCAATTCCTTAGTCTCACTGACATTAAGTGCAAGGTCATTGTTGCGACATCAATCGACCAGCTGATCTATCTGGCTATGTACACCACCTTGTCACCAACTGAAATTCTGCCTGCAATATTTGTGTCATTGGCAAATTTACAGATGGTATTTGAGCTGCGCCTAGCCACAGAGTCATGGATAGATCTTATCTAGCAAAACTAGCAGTAAAGATGAAGTCAGTGCAAAATAATTAAGATGTGGAATTAACCTGGTGGAGTTAAAATTTTTAAATAAAAATTTAAATCAAGGTGCAAAATTTTTTTTTAAATTGATGGAGTTGACTATAAGCTCTTAAACAATAATGTGGAGGACTGCAGGAAGGCTAAAGATGGTGAGCAGTTTAGACTTCAGCAAAGAAGACCAAAAGAATAGACAGAGAAAAAAATACTATGAGAGTAAATTTGGAGGGTGTATAAGTGACCTGTAGCCATTCTATGAATACAGTAAAAAAAAAAATCATGCGTAGATCTCCTACATTCCAAAGTGGGAGACTTTATAATAGAACTTATGGAAATGGGCAGAGCACTGAAACAAACACTTCCGTTCTTATTTTGCAGAGCAAGTAACTTCTCAGAAATGTTAGAGAACTAAGGATCCAGTGAAGGTGAAGAACTAAAAGGTATTAGAAGATAGTGCTAGAGAATTTAATATAACTTAAATAAAATCATAGAATCATACAACTCAGAAACAGGTCTTCTGCCCACCAAATCCATGCTGACCATCAAGCACCCATTCACACTAATCATTCACTAATCCAATTTTAATCTCCCCATATTCTCATTAACATTATCCTGGATTGTACCACCCAATTAGGGTCAATTTACAATTGACAATTAGCTTGTATATCTTTGGGAAATGGGAAGAAATTGGAGCACCCAAAGGAAACCCTTGTGGTTAAAGAAGAATGTGCAAATACCACACGGTCAGCAACTTAAATCCAGATTGAATCTACAAGTTGTGTCACTTGGGTGCCCCTAAAGATAATAAACTGATAGTTCCTGATGATCTGTATCCCACAATACAAAAGGATGCACTGGTTATCATCTTCAGGAATTTGAAATGTTAAAAAAAGAGCTTCTGCAGATTGAAGAGGGAAAACACGATCCCAATATTTAAAAAAGAATGATAGAGAAAACAGGAAAATGCAGATCATTTAGCCTGGTATCAATAGTGAGGAAATTGCCCACAGGTATTATTCAGGCTACATAACAGAATACTCAGATATTTTCAGCAGGATTAGAAAAATTCATCAAGGATTTCAGGAAATGAAATTGTGTTTGACAGATGTACTGTAACTTTCTGCGGATATAGAAAAGCCTTTGATAAAGACCCACAACAAAGTTTTGTGTAGAAAATGAAGCACATGGAGACATGTAACCACATGGTTTGAAAGTTAGCTGAGAGGAAAAAGACGGGAATAAATGAGTATTTTTTGGAGTGGCAGTTTTTTTCAATGATTTGTATAATGGAATTAATAGGCATATTTCATTGCTTGCTGATGACATTAAACTGAGTAGGATTGTGAACTCTGAGGAAGATGCAAAGAACATTCAAGATGACAGGTTGAAAAATGGCAAAACCTTGACAAATGCAGTAGATACTGTTAAAAATAAATGTATTCATAAATAAGAAAACAAAATGCACAAAATTGATAGTAGTTGATCAGCCATGATCTCAAAATGGCGGTGCAGGCTCGAAGGGCCGAATGGTCTACTTCTGCACCTATTGTCTATTGTCTAAAAAGGTGTTGTATTATTTAAATGAAGCTTGAGTAGCAAATGTTGAAGTGCAAAGAGAATTGTGTATACATTGGTCACTGAAAGCAAGCACGAAGATAAATGATATGTTGGATCTTCAACGCAAAAGGATTTAAGTACAGGATTTGCTACAATTAAATAGGTCTTTGATCAGACCACACTTAGGCTACGTCCACACTAGATCAGATAATTTTGAAAACCGCGGCTTCACGTAAAAACGACAGGCATCCACGACAGGAGTCCACACCAGGCGTTTTAAAAAATACCTCCGTCCATATTAAAACGGATATTTGGGAGAATCTCCTCCTATTGGGCATGCACAGGACACAACTACAGAAAACAAGCAACATGTTTGGTGTCGAATCTTGCCATGAAAGTCTTGGTGCGCGTTTGTCCAGTTACAGACTAGAAAAACTTAAAAGAAAATTGCCAAACAATGGACAGCTGTTGGCTCTCGTGCAGGAGGACTTAAAACTAAAACAACTAATACTGGAGCACATGGAGGCAACCGACAGGGAGTTCACGGACAATATGACCCGGCTGATGACGAACATTGAAAAACTAACTCTGCTGCAGAGGGATTTGCAGTAATGAGGAATATGATGGCTCCCCCCCCCCCCCCCAGTACTTTTCACCGCCAAAATACCAGCCTTACAGTCACTACAATAGCTACACATACGGACACAAAGACCCCGGGTGGCCCCACCAATATCTTCCCCACTCCCACAGAGGGGTCACCCTGGAAACATTTCCTACAGCCATAGTCTCTTCACCGATGAAAGGGACGACAGCTACAACTAAATGAAATAAGGCTTGTTACTGGGCAAAAGTGAAATTTGCTGTTACCTCATTTGTTTGCCTTTACTTTTGCCATGTCTTTCTGTATTAAATTTGCTGTTTTCAAAATGTGCAATAAAATGAGTTACTGGGCAAAAGTGATTTTATTTTTACTTGAGTAAAAGTGAAACTTAAAATTTTCCAATTTTCACCTTAACATTTTCACATCTATGCCAAACATAAGCTACTACTTAAAAATGACATTTTGGAAGTTGTGACAATTGCATCTATTGAATGTTTGCACAAGTAATACATTAATAAAGCACCTTGTTAAATGTATAAAACATGTCTGCATCAGTGTTATCTTGTATTTCCATTCAATGTTACATTAGGCTGTTACACATCTATTGTCAGAGAAGTACTTGCATAAATAGGTAAACCACCTTCATACAAGCAAGGACAGAAAACAGGGCAAAGTGAGTATACTTATTTATTCAGTAAGTTATGGGTCAAAGTATTTGTTGAGTACATTTCTAACTCTTCTGGCTTCAGTCTCGTTGCCATCTGTTCTGAAATTGTTAGGTTGTGTGGGGGTGTTGAAATTCTCTGTCATACTGCAAAGCTACAGTAACATTCTGCTCAGGGACAGTCTCCTGAAGCCATCTGCCATTGTTGTTGTGGTGTTGGAGGTTGCGTTCAAGAAAACAATGAAATGCCACGCTACCGCCACCATCTGTTCCAGCACGTCATGACAGTGTTTTTAGAAAGCTTTGGTTACCCCATACACACTAAACCACTTAATCGGCGTTTTCAGATTTATACACTCTGGAGAGCGTTTTAGAAAAGCTCCATTTTCAGGGGAGGAAAATGCCATTTCAGTGTGGACAGAGGGTCAAAACTAAGAGGAAAAGCTTTGGTTACGGATTTATCCAGTCTAGTGTGGACGCAGCCATAGAGTACTGTATGCATTTTTGGTCCTCTTAGGAAAACTTCTTTTGCTATGGAGGGGCTGCACATAAAGCTCACCAGATTGATGCCTGGGATGGTGGGATGAAGAGAAAATACATGGACCACATTTGTTATCGCTCGAGTTTAAGCATGAAAGAGGACCTGATTGAAATCTGCAATATTCTCACAGGGCTATTCAGACTGGAAGATATTTTCTTGCCTGGAATATTTAGAATGAGAAGTTACTGTCTCAAGGTACAAGATTAAAAATTTAGAAATACAAAGAGGAAAACTTTCTTCACTCAAAAGATGTAGATCATAGAATATTGTACAGCCCAAGCCATGGAGAAAGGTCAATTATAGCCCTAAAAAAAGCACAAAGGGCATGATCAGCCATAACTGCAGAATGGCTGATCAGGCTCAAATGCCAAACAGTCTAATTTTACTCCAATATTTCTATGTTTCTAGCACTGATTCCAGCCTTATTCAAACCTATTCCAACAAAATACTTAAAAACGCAAAATGCTGGCAGAACTCAGCAGGCCAGACAGCACCAAGAGGAGGAGGTAGTGACAACGTTTTGGGCCAAAACCCTTCATCAGGTTTTGGCCCGAAACGTTGTCACTACCTCTTCCCATAGATGCTGTTTGGCCTGCTGAGTTCTGCCAGCATTTTGTGTTTTTATTTATTTCCAGCATCTGCAGATTCACTCGTGTTGTCCAACAGAATACTAATGTCTTACCCAGTACTGCTGCCAGTGCCCCATACACTGAAATACATTATTTCCACAACCATCTTTCATCTATTCAACTCTGTGAACCTGGAGACATTATAATAATTTATTTAGTTCTCATTCTTTCCACAACTGGAAGCTCAAGAAAGGACAAATGTAGTACATCCATAGGGCAAAACTTTTCTTCAAGGTACACAATAGTGAATTACCAATGTCTCAGAATGAATCAATCTACCCATTGAATCAACATTATACTTTAAAAAATGAGTAGTTCTATCAAATAAAATATTCTAAAATGGTGAAATTTCAATAGAAGTATTGTTACTTACAGGTGGTGTAATCTGAATTTCTGAAGAACTCATCAGAGAATATTTCCTGCCAATGTAA
Organism: Hemitrygon akajei; assembly: GCF_048418815.1. Taxonomy (NCBI): domain Eukaryota; kingdom Metazoa; phylum Chordata; class Chondrichthyes; order Myliobatiformes; family Dasyatidae; genus Hemitrygon; species Hemitrygon akajei. The sequence goes on from NC_133137.1 coordinate 31,788,634, forward strand.
AATGTTTTTATCTCCGCAGGATATTTAATCAATATGGATTCTGATTCCTGCCTATGTACTGCCTGAAATATGAGTAAGAACTATTTTGTGAGCAAATTCCAATTAATAAAACTGCTACCGAGCTATCAACAATATTCAAAATATTTACACAGCACCTGAATTATTGAGAAGTCACATGGGATAACATAGATGTGGAGAACTGCAGCTTCATTATATTGTGCTTGATAAATCATTGTCAGGCTATGACATGGGAACCATGAATTTCTGTCAATGATAACTCCCAGGAGAGAAAATGTTGGCATCTGTAATTCAATATGAGTTTGATGGACTGCTGATGGTTTATTTACTCTGTAAGAACGTTCCTTCACATAGAAAATTGCAAATGTATTTTCTATGTTTCGATCTGCATCTGTAAAAAAAATTATCTTGTACAGAATCTGTGTATGTTACTATCAAATATTTAAATCAATTATCAGCAACTTCACTCACTACTTATCATTCAAATTTCACATCACTTCAAATAAAATTTACTACTATAAAATAATAAGCGTATACAGCAGGGATAGAACAATACATTGTGACCCAGAGCAGATATTTATATATTTTATTGGTAATTTTTTCACTCCTGTTAGACCAGACTGTGAGCAATAAACTGGTTTACTTCATTTTTGGTAGATACAGAGAATGCAACATAATCAAACTCACCAAATTCAGAACAGAACACTTTTGCAAGAAACGCCAAATAGCTGCATTTCTCATATTTTCATCTGATATAGTCATATCATTGTAGTTTATTTACTCTCTTATGGTTTTTAACTTTACTCTGCCTCTCCAATCATCCATTTGCACCAGAGATAGTTTATAATAACCAATTAACATACTATCTAGGATGTGGAATAAAACAGACCATGTCAAAGAAAAAATGTACAAACACCACACAGACAGTATCCAAGGTCAGGATCACACCTAAGTGACTTGACCTGTAAAGCAGTCTGACTACCTGCTGAGCCACTGCACCTCAATAAGGACAATTGTACTTGATATAAAAGCTTGAGTTAATGAAGATTCTATGAAGTTAGCAATTTGTTCTAATGGCTAATATTTTCAGGGAAGGAATCTACCTTTCTTTCCAAGTTTGTTTTCTTTGATATACAATGTGGTAGACCACTAAAAGTTCTTAATTGGGGAATACTTATTAATGTCTGCATTGATTTTGTAGGAATAAACTTAAAGACAAACCTCTCTTCCTATGTAAAAGGCCTCACAGCCTGATCCTCAACAAATCTGCGGACATGAATCCCATTTCAGAAACGTAATAGCTTGCACAACAATAGTCTTTAATATTTCATATTTTGGTGTTCAAGACAGAAAGCAAAAGAGTCTAAGGACTTCCAACACAATGGACATTTGTTTTTTCAATGATTGGCTTTTGAATTGTTTATTTTATTGTTGCAGCAGGACATGTGACTATCACTCTGATATCAGCATTTACCAAACACAATTTTTCTTTGAAAGACGCTGGTGAGCTGTCTTTTTCAGCAATGCAGTCTGTATGCAGAATATGCTCCCATAATGTCATCATGAAGTAATTTTTAGAATATTGACACTGTGATAAAAGAAAAGTTCTCTTAAGTCAGGATGGAAGGGAGTTGGAATGAAACTTGGGACAGTTGATAAATGCTACCCTTGTTTACCTAAGTACTGGGGGGGGGGGGTCACAGTGTTGCATTGCACACTGAAAAAGTGTGGTGAATTATTGTAGTAATTCTTATAGATGGCACACACGCAAATAATGGAGATGGCAGAGATAGTAAGATGTTGAAGTTCAAATAAATTTATTATCAAAGAACATATATGTCACCATATACAATCACGAGATTCATTTTCTTGCATAACAGAATCAATGAAAGACTCCACCCAATGGGATGGAGAAATGCCAACGTACAAAAGACAACAAACTGTGCAAAAACAAAAGCATAAATAAATAAATAAACAAGCAAGCAATAAATATTGAGAAAATTAGATAAAGAGTCCTTGAATGTGAGTTCATAGGTTGTGGGAACAGTTTAGTGATTAGGCGGGTGAAGTTATCCCCACTAGTCCAAGACCTGATGGTTGAGGGAAAATGACTGTTCATGAACCTAGTGGTGTGGGTTCTGAGGCTCCTGTATCTTCTTCCTGTTGGCCACAGTGAGAAGAGAGTATGGCCTGAGTAGTGGGGGTCCTCGATGATGGATGCTGCTTTTCTGTGACAGTGTTTCATGTAGATGTGCTCAAAGGTGGGGAGGGTTTTATCTCTGATAGACTGGTCCATATCCATTACTTTTGTAGCAGGTGCTAATCAAGTAAACTGCTTTATCCAACATGGTGCTGAACTTTAGTGTGTTAACAGTGCAGAACTCTTCCAGGTGAGTATACAGATCATCACACTCCTGACATATGCCAAAATGTTGAAGACAGTGAGGATGAATCACTCACAGTAGCAAACCTAGCCCCAGATCTGCTCTTTTTCGCTGCAGTATTATGTAGATGATCCAGTTGAATTTTTGTCAATAGTGACCCAAAATATATTGATGGTGGAGAACTCAAAAATGGTACAAGAGAAAATCTTCAGTATGAATTCCTTGGAATCAAGCAATATTTAATGACTAAACATATTTGGATTAAAGATATTAATCTTTTTCAATCTTTAACCGTGAAACCTTTGTTCACTAAAGCCCATTTTTAAATTCTGTTTGCTAAAACCTTTGCCTTTTATTTGATGCAATATTGGCACAGTTCACATTCATTCATAATATTTTTGGAGGACAGAGGTACTACAATACTTCAAATTCTTATTTATGGCACCAAAGCATTAGCAGGCATAAAGTGTGGATTGCTGTTCTGTACTGCACAAGCCTCTAACAGAGATGGTCTTTCCACTGATGAAACTGACTTGAAATGAACTGCACATGATTACTGGAAACACACCTACTGAAAAAAGCATATCTTTCTGAAATTAGCACTGCCTCACTGGTGCACATTCTATCTACTTCACTGATACTTCGAATAAGATATCAAAGGAGAAAATTTCTTTCATTTCAGTGTAAAGTACCAGATGACTTCCAACCTCTTCTGGAAAATACCAGAGTCAGCATAGTCTCCCCATTTATATACAATGATTGTAAAACATTGATATTGGAGTACTAACCAATCTGCAAATTTCATCACAGCATCTGGTGGAAAATTCAGATGACTTTTTATCAAGTGTCTGCCATATGAAGAATTCTACCTAAACAGTCCAAAAAATGACTTTGCAAAGGGTGCAAGAACATTCACACGTGCTTTGTTTTGATGCTGGAGGTTACTGTTTTCTAAGCTTTCACTTAGCAATATCAGCGTATATTTCCACACAAACATCTACTGGTTTGTTGCAATAATACAGGACCCTGGCCAGACCACACTTGGAGTACTGTGCTCAGTTCTGGTCGCCTCACTACAGGAAGTATGTGGAAACCATAGAAAGGGTGCAGAGGAGATTTACAAGGATGTTGCCTGGATCAGGGAGCATGCCTTATGAGAATAGGTTGAGTGAACTTGGCCTTTTCTCCTTGGAGTGATGGAGGATGAGAGGTGACCTGGTAGCATTGATCGTGTGGATAATCAGAGGCTTTTCCCAGGGCTGGAATGACTAGCATGAGAGGGCACAGTTTTAAGGTGCTTGTAAGTAGGTACAGAGGAGATGTCAGGGGCAATTTTTAAAAAAATTTTTTTTAAACACAAAGAGTGGTGAGTGCATGGAATGGGCTGTCGGCGATGGTGATGCAGGCAGATACGATAGGGTCTTTTAAGAGACTCCTGGACAGGTACATGGAGCTCAGAAAAATAGAGGCCTATGGGTAACCCCAGGTAATTCCTAAGGTAAAGGACATGTTCGGCACAGCTTTGTGGGCCGAAGGGCCTGTAGTATGCTGCAGATTTTCTATGTTTCCTTTTGCTCTGTACCTCAAATTATTACATTTCTTTAAATGAAACATCTGGATTAACCCAAGTAATTCTAAGTGGATTGCTTGATTAAAGAGAGGAAGTGATCTTCCATATCTGGACTAGTTAGCTTAAGAAAGAGAATAATCTTCTGCATTTGAATCCAGATGAAAAAGAAAGAAGAATATCATTATTCAACTTTCAGTGATGCTTGCTTATAAATTCCTAAGAATAAAGACAGAAGGTAGCTACTGAATGGAATTAAGTCCTCTTTTGATTATTAAAACCATAGAATACAAAGCATGGAAACATCAAGATCCACACCAATCATAAAACATTCATTTATACTAATTCCACTTTATTCTTCCTAGATTGCCATAATCTCCTTTAGATTCTACTACACACTTTACAGCAACCAAATAACTTAACAACCTGAAGGTCTGAGATGTAGAAAGAAATTGATGCACCTAGAGATAACCCATAAAATCTTAGGGAGAATGTTCAAACTCCACATAAACAGCATCCAAAACCAGGACTGACTGAGCCAAGTTAATGGATCTGTGAAGCAGCTGCTCTATGAGCTATGCCACTGCCTTCCCTCACTGGCAGCTCAAAGCATGCTTATGGCCTTAAACACCCTCCTTGCTGAATCCCCAATGATGATGTTACACAACTTGACTGGAACTCCCATGGAAAACCTGTTGACAGCTCTTCTTCAGACAGAGATATTTACACGAAAAGAGCTAAATGAGAGATATAGTAAAGTGATGGGAAATTACATTATCAGTTTCTTTTTCATGACATTTCCTATGTAGTTCAAACATGTAGTTCTTCCTAACCATCGGGTGAACTTGGTTATCGGTAATAAAGCAAGAAATGGGTTAACAAATTAACTGTGCTTATATTTCACCCAAACATTTTTTAATTATTTTAAAAATCTAGTGGGAGTCAAACAGTCTGCTAATTTGCTGGCTTTGTCATTCTTGTTGCTCTTCTTTGGCAGTCTATCATGCCAATGATTTGTTTCTATTCATTTTGAGTGCTTTCAGCTAGCTTGAAGCCAACATTGAAATTGTAGATATGGGCAAAGGTTGCCTGACAGGCAGATACATTGAAGTGATGTGCTCCTTCCATCACTGACAAAGAGCACATGCATGAATCTGATACATGGCAGAACTCAGAACAGAGGGTCCATTTCAGTGAGCTGGTATCAAGTTTATTGTGATGTGGTCTATCTAGTACAGATGATTGAACAGTGAGTGTAATTAGGCCCTCACTACTGAGGATGTTGACCTTGAAAAGTGCACTGATGTCCATTCATTTATTCCTCAAGTCAATCTGGAGGGTTTTGCAAACAGTGCATTGATGATATGGTTCTAGCTCCTCAAATGCATAAAGATCACTGCTGCATAACATAACATGATCTCTTGCCAGGTCAGAGGACTCATGTTTGTGCTTTGAGGGCAGTGGTGAATTTCATCAACTGCCTTTATCAACTCCTGAGACAGGTAATGTGATCCATATTTTCCATACATCTTCAAGGTGAAAGGGCAATGCGGTGCATCAGAGGCAGTGCTGTAGAGGATCTTTGTGTTGAAGATGGCAAGCATAATGTCAATCCCCCTGTATACTTTAGTGAAAGTGTCAGTGATAATTTGAAACTCCACCTTGCCTACATTTTAGGACTCAACAACTGAGGTTTGGTTGACCTTTGTCCTTTACAGTAGTCATTATTGATTGAATAGTTTCCTGTTAATTCTGAGATTAGTCCCAGACCTGCAGGAGGTTTATTGGATGTAAGGTGCAACAATGTGGCAGGAAAGATACGGAAAGTGTTGAGGCAATGGCACAACTTTATCTGTCATTAGTCTTCACCAATCTTAAATCTATTGCAGACTTAGTATCATGGTTTAAATGCAGCCATGAGGCAAAAGTAAAATGGAAATGAAACTGTGAGCGTCTAAATACAAACAGGATGTTCCACTGTATCCGCACACCCCCCCCACCAAGTCAATGGAATCAAAGGATTTTTTAAGGCAAAAAAAATTATCTACAATCCCTTCAATTTTTTCTGGGGTTGAAACATGTGAAGGTCCTGTCCAGTATGCCTCTAGATGGACAGAATTCACAATTCAATTTGAGAACAGTTCTTTGGTGAATAGTAGAATGTTCAGAAGAATTCTGGCAATGATTTTTCCTATGGCAGAGTGCTAGGAGATCCTCTGTTATTACTAAAATTGGATTTGTCTCGTTTGAAGACGGTGACAACTATGGCATTCCTGATGTCCATTGGTACATCCTTCTCTTTCCAAATGCACACGACCAATAACTAAACACTACTTTCATACCTTGCATTTCAACAGTAATTGGCCATTAAGCAATGTGGAAAATAATAAAAACTATGCATAAATTTTACAAATATCTACCATTTTACAGAAGTAAATGTACCTTTCAAACAAATGAAATGAGGAAGATGAATAGCTTTAATGATGTCGTCTTCTGCCAGAATATTAAATAATGGACCACAAAATTCTGATTTCTTTATAAGAATAATCGGAGCATATTCACTCCACGAGCAGTATCGATAAGTAATAGTTATTGCTCCCTTGATTTCCCATCTTAGTCCAGTTATAGCACATTCGTAAAAACCTTCACCTGGAAGAGAAATTCTAAACAAATATATAAGCATTCATGAATTTGCAATATAGAATTTAATATATGATAATAATAGACCTTGGTCACAATTTACCTAAAATGCATATCACCATCAGAGACATCAGGTTCTACCACTCTCCATTTCTTTTCCTCCTTAAAGAGACATAAATAAGAAGTAAAATGATAGCAGAACAGATGGGATTGCAAAAAGAGGAAAGGTCTAAAAATTAAATGAACTTACATCTTTAAATCCACATATGTCACAAGATTTTAACCTGTGTTGACCGAGCACATTAAATCTGGTGGCACGTTCTGTGTGAAAAGGTCAAAAGGTACCGTCTGAAACCTTAATCATTCAAATGTATTTATTTTCCTATTTAAATCATAAGAATGCATGTACTATTTACATTCTTGTTATAATTTACATGACTCTGCAGTAATGGTTTTGAAAGCCAATTCACAATAAAATGTAGACAAATGAAAAACAATTCTGGATCTGCAATATTCAATCGTTGAGAAAACCTATTTTATAGATAACAACATGAAAAAGAAAACATTAGTTTAAAATATTTAAGCTATGTAATTAGTTAACCAAAGAGCATTTATATTATCTGATATACGACACCAAGTATATGTGAATATTTTAAAGTTGGCACAGCTCTTAATAACTTAAGGTGAAATGTGATTAAAAGATACAGTTGACCGAATAATACATGTCCTAAGATTTCAAAAGAGCTTCAGGATGAAATTTGTGGGGTAAACAATACCTGCATGAAGGAATAATAGGGATCTGGTAAAATTCCATATTGTTGAAATATGCAAATATAGCATATAAAACAAGAAACAATTGAAAAACAAACAACTACTGGCTAAGTATCAGTTTTTTAAAATTATTCAATAGTTCTGGGCCATTATATAGTATTTATAAATCTTGTGTACATTTTATATCAACATCAGCATTTGGGAAGTATAGAAGTAACTTACCTGGTGGACTTTGAAACTCTGAAGTGTTAGTGTCAAGTTCTATTGCAGGGGTCCAATCTAAGATGCATTTGAAAAAGAACTTTCAGGTGACAACACAAGTACTTCTTCTTTCATTGTATATGTAATGGCTAACAATAAGTCACGTCATTTAAAACAGATCAAAATTGAATCTAAATTGCATACTAAGAGGGAATAAAAATTTGTGCCCCCTCCCGCAATGGTTATCCCAAGTTCAAGTAGAATTTATCAAATTAAATTCATTCTTGAAAATTATTTATGTTTTACCTAATAGAAAACAATCCAATTTCTGCAAACTGCTGAAAACACACAAACTCTCCAGACACTCGAATGCAAAATCAAATTTGTATCCTCTGATGTAATGTTGTCAAAATGGGTAAACTTCCTAAATCATATCTTTCATGACAATTTAAGCTCAATATTAAATAAAACAATTTGTTTAGATTCCAATAATCACCTGCTGATGTACCTTGGGGAAACTCGCCTGCAACTATAAGAACAAAATGAAATACATTATGAGAATTTGATCACAATTAAACAGTAACAAAATAAATATTGACAAAAATCCTTTCTGATTATGATAAAAATTACTAATGCTTATTTTATCCTCCCACAGATCACTGCACATGAGTAAAAGGAACCCCCCCATGCCTGCCATGCCATTCATTCTCCACGGCTGATCAGTGATGGCTTCGGTCTCCATTGCCTTCATACTCCTGATTTTTCAAACATTTATCTACTTCCTTAAATACATCTAATTATCATCTATAGGCATCTGGGATAGAGAATACAAAAATTAGCAATCCTCTGCAAAAAATATCCAGACACTTGGTTTTAATTGAATAGCTTAAATCTATAACTCTCCATTTGAGACTCTCCCACTACTGAAAGCATCACAACACCTCACCCTCTTCTGAACTCGCTTCTTCCCCTCTCTCTGCCCAAACCCAACCTCACCATTTTTTTTAGCGTGTCACACCAGTCACCCATTCTTGTCTGGCACTTGGTGTCAGGATTGGTCTCCTTTCGGATTAACTGGGTCACGATATGAACATTCCCGACTCGAACCTCGTATTTTTTACAAGGTCGAGTAGCTAGCTCGACGCTCAACCCAGCATGGATGGAAAGCATAGTCGGGGGTGGCCCGACTTGAATTCAAACTCGGGAGCCTTCGCTCTGGAGTCCGGTGCTGATGCCACTGCGCCACCAGCTGGCCAAACTCACTGTCAAACCTGCAGATAAGGGTAGTGCTGTTGTAGTTTAACCAGACTGACCTCTACCTTTCAGAATCCAGATGGCAGCTTGACCCTTGCACAGAACCCAATTAAAGAGCACCAGGCCATTGACTCCCCCACCATCACCAACCTCATCAACTCTGGAGATCGCCCATCCACTGCCACCAACCATAGTTCCCATACCCTGCACTACTCATTTCTATATCCTACCCAAGATCCACAAACTGTCCTGGCAAGCCCATTGTTACTGCCTGCTCCACTGAACTTGTGTCCGCATACCATGACTCTATTTAATCCCTCTTGGCTCACTCCTTTCCTCCCTGTAACCATGACACTTCACATGTTCTCCATCAATTCAATCACTTTCAGTTCCCTGGTCCTAATAACCTTAGTTTCACTATGGATGTCTAGTCCCTATGCACCACCATTCCCCATCAGAAAGGCTTTAAAACTCTGCACTTATTTAGAGACAACAGATCTAACCAGTACCCCTCTATGACCACCGTCTTCAGTCTGCTGGAACTCAACAATTTTTCTTTCGGCTCCTCCCACATCCTCTAAACCAAAGGTGTAGACATAGGCACTTGCATGGGCCCCAGCTATACCTGCGTTCTTGCTGGCTATGTGGAACATTCTGTGTTCCAAGCCTACACTGGTAATGTTTCTCAATTTTTGCTTGATACATTGACCACTGCATTGGTGTTGCTTCCTGCACCCATACTGAGCTCATCAATTTCATCAACTTTGCTTTCAATTTCCACCCTGCCCTCAAATTTACTTTGTCCATCTCTGACACTTATTTTCCCTTTCTCAACTTCCCCATCTCTTGGAGACAGACTATCTATTGAAATTTTTTACAAACTTATTGACTATCAAAATTACCTTGACTATACCTCTTCCCACCCTGTCCCTTGTAAAAATGCTATTCTGTTCCCTCAGTTCATCCATCTCTGTTGCATCTGATCTCAGGATGAGCTTTTCCATTTTGGAACATTTGAGATGTCGCCTCTATCAACCACCACCATCAATGCTATCCTCACCTGCAACTCTTCCATTTCCCACACATCTGCCCTCACTCCATCCTCCTACCATAACAGGGATAAGGCTCCCTTGTCCTTAATTACCTCCCCATGAGCCTCCGTATCCAGCACATCATTCTTTGTAACCATCTCCAAAGGGATCCTACTACTAACAGATGTTTCCCTCCTCCCTCTCCTTGCTTTCCTTATGGATTGTCCTTTATGTGACTCCCTTGAACATTTGTCACAAATCTTTCTCCTGGCACTTACTCCTGCAAGCATGACATGCTTATACCTGCCCGTACACCTCCTCAACACCATTCAGGGCTCCAGTCCTTCCAGAGGCATAATTTCACCTGTGAATCTGTTGAGGTCATCTATTATATCTGGTGCTCTCAGTGTGGCCTCCTCTATTTTGGTGAGACCTGATACTGACTAAGGGACCAGTTTGTTGAGTAACTTTGCTCTGTCCACCACAAACAACAGCGTCTCTCAGTGCCCACCCATTTCAATTCAACTTCCCATTTCCATTTATAAGATCACTAATGCATTTAAATAGATTAAACACCCATTTGTCACTGAAATATTTCAAACCACTGATTCGAATTTTAAAGGCCAGAAGTGAATATAACAGTGTCTTACTGCCTACTTCCTGCAAAATGTTGCCTTTCCCCAGTGCTAATTTATCATGTAGCACTGGGGTTATGGGAACAGATTTTAACACAAGTTCTGCCTGGTGTTATAGCTTGAAAGTACTGTACAAGGACAGGACAACTCTCACACTCTTTATTAATGTATAGGGCCTGTAATAACAACAGGGGCAATGCGAAGAAAATTTGCTTTACTACATTCTTAGATATTCCATAGAATTGTGATTCTGAAAAAGGATTAAAGCAGCAGTATTAATTTCTACAAGTGTGTGTTATGAATGTACCACAGCTCTGAGGGGCCGAAGGGTGCGGGACCAGCCCCCTCCTTCCGGAGAATCACAAGATCGCTATTAATTCGGGTCTTGGACCCAGGAACTGAGAGACAATGCAACGGATTTGACCATTGTTCTTAGAGACACCTGTGTGAATTGCAACTCTATAGTACGTGCCAGCTATCAGGGACATGGACACCCTCAGGCAATGTGGGGTGGGGATTGTATCACCCTACCTTGAGTGACATCTACAAATCTGCCAGTCACGATAAAAGGGGACAGCAGGAGGCAGTAAGCCAGCAACGCACCAGATGGAGACACCATCGCTCATAAGGACGGGAAGCTGTTCGGGAGCCACGTGTGATTCGGTTCCCCTAGCTTGGGAATCGAGTGGCTGATAACCCCGAAAAGGATTCCGAACTGACAACGGGGAACTCACGTTCCTGATTCAACGATTTGAGTCCAACAGGCTGGCAAGTTTATTTTCTCTCTCCAACACCTGAGCCCCAGCGGTCTCCGAAAGGCTAAAAGCCTGCATGAACTTCAGAGACTTTGATATTTCCATCGGACAATAGTTTTACCCCTAGACAAACGATAGAGCTACTTCGCATTGTTGATTATTACTATACCCGTGCTTTAGATTGAGTATTGACGACATATATTATCTGAATGTTTGTATTAACCTTACTTTTGTGCCCCATTATAAATAAAAACGTTTAAAAATGGTACCATCAGACTTCAGCGGACCTCTCTATCTTTGCTGGTAAGTGACCCAGTTATGGGGTTCATAACATGTGTTTATTGGACAAAACTAAAATGTAACAAAAACAAGTAGAAAATATAGACAAAAAGATTTGATTAAAATAGGACCTTAAAATAGAGAATAAAAAAAGTAAAGTTTCTAATCTATGCATGGAAGAGGCTCATATTAAGAACAACCTCCAATTTCTTGTATTCAGGAATGCATAAGTGGTGCTATAGTATTCTCTTCTTTAATGACAAGGTATTATCAAGCTTAATAGAATTTAGATCTGCAGAAGATGATTAGTTGGCACAAAATGAAAACCTAGTTTTGATTCTAGCCTTATTAACAGAATATAGGACATCAAGAAATTGTAATTTTTAAAAATGAAAATGGGAGATCAAAACAGCAATTTTATGACTTCTGCATAAGAACATAGTTACATTGGTGTCAGATGCAGATGGAAAAGTTGCCATGGTACACCTGAATGAGCCTAAATATCATTATACAGAAAAAAGAGTTACAACAACATAAAAGTGATACTGATAAAACTGAACAAGAACTGTAACTTCCAGACAATAACAACAGTTAACTAATTCTGTAAGAGCTTTTAAAGATCTTATAATTTGTTACTACATTTTATGTAGACTATTTAATTCCTGAAGAAGTAAAGAATGGGTGATTATTCAAGCAGTACTGGGAAACAGATTCTGTAAAAAAGAAAAAGAGAATGGGTGCAGTTTGACATATGGAGTTTAGGAAAGAAGAAAATGGGCAAGTTAAATGGAAGACATTGTGCAAAGGAAATGAGTCATTGAGGAGAGGGAATTCAACTGTAAAAAAGGATGAACTGGACAGCATTTGATGAAAAATATGCCTTTCACTAATCAGTTAAAAGAAAATTGAGTAACTTATCATCAAATATAACATTTAATTATCCATTTTACCTATGTCATGAAATATGAGTCTTACAATGTTTTCCACAGGCATTGTCCGAAAGAATCCAGTGCCGAATTGAAAAATTCACTTTACCAGAGAATGTTCAGAACAACCATCACAGAAATATATCACCATTTTAGTAATGCAATGAGACATGAATATGCAAGATTATATGCACTTCCTAAATTACTGAGAAAGTAAAGTAAATCATTACTTGTATACTCAATAGTTCCAGATCCACTTGGAGCTGCAAAACACAAACAAATAATTCTGATCAATAGAACTGCATGATAATAACTTAAATCTAATCACCGATACATTCACCATTTCCAGAGCCATTTTGGGGTGGAAACTGTTGAACTCTGGAAGTTTTACCCTTGTTTCTATACATACTGATTTTATTTGGACTGTCTCTCTCAGGAGACTCTGTGCCCCCAACGTTCCTGGAAGATCATGTGCGCCCTTCTTTGTGAAGATAGAAACAGCATATGAATTTAATTGGTCTTCCATTATTTTTGCTCCCACTTAAAAATTCTCACATTTCCAAATTTAAGACACTTAGCACTTGTCTTCACTAACCTTTTTCTGTTTAGTTATCTAATGAAACTTACTTTAATGATATATAGAACTGTGCAAAAGTCTTAGGCACCCTGGATTTTTTTATATGGTTTCAGATGACATGGCCTCCACCAAGTCCTGATCTCAACATCATCGAGGCTGTCTGGGATTACCTGGAGAGACAGAAGCAAGTGAGACAGCCAAAGTCTGCATAAGAACTGTGGCAAGTTCTCCAAAATGCAGATGTAATATGCCTAATTCCATTCATTTTCAGGAATAACTGTGCTGCAACAACCTGTGGTCCATTTTCACCAACTAGGTATTCTGGACCACCAGTCCTTCAGAAGAGATGTCTCAACACATCGACAGTATGTGAGGCTGTAATAGAGGCCATTGGGAAAGCTTCTGGCCACTTTGTAGCTGCATCCACTACACCAAGAAATTTGTGCCCGTGAAGGGTCCTGCAAAATCGATGTGAATCCTCTGCCAGGGCAATGTAGTGAATTCCCAAGAATGAAGAGGTCTGCTCTTGGCATCTTCTGAACATGTAAGCATCCTAAACAGTACATCGAAAGCTGCTCAATCTGCTGATTTATCCCAAGCCACCAAAGTTTAAAGCCAATGCTTTCATTTTGACAATGCCTAGATGACTGGCATGTAACTCCTCCAACACTTTAGCTCTGAGCTAGGATGGTACAACAACTGTCAATCCTCATATAAGGCAAAACCCATCAAGGGCAAGTTCATCCAAGCACTAGTAGAAATGGGGGAATAGGAGTTTCTGCTGCACATTCGCGCCATTTTGGGTTTCCATGCAGACCTGATCATCCATGATCTGGATCATCTCTGCCATATTAGAGAGACTTTTGACTTGTGCTAGGTAGAATATGTCACAAGGAGTGACATACCTAAATTTTCAGCTATTTCCTTTTCCAAGGGGAAATCAGCATTTCCAAGATCAGTTGTCCTCTTGAATTCAATCTTGTAATTGTGTCCTTCAAGAAACAGACCCAATCTCTGCATTCATGCGGCTGCTGTTAGAAGAACACCCTTCTGTGGATTAAAAATGGACACAAATGGTTGATGATCAATAATGAGGGTAAACACTTCCATACAAGTTCTGGTTGAAATATTTTACATCCCAAACCAGGCTTTTCTGTCAATCTGTGCATAATTTTGCTTTGCAGTGGTAAGGCTATTGAGGCATTCACTTCCATCACTCATAAATGTGACTTGACTGCACCTATACTGTAAAGCAAAGCATTACAAGCAAGCTTCACTGGCCCAATGTGGATCATTATGTGTGAGTACAGTATCTGAAGTCACCATTTCCTTTGCCTTTTGGAAAGCCACGTCACACTGCGTTGCCCATTGCTATTTCTTCCAAACCTGTAATAATTAGTTACAGGGGTGGAGTACTGAAGCCAGGTTTGGCAGGATCCAGTTATAGTACAGTAATTGAAAATTCCTAAAAAAGGCTGCAAATGCAACATAGCTTTTCGCCTTGGAGCAGACACCACTGCCTAAATTTTCTCAGTATACTTGTGTAATTTTTGTGCATCAATTGTGTGATCACAGTAAGTGATGTTTGGTTTAAAGAATTCACACTTGTCGCCTCTTGCTCTGAGCCTATAATCTTCTAATCTTTTTAACACTCTCATGAGATTTTGGAGATGTTCCTTGTCATCTCCAATGGTGACCTGGACAGCCTTGCAGCACCTGGTCTACAGCTTTCTGTCAGAGTGTATGTTGTAATATGCGCATGATTAAAAGTAATTTAATACAAATAAGGAGAATAGTAATATAGCAATACTCACGCTATGGGAAGCTGTTTTTAAAGAGAGCCTTGTTCCAGGGTTGGTGGGGTTTTACTTCCGATGTGCATTGTATATAGTTTCTCTGCCATACCGTATGGGTTAGTGAAAGCCTCTGTATGTAAATAGCAGTTTTGTCATCCCAGATAAAGTTGTTCCTTTGGGCATGAAGTTGTCGAGTGGTCCTTCTTCAAAGCAGAAGTTACCACATAGTTTTAGCGACAAGGTGAACTGGTTTTGAGGATCTGTTGGCCCGTTTCGAACAGGAGCTGTGTGGGGGACGATGAGCCTCACATTCAGATGGTTACATTTGGGACTATCGGTGAATTTGTGGAGGGAAACGGGGACTGGCCGGTGTACGAGGAAAGGCTGGGACACTTTTTCTGTGCTAATGGAATTACTGAGGAGTATAAGAAGTGCTCTATTCTCCTAAGTGTGTGTATGGCAAAGACTTACAAGCTGATAAGGAACTTAGCCACACCGCAGAAACCAGGGGATATTCCATATGATGAACTGGTCAAGCTCGTGAGGAACCACCACAATCCGAAACCTTCTATGACAGTCCAATGGTTTAAGTTCCACAGCCATTTCAGGAAGCCAGGTCAGTCTGTGGCCAATTTTGTGGCCAAGCTTCGGTAGCTATCGAAGCATTCTGATTTCGAAGCAGGGTTGGATGACATGTTCCGTGATAGGTTGGTATGTGGCATTAATAATGGTGCCATACAATGCCACCTGCTGGGGGAAACCCCACCATTGACTTTTAAGAAAGCCCTAGAGATTGCCCAAGGCATGGAAATGACTGCTAATAATGCCAAGGATATCCAGAAAGGACATTGGGGGGGGGGGGGGGGGGGGTGTTGTAGTCAGCAGCAGTGCACCAAGTCAGGTAAACAGATAAAGCGGGTGGTGTGGCAACCCACTTCCTAGCACACTCGAACCGGCTCACAATTAGCCAGCGTGCAGGCACAAAGGCTAGGTCCGCAACAAAGGGAGAAAAGCCTGGGGGCGTTTGTGAGTACGTGTCTTTTGGAGCATCCGCGCCCGGGGGGACGGGATGAGGGAGGCTTTAAAACAAGGCTGTGAAGTTCGAATAAAATTAACTTTGACTGCAGTTTACCGACTCCGTGTCGTTATACCGCTACAATTGGTGACCCCGACGGTCCAAACGATTTTGGGCCGGAGATGACCGACGCCGCAACTGTTCATGCGGTTTCGTTGAAACTGCCAAGCTTCTGGACGCTACGACCTCACCTATGGTTTCAGCAAGCAGAAGCCCAATTCCAAGTTCGGCAGATAACCTCAGAGGACACCCGTTACTACTACGTGGTGAGCTCCCTCGACCAGGACACAGCGGCCCAGGTTGCAGAGTTCGTACAGTCTTCCCCGGCGGACGGCAAGTACACAGAATTCAAAGCCCTGCTCCTAAGGACTTTCGGATTCTCACGCCGCGAGCGAGCTGCCTGTTTACTGCACCTGGATGGCTTGGGAGACAGGCCTCCATCAGCTTTAATGAATGAGATGTTGTCTCTGGCCAACGGACACACACCCTGCCTCATGTTTGAGCAGGCATTCCTGGAGCAGCTGCCCGAGGACATACGCCTGCTGCTGTCCGACGCGGATTTCAGCAACCCCCGGAAGGTGGCAGCCCGGGCAGACTTGCTGTGGAACGCCAAGAAGGTGAGTGGGGCGTCCATCGCACTGATCACCCGGCCACGCTCCCAGCAGCAAACCAGTCCAGGCCCAGCCGCAGAGCCCGCTAACCCCAGAGGCAGGGGTGGGGAGCCCAACGAACCATGGTGTTTCTACCACCAACGGTGGGGCGCAGAAGCCCGCCGTTGTCACCCGCCCTGCCAGTTCCCAGGAAACGCCAGGGCCAGCTGCCGCTGATGGCTACGGCGGCTGGCCTTCGGGATAGCCTCCTGTATGTGTGGGACAAGCGGTCGGGACGCTGTTTTTTGGTCGACACCGGTGCTGAGATCAGCGTCTTACCTCCGATGAGTTACGACACCCACAACAGGGCACCGGGTCCCCCCGAGGGCCGTGAACGGCAGCACAGTAAGGACCTATGGCACCCGTCAGGTGCAGCTACAGTTCGGCTCCAGCCAGTTCACGTGGGACTTCACACTGGCCGCCGTAGCCCAACCGCTTCTGGGTGCGGATTTTTTGCGGTCTCACAGCCTACTGGTCAACCTGCCCAGGAAGAGACTGGTCCATGCCGAGACTTTTCAGACGTTCTCCCTGGGTGCAGCCCAGTTGCCAGCCCCTCACCTCGGCTCCATCACGCTGTCTGACAACGACTTCACCAGGGTCCTGGCGGATTTCCCATTGGTTCTGGCACCGCAGTTCGCGGCATCCATGCCCCGACACGGCGTACAGCACCACATCCCAACCCAGGGACCACCCCTCCACGCCCGTGCTCGGCGGCTTCCCCCGGACAAGCTCCGACTGGCGAAGGAGGAGTTCAAGAGGATGGAGGAATTGGGGATCATTCGGCGGTCCGACAGCCCATGGGCCTCCCCCCTGCACATGGTGCCCAAAGCGACAGGGGTCTGGAGACCGTGCGGCGACTACCGCAGGCTGAACGAGGCTACCACACCGGACCGCTATCCTGTGCCGCACATTCAGGACTTTGCAGCAAACCTGCACGGCGCACGGATCTTCTCCAAGGTAGACCTCGTCCGAGGGTACCATCAAATCCCGATGCATCCGGGCGACGTCCCCAAAACGGCTCTCATCACCCCGTTCGGCCTTTTCGAGTTCCTCCGCATGCCGTTCGGCCTGAAGAATGCCGCACAGACGTTCCAGCGGTTAATGGATGCGACCTGGACTTCGCATTCATCTATTTGGACAACATCCTCATAGCCAGCAGCAGTCGTCAGGAGCATCTGTCCCACCTCTGTCAACTCTACGCCTGACTGAATGAGTACGGTCTAACAATCAACCCGGCCAAATGCCAGTTCGGGCTCGGCACCATTGACTTCCTGGGCCACCGGATTACTGCAGACGGGGCAACCCCTCTGCCCGCTAAGGTAGATGCGGTCCGACATTTCCCCCGACCCACTACGATCAAAGGCCTTCAGGAATTCGTAGGTATGGTCAATTTCTACCACCGCTTCCTCCCTTCAGCTGCCCGGATCATGTGCCCCCTGCTCGCCCTGCTGTCCGGTCCGGGCAAGGACATTACCTGGGTCGAGGAGTCCGCCGCCGCTTTCATTCAAACGAAGGAAGCCTTGGCGAATGCCGCGATGCTAGTGCACCCCAGAATGGACGTCCCTACCGCCCTCACAGCGGACGCATCTAACACGGCAGTCGGTGGGGTACTGGAGCAGCTCATCGCGGGCCACTGGCAACCCCTGGCGTTTTTCAGCAAACACCTGCAGCCACCCGAGCTCAAATACAGTGCTTTCGACCGGGAACTGTTGGCGCTATACCTGGTAATCCGGCATTTCAGGTACTTCTTAGAAGGTAGGCCCTTCACCGCGTTCACGGACCACAAACCGCTTACCTTTACGTTCACGAAGGTGTCCGATCCCTGGTCTTCCCGCCAGCAGCGCCATCTGTCCTACATCTCTGAATACACGACGGACGTCCGGCACGTCTCGGGTAAGGACAATGTCGTGGCGGATGCGCTCTCTCGCCCTAACATTCACACCCTTTCCCAAGGGGTAGACTTTGAGGCGCTGGCAGAGGCACAGCAGGCAGATGAGGAGATCCCGAGTTACAGAACCGCAGTCTCCGGTTTGCAGCTCCAGGACCTCCCCGTAGGCCCAGGTGAGAGGACACTACTCTGTGACATCGCCACTGGCCAGCCCCGTCCCGTCGTCCCGGCACCTTGGCGGCGACGTTTTCGACTCCATTCATAACTTGGCGCACCCCTCCATCCGGACTACTGTCCGGATGGTCTCCAGCAGGTTTGTTTGGCACGGACTCCGCAAGCAGGTCAGTGAATGGGCCGGAACGTGCATGCACTGCCAGACGGCCAAGGTGCAGCGGCACACCAAAGCTCCACCGCAGCAGTTCCACCCCACCCACCGGCGTTTCGACCACATTCATGTGGATATCATGGGCCCCCTGCCAGTGACGCGCGGAGCGCGGCACCTCCTGACTATCGTGGACCGGTTCACAAGATGGCCAGAGGCGATCCCGCTCACCGACACCACCTCCGAATCTTGCGCCTGGGCACTGCTCGCCACCTGGGTGTCCCGCTTTGGTGTACCGGCCCACATTACCTCTGACAGAGGCGCCCAGTTCACCTCCAGCCTGTGGTCTGCTATGGCCAGCCTTTTGGGGACACAGCTGCACCACACCACTGCCTACCACCCACAGTCGAACGGACTAGTGGAGCGTTTCCACCGTCACCTAAAGTCGGCTCTCATGGCCCTCCTGCGAGGAGCTAACTGGGCGGACGAGCTTCCCTGGGTCCTACTCGGCATCCGCACGGCGCCCAAAGACGATCTGCACACCTCGTCGGCCGAGTTGGTGTATGGCGTACCCCTGGTCGTCCCCGGGGAGTTCATACCAGCCCCAAGGGGGCAAGAGGAAGAACCCGCAGCGGTCCTGGGCAGACTACGCGAGAGACTCGGTGACCTGGCCCCCATACCCACTTCGCAGCATGGGCAGAACCCGACCTGCGTACCCAAAGACCTGCAGAACTGTAAGTTTGTGTTTGTACGACGGGGCGGGCATCGGCCACCGCTGCAACGGCCCTACGAGGGGCCGTTCACGGTGCTCAGGAACAATGGGTCCACGTTCGTGCTGGATGTTGGGGGGAGAGAGGAGGTTTTCACGGTGGACCGACTCAAACCAGCCCATGTGAACCTGGCGCAACCGGTCGAGTTTCCGGCACCGCAGCGCAGAGGCCGACCTCCCAAACAGGGTCCGGCCCAGACTGTGGACATTGGGGGGTGTATCGCCGGTTCTGGGGGGGGGGGTTATGTGGCGACCCACTTCCTAGCACACTCGAACCGGCTCACAATTAGCCAGCGTGCAGGCACAAAGGCTAGGTCCGCAACAAAGGGAGAAAAGCCTGGGGGTGTTTGTGAGTACGTGTCTCTTGGAGCATCCGCGCCCGGGGGGGGGGGCGGGATGAGGGAGGCTTTAAAACAAGGCTGTTAAGTTTGAATAAAATTAACTTTGACTGCAGTTTACCGACTCCGTGTCGTTATTTTAGTGCTGCGTGTAGCAAACCGCTACAGTGGAATGTTTTTGGTGTGGAGGGACGCACTATGCAAATGATTGCAAATTCAAAGATACTGTCTCCCATGCTTGTAAAAAAAAAGGGACATTTAGCTAAAAAGTGCAGGAGTTCAAAGTGTAAGGTTAAGCCTGGGCAGGGGAAAGCTCACACACCACCTAGAAGAAGCAGACAAGGAGGCAGCATGTGCCAACATGTTTGGAGTGGAAACAGATGAGGAACCACATGAACCATATTATGCCACAGTCACTGTCGGGGCAAAGGACATTAAGTTTGAGATTGATTCAGAGACTACTGCATCAGTCATCAGTGAGGAGACCTACAGGAGGACGTGGCAGTCCAACCTGCCTCCCATTAGACCATCAAAGCTCAAACTCAGGACCTATACGGGGCAGCCCATACCTCATTTAGGGGTGTTACATGTGGACATTTCAGCCAGGGGTCAGAAGGCTGAAGCCAGGCTGGTGATAGCTAAGGGTAGTGGGCCCAATCTTTTGGGCCGCAATTGGCTTTGCAAAATCCAGCTCAATTGGCATGAAATTAAGTACGCACACACAATGGAGAACATTCTGCAGCGGTATAGTGACGGTTTCAGGGACAAGCTGGGCACGCTGAAGGATGTGACAAGTGAAACTCCATGTCGACCCTGAAGCCACACCACATTTTTTTAAGCCCAGGTCAGTGCCATGAAAGGCAAAGTCAAGGAGGAGCTGGAACATTTACAGGGGCTGGGCATCATTGAGCCCATCCAGGTTTCAAGGTGGGCAGCTCCCATTGTTCCAGCTTTGAAGGCAGACAAAACGGTGAGGATATGTGGGGACTATAAGCTTACGGTGAATCAGGTCTTTAAGCTGGAGGAGTAGCCATTGCCATGGGTGGATGACCTGTTTGTGACCCAGTCAGGGGGTAAGCTGTTCATAAAGCTGGACATGAGCCATGCCTACCAACAGCTGCTGCTCGATGAGGATTCAAAGGAGAACATTACAATCAACACGCATAAGGGATTATTGAAATACAATCGCCTGGTGTTTGGAGTGGCATCCAGCCCCGCCATTTTCCAAAGGACAATTGACACTTTGCTGCAGGGGATTCCACACATAGCAGTGTATCTTGATGATATTTTGACCATGGGGGCCATGGAGGTGGAGCATCTGGCTAACTTAGAATAAGTGCTAAAGAAGCTCTCAGACGCAGGGCTGTGATTGAAATGCGGAAAATGTGTGTTCCTGGCACCGAGTGTGACCTACCTGGGACACAAGATCACAGCTGAGGGGCTCTGCCCAGTGGAGGACAAAGTGAGAACTATCAAGGAGGCCCAAAGCCCCAAGAGCGTCACTGAACTCAGATCATTTTTGGGTATGGTGAATTATTATGGCAAGTTTCTTCCTGACCTCTCAAAGGTTTTGGCCCCACTGTACAAGCTGCTTCACAGTGACACTAAGAGGCAGTGGAGTGAAGACCAGGAGGAAGCTTTCAAGGAAGTGAAAGAACTCCTCCACTCAGCGAAGCTGCTTGTTCACTATGACCCAGACAAAGAAATCACCTTTTCATGCGATGCTTCGCCCTATAGAGTTGGAGCAGTTCTCTCACATGTAATGGAGAACCGTTCAGAGAAGCCTACTGGTTTTGCATCATGTACCCTGACGGCTGCTAAGAAAGGATATTCACAGCTAGACAAAGAAGGTCTGGCCATTGTCTTTGCGGTCAAGCGCTTTCATCAGTACCTCTATGGACATGTATTCACAATTTATACAGACCATAAACCACTTATGAGCCTTTTCAATGAGACCAAATGCATCCCACCGCTAGCCTCAGCCAGAATACAGCATTGGGCTCTCACTTTGTCAGCCTACCAGTACACTATAGTGTGCAGAACAGGTGGAGATAATGCAAACGCCGATGCACTGAGTCAACTACCTTTGCCTGAGACACCTGTTACTACATATGTGCCTCCAGAGACTGTGTTTTCATTGGAGAGGCTGTCAGAGACACCTGTAAAGGAAACCCACAACAAGCAGTGGACAGAGAGGGACCCAGTCCTATCTCAAGTCAAGACTTTTCTTTCACAAGGTTGGCCCAGTATTGTGGAAGGAGAGGAACTGAGGCCTTATGCCAAACACAAGACAGAACTGAGTCTGCAGGATGGCTGTATTTTGGGGAGGGGGGGGCGAGGGTCATCGTGCCTCCCCCTGGCCATTCACAGATTGTGCAGGAAATTCATGAGACTCATCCAGG
This sequence comes from Hemitrygon akajei, assembly GCF_048418815.1. Classification (NCBI taxonomy): domain Eukaryota; kingdom Metazoa; phylum Chordata; class Chondrichthyes; order Myliobatiformes; family Dasyatidae; genus Hemitrygon; species Hemitrygon akajei. The sequence goes on from NC_133137.1 coordinate 31,810,912, forward strand.
GGTGTCTCGAATGAAAAGCCTTGCAAGATCCTACGTCTGGTGGCCAAGAATGAATCAGGATCTGCAGAACAAGGTAAAATCATGCATGCAATGTCAGACCAATCAGAACATGCCACCACCAGCTCCTTTGCACCCATGGGAGTGGCCAGGCTACCCCTGGTCTAGGCTACATTTGGACTTTACTGGCCCTTTTATGGGGCAGATGTTTCTTGTAATAGTGAATGCGCACTCCAAATGGATAGAAGCTCATTTCATGAGCAACATCATAGCCCACTCAACCATAGACAAACTCAGGCAAGTGTTTGCAGTCCACAGGTTGCCTGACACTCTGGTCACAGATAATGGCTCGGCGTTCACCAGTGAGTTCATGCAGCAGAATGGCATTCATCCTGTTCAGAAGACCCCTTTCCATCCAGCCTCAAATGGCTTGGCTGAGCGGGCTGTTCAGACAGTGAAGGAAGGCCTGAAGTGGATAACAGGGGACTCTCTTAGTACCCAGCTTTCACGTTTCCTGTTTAAATATCGCCTCATGCCACAGATAACGACTGCATGCACTCCAGCAGAGATGCTGATGGGACGTAGGCCCAAGTCAAGATTGGACTGGCTGCGCCTGGACATGAAGACAAAAGTGGAGAGAAAGCAGGAAAAGCAGAAAGAGGGACATGATCAACATGCTCAAGACAGACAGCTAAAACCAGATGACAATGTCTGTATGATAAACTTCAGCAGTAGCAATAATCAGCAATGGCTACCTGGGGTTATTCTTAAGCAGAGTGGTCCAGTCTCCTATGTTGAGCTGACTGACAGGCATGCTTTCCACAGTCATCAGGACCATGTGCGCCTGCGTCATTATACTGGCTCAGTGGTAGACAGTTTCATGGTATTTCCAATGTTGAGACAGACTACTGTGGAAGCATGTCCACTAGTGACTTTTCCAGAGAGAGAGAAAGACGCTGGCAGAGAGGCTGTGTCCCCTGAAGAGGATGGACATTCTCACACAGACATATGGACCCTTCTCATGTCCCCAACACTAGATCCACCTAAAACACCCTAACCAGCAGAGCCTGCTGAGCCACCAGGGGTAGTATGCAGATCGCAGCGCACTCGTAAACCTCCTGACAGACTGAATCTTTGACGGGACAGTTTTTTTGTTGTTGTTAGATTGAATGTTGAATTTGTTATGTTTTCCAGGTGTTTTGTATTGGTAAACTGTTGCTGAGATACTAGTATAAGTTTCAGGGGTACACAAGCTAATGACACCATTGTTTTTATTTCCTGGTTTTTTACATTTGGGGAATCTTGGATTTTAAAGGGGAAGTGTTGTAATGTGAGCATTAAAAGTAAGTTAATACTAATTAGGATAATTACAATATAGCAATACTCCTGCTAAAAACAGCCTCCTGTTTTTAAAGAGAGGCTAGTTCCAGGGCTGGCGGGGTTTTACTTGCTCAGTCTGTCAGGAGGCTTACAAGTGCGCTGCGATCTGCATACTACCCCTGGTGGCTCAGCAGGCACCGCTGGTTAGGGTGTTTTAGGTGGATCTAGTGTTGGGGACATGAGAAGGGTCCGTATGTCTGTGTGAGAATGTCCATCCTCTTCAGGGGACACAGCCTCTCTGCCTAATTTCCCTCGGGATCAATAAAGTATGTCTGTCTGTCTGTCAGTCTTCCGTTCTTTTTACTTCCGGTGTGCATTGTATAGTTTCTCTGCCATGTTGTATGGGTTAGTGAAAGCCTCTGTATGTAAATCACGGTTTTGCCGTCCCAGATAAAGTTGTTCCTTTGGGCATGAATTTGTCAAGTGGTCCTTTTTCAAAGTAGAAGTTACCACAGTGTAGGTGTAGATGCTACTCAAAAAGTAAACCTACTGTAGCAATAATGTCCTTTGTGAGTGTTTATGGTGAGAAATGCTTTGGATTCTTCTTTAATCTCCATTTACAGGCAGGCTTCAGCTAAGTTCACTTTGCTGAAGCGTTTTCCTCCCGAAAGGTTTGCAAAGATATCTTCTATCCTGGGCAGAAGGTATTGGTCTACTTTCAGTACTGGATTGATGGTGACTTTAAAATTAGCAGACACATCCATCCTCCTTTGCTACTGGGACCACTGGCATCACCCATGGGCTCCATTCAATCTTGGAAAGAATTCCTTCCACTCGCATACAATCCAAGCCGCTGGCTATTTCACAGATGGTATAAGGAACCTGGCGGGCTTACTAAAACTAAAACTTGGGTGTGGCATTTTCATTTAATACTATTTTACCTTGATATGCTTGAATGCCATCCTTGAATACTGCTGCGGCATCATCCAGCACCCTTCTTAATTCACTTTCAGTTGACTTTATTGCAAAGGATGTGGCATGCAATTGGTGGATGGATCTCCAATCAAATTGTAAATGTGTCAGCCAATCACAGCCCTACAATGCCGGCCCTCCTGTTTTTACCACATAAAAGCTCAATGTGGCTTGTATGCTAGGTTTCACTGTTACAAATGTCATTCCCACACAAGTTATCTTTTCTCCAGTATCAGTACCTTGGTGATGTCATTCAAATTCATTTTGTGGAATGACTGAAACAGGTGAGCCAGTGTCCAATTCCATTTTCATTGTTGCAGCTTTGCTCATGCTCATTTTCATTCCAGTCTGCAACTCAATTGCATCTCTGGCTGCTGCTTCCATTGATACAGCAATTTCAACTGCTCTTTTAAATGTGAATTATGCTTCGGTTAGGAGCCATTTTTGAATGCTTTCTTGTAAAATTCCACACACTAAATAATTCCTCAGTGCATCATTTAAGACTTTCACTGAACTGAAAATTCTTTGACAATTCTTGGACAATTTCTTCAGTTCAGCCATGTAAGCTGAAATGGACTGTCCTTTCTTTTGATTCTGCTTCTAAAACCTAACACATTCTGGAATCAACAATTGTTTCAGTTCTAAAGCTCATTTTGGTTGGTTTGGTTGGAGCAGTTAAACGTCTAAGTAAACTGCTTTTCCACCCACTGTATTCAGCAATACTAGCACTCGTTTTTCATTGGCTATTTCACTTGCTTGAAAATACTGCTCAATTTACTCAGTATACATCTTCTAGTTACCTGTTGTGCAACTGAACACATCTATCTTTCTGATGTAGCCTGCCATTTCTGCTTTTTTAAATTATTTATTATCATCATCACTCGATAGTCACTGTTTATGAACCCATAGTCATAATCATTGCTTGTTGATTTCATGTTTTCTTTTTTTTAAAACTTGAATGTCTTTCTCCCCTTCCAAAGAAAAACAAGCTGTGGTTTTTTTTAAACTTGAACGTCTTTCTCTCCCCTTCCTAAGAAAAATGTGCTGCACTTCAACAAGTAGCTAGTCATATCAGGTTCATTTTAAAACTTTCTTGTCACTACTGTTAAGGTTTTGTAATTCCAAAAACAGGAAAAAAAACACAGGAGCCAGGATATTTGCCTACCTCTTTTCCCCTTTTTTTCAGTGAGGCATTCACAACTGACGTGGCGGCGTAATGAAGTATGCCATTCATGTACTTCAGAATCAGAGTCAGGCTTAACATCACCAGCATATGTTATGCAATTTGTTAACTTTGCAGCAGCAGTACAAGGTAATACATAATATAGAAAAAAACTGTAAATTACAGTAGATATAAAATAAGTAGTGCAAAAACTGAAAGAAAAGTTTGTGAGGTAGTGTTCATGGGTTCTATGGCCATTCAGAAATCTGATGGCAGAAGGGAAGAAGCTGTTCCTGAATTGCTGAGTGTGTGCTTTCAGGCTTCTGTACCTCCTTACTAATGGTAACAATAAGAAGAGAGCATGTCCTGGATGGTGGGGTCGTTAATGATGGATGCCGCCTCTTTGAAGCATCACTCCTTGAAGATGTGTTGGATACCACAGAGGCTATTACCCATGATGGAGCTGCCTAATTTAACAACTCTCAGCAGTTTACTTCGATCCTGTGCTGTAGCTACCACCCTCCCCCTACCCCACCCCAGCCAGTCAGAATGCTCTCCACAGTACATTTGTAGACATTTTTGAATGTTTTAAATGACACACCAAATCACCTCAAATTCTTAATGAAATATAGCCGCTGTCTTGCTTTCTTTATAGCTGCATCGATATGTTGGGACCAGGTTAGGTCTGCAGAGTTAGTAACACCCAGGAACTTGAAATTACTCACTCTACACTTTTAATCTCTCCCTCAGTGAGGACTGGTGTGTGTTCCCTTGCCTCACACTTCCTGAAGTCCACAATCAGCTCTTTAGTCAGATTGATGTTGAGCGCAAGGTTGTTGCTGCAACACTACTCAATGAGCTGGAATAACTCACTCCTGTATGTTCTCTCATCACCATCTGAGATTCTGCCAACAATGGTTGTATCAACAGCAAATTTATAAATGGCATTTAAGCAGTGCCTAGCCACACAATAATGGGTGTAGAGAAAGTAGAGCAGTGGGCTAAGCACACATCCTTTAGGTGTGCCAGTGTTGATGGTCAGGGAGGTGGAGATGTTACTACCAATCTGCACAGATTGTGATCTTCTAATTAGGAAGTCAAGGATCCAATTGTAGAGAGAGGTACAGAGACCCTGGTTCTATAGCTTTTTGGTCAGGGCTATAGGAATGATGGTCTTATACACAGAGCTATAGTCAATAAACAGCATCCTGATATAGTTATTTGTATTGTCCAGTGATCCAAGGCACAATGAGATGGCATCCACCGTAGGTCTATTGTAGTGATAGGCAAACTGCAGTGGGTCCAGGTCCTTGCTGAGGTAGAAGCTGATTCTACCCATGACCAACTTCTCATAGATGTTAGTGCTACTGGACGATAGTCATTAAAACTGCTCACGCTGCTCTTCTTCGGCACTGGTATAATTGTTGCCCTTTCCAAGCAGGTGGGAACTTCCGATTATAGCACTGAGAGATTGAAAATGTCTTTGAACACAACACCCCCACCAGTTGGTTGTCACAAGTTTTCAAAGCCTTACCAGGTACTCTATCGGGACCTGCATCTTGCGAGGGTTCACCCTTGTGAACAACAACCTGATGTCGGCCTCCGAAATGGAGATCACAGGGTCACCGGGTACTGCTGGGACCCTCTTAGCAGTAGTTTTATTCTCCCTTTCAAAGTGAGCATAAAAAGTGCTGAGCTTGTGAGGGAGAGCAGCATCACTGTCATTCATTGTTGGGTTTCACTTTGTAGAAACTAAAGGCCTGCAACCCTGCCAGAGTTGATCTGCATCTGATGTTGCCTCCAACTTCACTTGGTATTGTTTCTTAGTTCTTGAAATAGCTCTCCGCAAGTCATACCTGGTTTCCTTGTACAGACCTGGGTTGCCAGATTTAAATGCTACAGATCTAGCCCTCAGCAGACTACGAACCCCCTGGTCCATCCACGGCTTTTGATTTGGGTACATACAATAAGTTCTTGTAGTCACACACTTATCCACACAGGTTTTAATGAAGTTGGTGTCAGCTGTGGCGTACTCATTCAGACTCAAAGATTAACCTCTGAATACAGTCCAGAGCACTGCTGGTGCTGTAGTATTTAGTCTCTGCCTATACTCAGGGGGTAGAAGTACAGCCAGCTGATCAAACTTTCCAAAATGTTGACGTGGAATAGCACGATAAGCACTCTTGACTGTGGTGTAACAGTGGTCCCGTGTGTTGGTTCCTCTCGTACTCTAAGCTGGTAATAATTATTTAGACACCTTTTCAAGCTGGCCTGGTTAAAATCCCCAAAATGACAGAGAAGGCTTCAGGGGGAAGGCTTCCTACATATACAGTGTCTATAAAAAGTATCCACCCCCTTGGAAGTTTTCATGTTGTATTGTTTTACAACAATGAGTCACAGTGGATTTAATTTGGCCTTGACACTGATCAACAGAAAATGACTCTTTCATGTTAAAGTGAAATCAGATCTCTACAACGTGATCTAAATTAATTACAAATATAAACTACAAAATATTTGATTGCTTAAGTATTCACACCCTTCAAGTCAGTGTTTAGTAGATGTACTTTTGGCAGCAATTACAGCCTTGCGACTGTGTGGATAGGTCTCCACAATTATCTGGACACTACAATATTTCCCCATTCTTTATTACAAAACTGCTCAAACACTGCCAGGTTGCATACAGATCATGTGTAAACAGCCTTTTTCAAGTCCGGCCACATATTCTCAATTGGATTGAGGTCTGGACTCTGGCTTGGCTTTATGCTAGGAGGTCATTATCTTGCTGGAAAACAAATAAAATTCGAAGTAGTTGCACAGCACAGGTAAAGAGTAAACAGCTGGCAGTCAGAGTGAAGAGATCTTGGCCAGTCACCTCAAAGCATACCGAGTCACACTACAAAGGAAATGCAATAGTCATTTTAAAGAGGGAAAACAACTGAACTAAAGAACATGTCCCTTTGAGTATGTTTACATTCTTAGGGTCCACTGCACTTCATTTATGACTTATTCTGTTAAAAATATGATGTATTAATTATGAATTTGGTTTGTGGTACTCCATCCCTCCCAAACAAAAATGGCCTGGTGAGGTAAGCAGCCAAACGGGTACATACTTGTGTCATCCTGAACAACTACAGATGCTGATGTAAGTCCACACTCTTCGACCGTATCGTCGTCCTGCAGTTGCACTTGACGATAGAGGAGTCTCATGCGCTCAGGGGTCCGACGCAAATCCTGCGAGGTCTGTGAGATCAGGCTAAATTTCACATCCTCGACTGTGCTGTTCGCCTTCACCTGGACAGAGACCTGGCTTCCATCCAAAAGCAAAATCGTCAATTCAAAGGAGTCTGATTCATCGCCCACGTCGCTCATTCTTAAGCAGAGCAGTAAGAAAGCATTCGCTTTGAAGTGATGGAAAACGTTTTATTCGCGGCGCTGCTCACTCCCCAGAGGCCAGACCCCCGGTGCCGGCACTGCGCAGCCTCCGTGGAGCGCGCAGCTGGAACCTCGCACACGCGACCCAGCTCGCGCGGCCAACGGCCAGGTGGCCTGCGCCGTCCGTTATTTAAATGAGGGTAGCCGCGCTCTGGCAGGATCGCTCTATCAAGTGAGGCGGGAAAAGCCTCTATCACGTTCGCCTTATTTTGTGTCGTAAACAAGTCGGAAATAAAAGTTATACAAATAAACAGGCCTTCATTGTGATTAACTGTGTTCACTTCTTTTTAGCCTTTCAGCCCCTTCATATGGATGGGGGCGGTTTCCCGACAGCCATTGAAGAGAAAAGTTTGGGCAGCTCGGGAGAAGCCATTGGAAACCATCCAACTCGGGATGGGATTCTAGTTCTATTCAGTCAAGTAAGCCTATGGGAATGTCATCTCTGGTTGCTGCACTCCATACAAGTCTAGAGCTGTCCGAAGAGCACTGTTGTACACTATGATTATTTGAAGAACCAGAAGCCTGCCATTATAGGGATGATTGCAAATAAAAGGAATGACTAATACAATAGCAATAGTCATCTGATATCTGAGTGGTTGAATTACTGCTGCACACTACAGACTATTTGGAGTGTCAAGAAATTAACCATCAAAAGTAATACACTAGCACACTATAGTCAATCACTGTGAGAACTTTCTTACATTTGACCATTAAATATTACCTTTTTTTTAAAAATAAGAAAATCCTTTTTATGAAAACTATCTTATGTTAGTTCTGGAGAATTAAAAGATTTCCAAAACAATTGACACTTTAAACTCAGAAAATGTTCAGTAAATACTGTGATGTACATAGTAACCACTATTATTCATAAATGAATCTCAGGGTTGTGTATGGTGAAATATGTCATTTTATAATAAATATAGTTTCAACACCTAAGAGCATCATATTAACGTAAATGCAAGAGATTCTGCAAATGCTGGAAATCTTGAGCAACAAACTCAAAATGTAAGAGTACCTCAGCAAGTCAGGCAGCATCTATGAAAAGGAAAGTTCAGTTGATGTTTCAGGCCAAGAACTGGAAAGGAATGGGGCAAGAATAAGAAGGTGGGAGGAGGGGAGGGAGTACAAGCTGGCAAGTGAGAGGTGAGTCCAGGTGAGTTGGGAACGAGGGGTGAAATAAGTAGGGAAGTGTTTGGTGGAAGAAGTACAGGGCTGAAGAAGAAGTAATCTAATAATAGAGAGCAGGGGACCATGGACATAAATGAAGGAGGAGGAAGGGAATCAGAGAAAAGTGATGGGCAGGTGAAAAGGGTAACCAGAATGAAGAGTTTTTGAAAAAAAGAATGGAAGGGGGAGGGAGAAATTTCCCACCCAACTTCCCCCTCCCCATCACCTCTACCTGAAACATGATTTGATAGCTTTGCATACACCTAAAAATTATAACTATAAATGCATCCAGTTCTATTACTAAATTTTGATTGACTTAGAATCCAACATAAACACAAGAAATTCTGCAGTTGCTGAAAATCCAGAGCAATAAATATAAATGATAATGCCAAGATGGCGGCACAACACAGTTTGCAGCAGCCACTCCGGAGCTGATACCTGCTATTTGTTAAGTGGGATGTTGTGTGCAATCCTAAGCTGATGAAAAATGAATGTGGGTGCACGGAGGAACATCTGGAAATCTCCAGGAAGGCCTTCTTCGTTGCTGCTGCTGCTGTGAAGTCCGGGTCTCTGCTGAGAAGAACAGGGCCCCAGTCCTCAGGGTTGCGTTGGCGGGGCGTCTTAATACGCTTGGCAGAGGTTGGTGCTCAGAGAAGCTGTGCTGGAGGGGATGGTCAGAGGCTCGGAGGTTCAACAGACTCGGAGTCCGCTGCAGTTGGGCGCTTTCACTGTGTGCTGTGTCTGCGAGGCTGGGTTCGACAGAGCTTTCATTGTGTGCTGCATCTGTGAGGCTAAGTCCGGTGGCACCGTGGAAGTCCATAGCGTGGGTATTCCCTTCTGCCGCCTGCGTGGGATGATGAGTCTATCGGGACCCTGAGGAATTGTGGAAACTGTGTGGTGGTTTCTTTCGAACTTATAGTCTTTTAACATCTTTGGACTATTTTTACTGTGCCCATGGTCTGTTTTTTTATCAATTATGCTATTGTTTGCACTGTTGTAACTATATGGTTTTGTGCAAGTCTTGTAGCTTTAGTTTTTGGTCTTGTTTTGTTTGGTGGATTTGGAGCTCCTTTCTGGGAACACGCTAAGATGGTAGTGCAATATTAATACACAGCAGCCTCTCCGGACTCTGGATTGGGGATTGCCAAACGTTATGTGGATTTTCTGGTGTAGACTGTTTAGTCATGTGCTTTTGTGATATAATTCTGGAGGAACGTTGTCTCATTTTTTAACTGCATTGCATTTGTGGTTTCTAAATGACAATAAACTGAACTGAACAACTGAAAATGCTGGAGGAACCAGCGGGTCAGGCAGCATCCATAGAAATGAATAAACAGTCAACGCTTCGGGCCAAGACTTTTCTTCAGGACTGGAAAGGAAGGTGGAAGATAACAAAATAAAAAGATGTGGGGGAGGGGATGGAGGATAGCTAGAAGGTGATCATTGAGGCCTGGTGGGTGGAAAAGATAAAAGGCTGGAGAGGAAGGAATATGATAGGAGAAAGGGAAAGGACATGAGGGGGTTGATAAATGGGGTAATAGGTAAGAGGACAGAGTGGGGATTAGAAGCAGGAATGGGGATATTAGTTTTTTTATTGGAAGGAGAAATCAATATTGGAGGCTACCCAGACAGAAGACAAGGTCAAACAAGAGAAAATGTGCAAATGCTGGAAATCCAAGCAACACACACAAAATGCTGGAGGGACTCAACAGTCAAGCAGCATCTATGGAAAAGAGTAAACAGTTGATGTTTCAGCTGAAACCCTTCATCAGCACTGGAAAGAACGATGAGAAGTTAAAGCAAGAAGGTGGGGGTGGGGAGGAAGAAATACAAGGTGGTCGGTGATAGATGATACTGGGAGAGGGGGAGTGAAGTGAAGAGCTGGGAAGCTGATACGTGTAAGAGATAAAGAGCTGGAGAAGGGGGAATTTGATAGGAGAGGGTAGATGACCATGGAAGAAAGGAAAGGGTGAAGAGCACCGGCGGGAGGTGATGGGCAGGTAAGAAGATGAGGTGAGAAAGGGACACGGGAATGGGAATGTTGAGGAGGGGGGCAATTACCAGAAGTTCAAGAAAATTATGTTCATGCCATCAGGTTGGAGGCTACCCATATGGAATAGAAGTGTTGCTCCTCCAACCTAAGTGTGGCCTCATTGCATTGGTAGAGGAGGCCATGGATTGACATGTCAGAATGGGTATTGGTAGTAGAATTAAAGTAGTGGTCACCGGGAGATCCCGCTTATTCTGCCGGACGGATCATATGTGCTCGGCGAAGTGGTTTCCCATCTACATCAGATCTCACTGATATAGAGGAGGACACACTGGGAGCACCGGATGAAGTAGATGACCCCAGCAGGATCACAGATGAAATGCCACCACACCTGGAAGGACTGTTTGGGGCCATGAATATAAGGTATTGCTCCTCCACCCTGAGGGAAGCCTCGTTGTGGCCCAAGAGGAGGTCATATCGGAACAGGAATGCACACCAGAATTAAAATGTTTGGTCACTGGGAAATTCCACTTTTGGCAAGGGAAGATGAGGTGCTCAATGAAACGGCCTTCCAACTTACAATGGGCCTCACCAATGGAGAGATAGCCGCATTGGGAGCACCAGACATAATAGAGGACCCCGGCAGATTTGCAGGTGAAATGTTGCCTCACCTAGAAGGACTGTTTGGGGCCCAGAATGGAGGTGAGGGAGGAAGTGAATGGGGAGGTGTACTACTTTATCTTCTTGAAGGGCTAAGTGTCAGAAGGGAGATTAGTGGGGAGGGACGACCGGACAAGGGAATCATGGAGGGAGAGATCCCTGTGGAAAGCAAAAAGGGAGGGGGAAGTAAAGATATGTTTGGTGGTAGGATCCCTTTCAAGATGGTGAAAGATGTGGAGAATGATATGTTGGATGTGGTGGCTCACGGAGAGGTAAGTAAAGACAAGAGAAACTCTATCACTGTTAAGGAAGCAGGAAGATGGAGTGAGCCAGGATATTCGGGAAATGGAGGAGATGGGGCTGAGGGCAGCATCAATGGTAGAATCCAACATGTTAATTTATGTATTTTGTCATAATATCTAAGTAGATTTGCTTTTTTTGAAGCAGGTTGCTTTTTCCGAACAAAATTTCAAAAGCCGTGCCTGATTCCCAGAAACACACTTGATTTGATGCTTAAGGTTCTAGAATGTGCTTTTAGTCTTGAGTCACATGCCTCTGCCTCCCTAGGCCATTAATGTGTGTCAGTGGATCCTAATTTCAGCTCAAGGAATTGGAAACCTCTGTCTGAAAAAAAACACATCTGTCAACCTTCCTCCACTCACCTGTGAATGGAAGAAGTTTTAGGAGAGATGTCCGAGGTAGGTTTTTTGAGACAGAGTGGTAAATATCTGGAATGCACTGTTGGGGGTGATGATAAAGGTTGATTATATTATGATAATTTTTAAGAGACAATTAGATTGGCACATGAATGAAAGAAAAATTGAGGGTCATAGGTTATGTACAAGGATTAAGTTAGATTGATCATGGAGGAGTTTAAAAGGTCAGTGCAACATTATGGGCCAAAGGGCTATTATGTGTTGTACTATGTTTATAAAACATAAGAAGTAAATCAGAAAATTATTCTTTAACTATGTGATACATCACATGCTCGTGATCTCCTCAAAAACTTTCAATTCCCTGGCCCTGCCTCCCTCATTTTCACCATGGACGTCCAGGGTCTGTACACTTCTATCCCCCATCAAGAAGGCATTAAAACTGTTTGCTTCTTTCTCAACGAAAGACCCAACTAGTTCTCCTTCACCACCACCCTCTTACGTCTGGCAGAACTGGTCCTCACCCTCAATAATTTCTCCTTCGACTCCTCCCATTTTCTCCAAACTCAAGGGGTAGCCAAGATCACCTGCCTGGGCACCAGCTGTGCACGCCTTTTTGTTGGCTATATAGACCAGTCGATGTTCAAAGCCTTCCCTGGCAATGGTCCCCAGCTCTTATTGTGCTACACCTACGCTGCTTCATGCATCCTGCCCTTAGATTCACTTGAAGCATTTCACATCTCTCTCCCCTTTCTCGATCTATTTGAAACCATCAATAGAGACAAAGTCTTCCAAAATCTTTAATTAAATGATTCTCAAGGCTGTCTTGACTATACCTCTTCACAGCCTGTCTCCTTTAAGAATGCTATTTCATTTTCTCAGTTCCTTCATCTCCACCTCATCTATTCCCAGGATGAGGCTTTACTTTCCAGGACATAAGTAATGTCCTTTACCACTGCAGCTTTCTCTACATTGTTGAGGACTACTGCCCCATCCACCAAAAGTAGAATTTCTTGGTGGCCAACTGTTTTAATTCCTATTCCCATTCCCTTTGCAACATGTTAGTCCATGACCTCATCTTTTGCCATGATGAGGCTACTCTCAGGGTCGAGGAGCAACACCTCATGTTCTGTCCAGGAAGCCTCCAACCTGATGGAATGAACATTACTTTCTCCTTCTAGTATTTCTTCCCTCCCCCTTCCTTCTTTTCTCCACCCTGACTTTTTATTTCTTCTCCTTACCTCCCCGTCACCTCCTCCTGGTGCCCCTCTTCTTCCCTTTCTCCCAAGGTCTACACTCCTCCCCTATCAGATTCTTTCCTCTCCACCTTTCCCACCCACCTGGCTTCACCTATCACATTCTAGCTAATCTTCCTTCCCCTCGTTCCCTCTCCCTTCTTTTTATTCTCGAATCTTTCCCCTTCCTAACAAGTCCCGAAACTTTGACTGTTTATTCATTTCCATAGATGCTGCCTGACCTGCTGTGCTCCTCCAGCACGTTGTATATGTTGGTTTGGATTTCCAGCATCTGTAGAATCTTTTGTGTTTAATCTATGTATAAGTAACCTACCAGTCAAAAATAACCCAGAACACAACTAAAACTCTTCTTTTTATCTATCTTAGGATACAAACCATTCAATCTCACTAAGCCTTGCCTTTATCAAAAATTCTTTATTTTTCTCCAATGATTATTTTCAATTGTATTTTGTGTTACCCAGTGCCACAGAACAACTAAAAATAAATAGCTGGCTGCAGAATATTAATTCCCCTTAATTGGTTTGTTAAAAAAAGGTAATTAAGGAATCATTTCTGAAGTGTACTATTCATAATCTATATTGAAATTTAGATGAAGGGGGTCATATATATGGTAGACCAAAGGATCTGTTCCTCATTCCATGTCTATAAGGTGGCTGGCCTCTGAAGAAAGAATGAGCAAAATGGGCCACAACACTGGAGTTGGAAGAATGAGAGTTTACCAAATTGTGACATACAGCATTCTGAGGGGCTCAAATGGATTGATCCTGTAAAAAAGTTTTGTTGATGGTAAAGCCTATAAAGGGTGCTTTTTAGAATAATCAGTGGACCCCTTAACGAAACTTTGAAATTCTCCACTCTACTGTCAGGCAACTCGAGTACTGAATGTTGAGTCATTGAGAGTGCTAAAAGCTGAGATTGATTTTTAACTAAGGAATGAAGAGTTAAGAGAACTTAAATTAGCTTTGAGACCAAGATCTAATCAGCTAGGATCTTATTCAATGGTGAAGCAGGCTAAGGGGACTGTTCAGCCTAAATCTGCTCTTATTTCTCTGTATATTACTGTTCAAAGACAAATTCATCCATTGTGATCATGGGCAATTCATGTACTTAACACAGTATTAATATATTTATGGCATGTTAATTTCTCTTAACATATTAGAAAGGTACATACACTATCATTACATTATCAATCAACTTATTTTTAGTTTGCTCAGAATCTGCCAACTTTTGAAATAATGGTTCAATTAAATTATTGATATATCTAGAAACAGTAACCAATATTCCCTAGTACATTAAATAAAATTTCTGAATATAGTATAAATTAGATAGTTATTGCAGATAGAACCCATTTGACATTCTCGCTTAGTTTTTTTACAATTTTCAATTACAGCTTAAATTCTTGATTGAATGCTACCAGTATTATAAAATCAAATGTACTTTAAAATCTAACATAGAAAATAGTTCGCAGAATTAGTTAATGCTCAGCAATTAAAAAATACAGTTAAGTATTCTGCAAATGTCACAGCTAGGTTACACTAAAACACTTCTCCAAGTTAAAGAGTTATCTGTCCATTACATATTTGGGAAAATATGAAATATTATATTAGGATTTGGCCATGTCCATTCACTGCTGTCTTCTTTCAAGGTTGTTCTTGAAGAAAAAGGAATTATTCCAAGCTGCTAGTGATTAATACTAATGATGAAACATCATCTTCTGATTGAAGCTAGGTATGCATACCAGAACAGAGCTACCAAATTTGCAAACAGCACCCGGAACTGCAGAACAAATAGCAAAGAAAAGCAGCAATTAACATACAAAGATTTCATTTCAATTGTTGTGGCATTCATAATAATTAAACTAAAAGCAATTTAATATCATAGAAAGTGAAGTGCAGAACATTGGTTTTAATATTGCTTAAGACTAAACTACAATAATGATTTCTGTAAAAATTATGTCCCGATCACCATTTTTTGGAGTCTTTATGGTAGATTTACATCAAGCATTATAGAAAAATAAAAGAGTTTAAAGGTCAAAATTGATCAGTCATGAATGGGAATAAACATTGTTATGAGAGCAACATACACAAAATGCTGGAGGAACACAGCAGGCCAGGCAGCATCTATGTAGAAGAGTATAGTCAATGTTTCAGGCAGAGATCCTTCAGCAGTCCTGCCTGGCCTGCTGAGTTCCTTTGGCATTTTATGTGTGTTGCTTGGATTTCCAGCATCTGCAGATTTTGTCTTGTTTGTGACAGTTATGAGAGCATTTGGGAAGAAAGCATTTTAAGTTGTGCCACCTTGAATATATCAAACAACAACACTGCATGCTATTTTTACATACTTCCAATGGTGACCTCATACAGCAAATGACATCAATGATGAGAGAATTCAATTTTATCCAGCTGAATCAGCATTGGTCAGCGAAAGAGACAAATGTATCAAGTTCTTAGACACACAAAAAACAAGGTTTAGGTTTTCCCTGAGCAATCTCCACAGCTACACAATCCTTTTGCTGTAAATGTATCAAAAATTATAGCATCATCCTTATGAATCACCACTGTGCCCACCAGTGCAATCAAAACTTATTTCAACATAGTGACCAGAATTGTGGACTCAAGTTGTGACTTAGTTTATTTTATATGCAAGCATAACTTCCCTTTATCTCCATTCTTTGGCAAATAAAGGAACATAAAATTCCACACATCTTTTTAATTATTTTATTGTTTTATCCGATCTATGAATACTTGTGGATACGAACTCCATTGACCCTCTATTCCTCCAAAACTCTCACTATCCTCACACTTTTTGTGTATTCTCTTGTCTTGTTACTCCTCCCCATACTTCTGAAGATTAAATCTCATTTGCCACTTTTCTGCCTCACTGATATAATATCTCCCAGTAATCTAAAGTCTTCCTTGTTACTGCCAATCACATGGCTAGTTTTTGAAACATCAAAAAGCTTCTTTACGGAAGCTTCTTTAGTTATTACTAACATACACTACAGACACCAAAAGACAAAATACCAAGCTCTTTGGAACCCAACTGCAAATACAGAGGCAAGAGTGGGAGAAAACAGTTTCATCTTTTTTTGCAGCTCCAGCAGAATTGTACCACTGAGTAATCCAAAACATGCAAGCAACTGACTAAAGAGTTTTAAGATAAGCATGTTGAATATGAAGCTGCTAGCACATTACCTTTCTAAACTGCAACATGGCTGATTAATTATATAAGTGCATCTTGAAAATGGCTACTTTAACATGTTGACAATGTTGAACCATCTAGGCAAATCATCCAGACACAATACCAGTCTGTAATTGTACTTTACCTGAACAGGCACATAATTAATGTTAATGTACTGAAAGATGGTCCAAACTTTCCAATTCATTTTCAGTGCTATCCAGTATCCAGTCTTCATCTTGTCCTTTAACGCCTTCAAGTTCTTTCCCTATTGCATAATATTTTTGATCACTTTAGTAACATACTCTGCTCCATTATAGACAATTGATATTAAAAAAAAATCTTAAAACACTCTACAAAATTAATTACTTTTCTGTGACTTTTACTAGTGAGTAGGCAAAGTAGCATTCCACATCAGGAAAGACAAGAAAAAAATTCTGATTAGGAGAGAATATTGGGCAGGTCACCTGCAAAATTCTTTGTTTTTCCTTCAAGTAGTTCCATGGTTTCCTACCTGAAGCCACTGAAACAGGCATACAAAACCTTGGTTTAAGTTCTCACTTGGATGCTGCCAGCAAAGTGGCAGTGCCAACCTTTATTGCACTGATACACATGGGATATTCATCCATAACTGAGAGAGAGCATGCTGCCAGTTGCATGATGTAAAACACCAAAGCTAATTAAACCTGGTTTACTTCTGTTCAAGGCTCTTCATACAGCAGAGAGATTAGATTACACTCATTTATGTTGAGGTCAGTAAGCACCTGAATGCCAAATTACCAAAAATAAATGGTGACTGGGGGATCATTTTTAAAGGAATCATTATGCCGCTTAGTCCTCTTAAGGGATATTAAAGCCAGAATTGTGAATGATACTTGCTAAGTAGGCAGGTATGTTATTAAAGGGTTAGCAGCACATAAATGATTCTCTAACGAGAATGGCTGAACTGATTGTGCCTGGGGCCATGTCTGTTACAGAGCCCATGCAATATATGGCTGCCATTTGTTCACAGGTCCAGGGATTTGTGAACTGCTAACTGCTGCTGGCAACCAAGCAGTTAAATGTTTCAACATACAACAAAAATCCTGGAGGACAGTTTAATTCACACAGATTTCCCTGCTTTCAGCATGGTTCTTTTCCTGCTAAATGGTGAGTTAATAATGAAGAATGTAAATCACAATCTTTTGATCAAACATGTATCGTTAGGCCATTAATAGGCATCACAAATCTTAATGATGTCATTATTAACATAAAAAGTGAGATGGAAATGACTGGAGCTACCTGGATCAATTTATCATTGGAAAGATTCCAACAAAAAATGGGTGCAAGCTTTCAAAGCAGTCTAAAAAAATCACATTTTTTGCTATACAAGCTTAAAAAATGCATCTCTTTTCTAATCCATTTATAAACAAAAAAATCTAAGGTTGTTCCCAATCACATAATTCTCATAACCCTTGAATGATAAAGTCAAGCAACTGCAGTGGCTGGAGAATAATATTAAATATACAATATTCCATAGCTGAATTATTTTGACAGTACTCCTAAATTTGTCTGTGCAGCAAATCTAACATAGATTTGTTCTCAGTCTCAAAACCAGTGCTCTATATTTACCTGTTCAACTATGATAAACAATGAGGTTTCTATCATTTAAACTGGTCATTAAATTCTGTTTAATGAAACAAGCTGTTACATTGAAATACTGTATTATAGACAAAAAAAAACAAAAAAAAATCTTATTATGGTGACAGAACATGTTTAATCATTAAATTACTTGCATTGTGCTTATAATGCTTTAGTACATAGGTATGTTTAGTCTATTATGCTTAAATTCAGGGAATTCTTATTTAAGTTATTTAACTGTGTCTGGTATTCAGACTTCCTTTGTTTATCAGATTCCAAAGCAATTGAAAAATCTCTTTTTTTCAGATAATATAAATCTGTGAAATTCTGCATAATGTACATTTGTTCTGCAATTTGATATTACCCAAAGGAAAATCAGCTAAGGCTCATAATTTCTCAAATCAGAGGAAGAAATGTAAATTAAATATTGTATTATTAATAAATATAATGGATTAACATTTTACTAGCTCACTATGTACTTCTAATACACCTGATTTGAAGCTTAAAGCCCAAATTATAAGGTTTCATTTAAAATCCTCCCATTCATGATCTGTTGAAAGAATAATTTAATTCAATGTGCTCTTTGCTGAACATTCATCCACATAAATTAATAGGCAATAACTTAGCTCATCGAGCTTGCTCCAGCATTTACTAAGATCATGACTGACCTGTCATCTCAACTTTGCATTTCCATTTATCTGCCATAGTTTTTCACCCTTTTCTTTGTCAAGGAACTATCTACCTCTGCCTTAAACCTATTCAAAGCTTCACTTCCACCGTCCTCTAAGGAAGTGAGTTCCTAAGACCCATTAATATTGAAGAGAAAAGAGGTTTCAGATACTTCCACGTGAAGAAACATGTTCTGCATGCTCACCAGTTAAGACCCCTCAGGATCTTGTGTTTAAATAAAATCACCTCTCTCTCTTCTGAATTCTTTGAGATCTGCAACTGATCTGCCCATATTTCCAAAGACACTCACCCATTCCAGGTATTAGTCTAATAAGCAAATATTATTTGAACTGTTCCAACATTTTAACAATCTTCCTTAAATAGGAGAGCAATACTGTACACAGTATAAAGACACGGTCTCACTAATGTTCTTTATAATCAAAGCATTACCTCCCTAATTTTGTACTCAATTCTCATTGCAATAAAATATAGTATTCTACTGGCTTCCCAATTACCTGCTGTAGCTACAGACTGGATAGCCCAGTGTAAATCAAGTACTTGGGCACATATCAGAACATTGTAATCTTTCATTTTTAAATCACAAGCTTCTTTTTTCCCCCTCTATTTTACTTTCTTTGCCAAATCTTTTCCTACACTGTTAACCTACTGTATATCCCTTTTCTAGGTTCTTCACATTTTCTTCTTTAATCATTAATACAGCTGCAAAATGCCTCAGCCACAAAATGCATCAGCCACAGTACCCATGGCACATATCTTGCCAATGAGAAAAAGACCATTTATACCAACACTTTGTTTGACAAGGTGCCAAACATGAGGCTGCTTACCAAGTTAAGGACCCATGGTATTACAGGAAAGTTACTAACATGGTTGGAGTATTGGCTGATTGGTAGGAGGCAGCAAGTGGGAATAAAAGAATCCTTTTCTGGTTGGCTGTCAGTGACTAGTGGTGTTCCACAGGAGTCGGTGTTGGGACCATTTCTTTTTATGCTGTATATAAATAATTTAGAATATGGATTAAATGGCTTTGTTGCCAAGTTTATAGACGATACAAAGATTGGTGGAGGTGCAGGTAGTGTTGAGGAAACAGGTAGGATGCAGAAGGACTTAGACAGATTAGGAGGATAGGCAAGAAAGTGGCAAATGAAATACAATGTTGGACAATGCATGGTCAGGCACTTTCTCAGTAGAAATAAATCTGCAGACTATTTTCTAAATGGGGAGAAAATCCAGAAATCTGAGGTACAAAGAGACTTGGGAGTCCTTGTGCAGAACACCCTGAAGGTTATCTTGCAGGTTGAGTTGGTGGTTAAGCAGGCAAATGCCATGTTAGCATTCATTTCAAGAGGACTAGAATACAAGAGCAAGGATGTGATGCTGAGGCTTTATAAGACACTGGTGAGGCCTCACCTTGAGTATTGTGAACAATTTTGGGCCCTCATCTTAGAAAAGATTTGCTGGCATTGGAGAGGATCCAGAGGAGGTTCACAGGGATGAATCTAGGAATGAAAGGGTTATCATACAAGGAACATTTGATGGCTCTGGGTCTATACTTGCTGGAATTCAGAAGGATGAGGGGGGACCTAATTGAAACCCTTTGAATGTGGAAAGGCCTAGACAATGTAGATGTTTCCCATGGGTGGGAGAGTCTAGGACAAGAGGGCACAGCCTCAGGATAGAGGGACGTCCTATCAAAACAGAGATGCAGAGAAATTTCTTTAGTCAAAGGATTGTGAACTTGTGGAATTTGTTGCCACATGCAGCAGTGGAGGCCAGGTTGTTGGATGTATTTGAGGCAGAGATTGATAAGTTCTTGATTGGCCTTGGCATCGAAGATTACAGGGAGAAGGCCAGGAACTGGGGTTGAGGAGGAGAGAAAAAAAGGATCAGCCATGATTGAATGGCGGAGCAGACCAGATGGGCCAGATGGCCTAATTCTGCTCATATGTCTTATGGTCTTACTGACAGCCAGCCAATCTTCTATATACACCAATATTTTATGTCTTATACCAATAACTTTTATTTCTGAGATAACCTTTGATGTGGCACCTGTCAAATGCCTTTTAGAAATCTAATTATATATGCCCACTTGTTTTCCTTAATCCACAGTATATACTGCTTCTTCAAAGAACTGCAATAATTTGACAATTAGATATTGTGCAATGAAGCTGTGAACATCATTTGATAATAACAAGCTGTAATTGCAAAACAAGAAGAAATCTCCAGCAATGGGCGATAACTGGTTTTCTTGTTCAATTTATGAATGGTTTCACATACTGAATTATTTTTTAGGTGGATTTTTAGGGAGGATAGGAAATATATAAGAAAATTTATATTAAATATTGTTCTAATAGGGGAACAATTTAGTCATTAAAGCATGTAGATTACTCTTCACAATAAGTCAATAAAAATAATTTATTGAGTTGTATTTTAATTCTCATCCAGAATGGCCAAATATGGATTTACATTCAGTTGTCATGTAAGAACTACTATTCTGGACAGCAAATGTTAAATATCTGCTTAACATTAATTGGGTATTGTTTGTTATTGACCACTGTTAATGACATAGGAAATATTTAATAAAAAGTTCATGTAACCTCCGGGAGGATTCTAACTACAAGAACAAAGTGAAGTTGTTAGGGTGATGAATGCATTGGTCAGTGTTATCGATCAGTGTTAAATTTAGGATTTACTATTTTGGTTTTCACTGGATAAAAATAGAACTGTGCCCATTCTCCTCAAAGCCCAAAGTCTGAGTTAACATGTTTCTTATAAAAGAGTCTACAACTTCAACATGTCAAATTTTATAACTCCACAACATGCTACAGATCTTGCAAGTTATCTATCCCTTGCCAATAATCTCTATTTTGACATCGTAACAAACACTGGGACCCACCTCGAGTAGAGAAATCACCACAAAAAAAAGAGCAAGGAATGCTGGGGCAAACATCAGTCGGTCCAGAAGAAGTCTTTTTATTTGGGAGTAGGGAACATTGGATGGAAACAGTTTATCGAGATATAGATAGAAGTAATGACTTAGAGGACCTGTGAAAACCAATCTGAAATAGAAAACAAAAGGGACAAACAGTTTTTCTTAATGAAGTAAAGTAACTGGATATATTTAGACTTTATCACTAAATTTAAAGAAAACAATTGCAGGAATTAATCTGGTTTGGCAGAGAGACACAGAGCAATAATTGATAGTTCAAGTACCTCAGGAGCAAATAACCAAATAAATTATCAAATAACACAGTTAATATACATAGAACATAGAACAGTCCAGCTCAGGAACAGCCCTTTCAGGCTAATTGTTGTGCTGAACCAATTAAATTAGTAATCAAATAGCTAACTAATCTCTTCTGCCTAAACAATGCCCATGTCCTTCCATTTTCCTCACATTCGTGTGCCTCTCTTAAAATTTCCCCTCCCCCACTCTGACCTTTAACCTCTTACCTGCCTATTACTTCCCCAGGATCCCCTACTCCTTCCCTTTCTCCACTGTCCACTCTCATCTCTTATCAGATTTCTTCTTCTCCAACCAACCCTTCACCTTTCTCACCCATCTGGCTTCACCTATTACCTTCTCACTAGCCTCTTCCCCTCCCCCCCCCACTTTTTAATTCTGGCATCTTCCCCCCCCCCCCCCTTCCCTCTCAGTCCTCGGAACCCAAACGTCGGTTGTTTATTCTTTTCCATAGATGCTGCCTGACCTCCTGAGTTCCTCCAGCATTTTGTATGTGTTGCTTTGGATTTTCAACATCTGCAGATCTTCTCGTGTTTGTGATTTTCTTTAAAGTCTCTACTGTTTCTGTCCCTACCACCATTCCAGGCAGTGCTGTCCAGGTTCTCACCATAATATGTAAAAAAAACTTGCCTCTCAAATCTCCTTTCCATCCAATAGCGGGGCAACCAGAACTGTATGCAATACTCCCCAGCCGGTCGAACTAGAGTTTTATAAAGCAGCAACATAACTTCCTGACTTTTCAGTGCAATGCCTTGAATAATAAAGTCAAGCATGCCATATGCCTTCTTAACCATCCTATCAACCTGTGTAGCCACTTTCAGACAGCTATGAACTTAGTATGACAAGACAATACTTCTGCTTGCTGACAGGATACTGATTGGAAATCGTTGAATTTGTTGGGTCCCTTCATTTTCAACACTTTGAAGCAACTTCTATGCCAAGTTTGAACTTGCTCCTTGAGTGATTTGAAATCTTTTGGCAGTATTGTAGCACTACAGCCTTTAGCTGGAAAGGAATTAAGTCTGTAAATCCTAATCAGAGTAGGAATCCAGATTTATTTTTAAAAGTTTTATTGGCCGAAGTAAAGGGATGATGGTACATTCTGAGGGAATATGGATCATCAGTGCACATTCCAGTTTAGGAAAGTGGCTTGAGGTTCAAATACCATTCCAGCAACCGCTGCAAGGTTGCTCAATAAAGGAGATTCAATTGTATAAAGTGCTTTAAACTTGGCAGATAGAAACAGTCATATCATATACCAGTGCTTGTTTTATACTTCTTTCACGCTGCTCTCCCTTTCTTGGGAAATCTTCTATTGTCCTGAAATATTTACATCGTAGCAATCATTCTGCACATTAATCTTTTTCTGTTCCCAGAGAAGATAGGAACTGTAACCAGAAGCAGACTATACAGACCCTTGGAATCATGACTGTCTTTTATCTCCAAGCCAATTTCCTGCACTAACCCAATGTCCCTTGATTTATTTAACATACAAAAATGCATTGACCATCATCTTGAATATACTCATTGACTGAGACTTCACATGCCTCTTGGATAGAGAACCAGAAAAACTAACCACAATATGTGTATAAGATGATGAGAGGCATTGATCATGGGGACAGTCAGAGACTTTTTCCCAGGGCTGAAATGGTTGCCACAAGAGGGCACAGGTTTAAGGTGCTTGGAAGTAGGTACAGAGGAAATGTCAGGGGTAAGTTTTTTACGCAGAGAGTGGTGAGTGCATGGAATGGGCTGCCAGCGACAGTGGAGGAGGCAGATATGATAGGGTCATTTAAGAGACTTCTGGATGGCTACATGGAGCTAAGAAAAATAGAGGGCTATGGGTAACGCTAGTAATTTCTAAGGTAGGGACATGTTTGACACAACTTTGTGGGCCAAAGGGCCTGTATTGTGCTGTAGGTTTTCTATGTTTCTATTAAGATATTTCTTTTAAGCTCTGTTGTGAATGTTGACCGCTTATTTAGAGACTGTGATTCCTGATTCTAGACCATTGGCCCTGGAAACAATTAATTCTACATCTATGTGTCATGTCCCATTAGAATTTTTTTAATGTTTCAGTGAGAACATCTCCCATTTTCCTAAACTTAATGGAGACTTAGAATTGTTAATTATTCCTCACAATCTTCCCTCTTTGAGGGAGGGAGGGAGGGAGGGAGAGAGGGAGAGGGAGAGGGGGAGAGAGGGAGAGAGGGAGAGAGGGAGAGAGGGAGAGAGGGAGAGAGGGAGGGAGAGAGAGAGAGAGAGAGAGAGAGAGAGAGAGAGAGAGAGAGATGATAGGTGGAACCATGCAAGGGAGGACTGATGGAACCATGTGTTGGGGGATAGTATAGGAAAAGTGAATTGGAGAAAAGAAATCCAAGCAGATAAATATGTGGCTGATGAACAGATGGTATCAGGTAAGGAAGGGCAACAAATTGGTAATGAGAGGGTAGGGATGAAATATGTGAACAAAGATCGAAAGAAGTAGGGTAAACTGGTATTCGTGGGAAAGGAATGCAGGAGCGGGATATTGGAAATTGGAAAAATTAATATTCATATCATTAAGTTACTGACTCTCTAAGACAAATATGAAGCACTGTTTTAAAATTTGCCCTTGCCTTCACCATGCCAGTAAAGAAAACAGAGGACAGACCAGACGGTGTGGTAATGGGAAGGAGATTTCAAATGATATGCAACTGAAAACCCAAGGTAATATTGCAGATTTCAGGCACTCAGTTACCTGTTCTGTCCTTGGTCTTGCCAACATAGAAACCACACTGTGTGTACTGAATGCAAAAGGCAAGGGTGGAGGGGTATATCCTAATGTCTGCCCCACCTGGAAAGACTGTTTAGGCTTATGGATGTTGGTGAGAGAGGAGGTGAAGGGAGGGAAATATTGCACCTTCAATATTTAAAGGGAAAGTGCCAGGGGGTTGGTAAAATTAGTGGGAAGGGATCGACATCCCGCCACTGAGGGTATAATATACAGTCGGCGCTCCTTATCCATGAGGGATTGGTTCCGTGACTCCTCGCGGATACCAAAATTTGCGGATGCTCAAGTCCCTTATTCAACCTGTCTCAATGCGGTGGATCTTAGGACCCAGCAGAACCCCAGACCTTATTTAACCTGTCTCTGCGCGGTGGACATTAGGACTTGGCGGCGCAGCTCTGAATGCGTAGTGTTTCTGTTCATGTAAATAATCACGATCATGAATGAAAATAAAGTGGAAATAATAAAGCGATCGGAAAGAGGTGAAACGCCATTGGTCATTGGAAAAGCGTTAGGCTACAGTCGGTCAACGATTGGAACAATTTTAAAGTGATGTGCAAAGATTAGAATGGGTATTTTACATTGGCTGAATGCATTGTTTCAGAATTGAAGCTGGAGAAACCTGCACAACTTCTAAAAAGTTCCACTGATACAAGATTAAAACCCATTGCATTAGCTGATAAAATTAATTGTTTAATTCGAGCTTTGTTGTCATTAAATCTATAATATTGGTGCATAAATCCACTGGATTCACTAATGCCTCTTTAGGACTTTATTCCCTGGAGTGTAGAAGAATGAGGGGAGATTTGATAGAAGTATATAAAATTATGATGGGTATAGAGTGAATGCAAGCAGGCTTTTTCTGCTGAGGCTAGGGGAGAAAAAAACCAGAGGACATGCCAGATGAAGTGGTGAATGCAGACTCACTTTTGACATTTAAGAAAAACTTGGACAGGTACATGGATGAGAGGGGTATGGAGGGACATGGTCCAGGTGCAGGTCAGTGGGACTAGGCAGAAAAATGGTTTGGCACAGCCAAGAAGGGCTGAAGGGCCTGTTTCTGTGCTGTAATGTTCTATGGTTCTATGGATAAAGTGAGAAAGGTTCTGCCCCAATGAAAGCTACAATTATTACTAAGCAACACAGTGGTTTAATTATTGGGTTTTGGGGTTTTAAGTTTTTGATCCTCCACATCAGGTGGAGAGCGCGCTCAGGAGCGATCTGTCACTGGCTCCCGAGCCCGGCGCTGAAACATACGTTCTTAAGTGTTTTATATGCATAGAAAGGTAAAATATATACTATATACTAAGACAAACGTTTGACTAACTGATGCTAAATACCGGATGTACCTGTTCCGACTTACTTAGTAAGAGAACTTTCAACTTTTTTTCCGATCCTGATCCACGATAATCCACGCACATCCTCCCGTATACTTTAAATCATCTCTAGATTACTTATAATACCTAATACAATGTAAATGCTATGTAAATAGTTGTTATACTGCATTGTTTATGGAATAATGACAAGAAAAAAAGTCTGCACATGCTCGAACAACAAGTGCTGGAAGAGCACTTCTGGGTTTTCGCAATTCGCGGTTGGTTGAATTCGCGGATAAGGAGGGCCGACTGTACTCTGCTAGCTGCAATATGCAAACCAAATGCTTTACTGTTCTGCATATTTAAAGTATAGTTTATTGTTTTGTGTGCTTCAGTAAGGGAGTCAACATTGACTTGAAGCAGCGACACAGAAGCATATTAAACATACACATTTTCCTTAAATGTAGAATTGAAAAATAGGGAAAAATAGGAGTCCACAACATCCTTACCCAAATACTCCAAATCTGATAGGGCCTCCAAATGTTATATTTTTTGTTATACTTAGATCCTTTCTTCGGTTTCCCATAACTTGAGACAGAACATTTCCAAGCCCTGAGAGAATGCCACTGGAAAGGTAAAAAATGAAGACATTTGAGCATATTTAGAAATTTAATTCCACTTCTCCCAGTGGGGAATGAAGGGGTCTTATACTGGAAAGCAACGGAAAAATACAAGAGTGATGGCAAGTTCTTAATTCGAATTTTTTGTTTTCTTACTTTCTTCATATGAGGCACTATTGCTTATTTTACTGTTGTAAGGAACGTACATAGGTGTTTCAACTCCTACACCTACACTCCACCATTCTGCTAGAACATGGCTGATCTGTATCTTAATTACAGTCCTGAATCCTTAACCCATTGATCTCTTTGTCTCACAAAAAACTCAGTTTTATATTTTTAATCAACAACAATTAATTTTAATTGAGCATAATTTTGGAGCGTTCCAGATTTTATTATACTTTATGTAGAGAATTGTTTTCTTTCATAAGCTTTCAATAACTCCAGTCTAATTTTTTTGCCCTCTCCGATTCTCTCTCTAGATGTTTTTTTTTCTTTCTCTACCTACCCTATGAAACTTATTTATTCACTTACAGCATATTTGCATCACTGGTAAGGGCTGCAATTTTTGCCCATTCTTCAACCCTGTCAATAATTTAATGTTGGGTCACTTTGCAACCCATGCGAAGGTTTTCCCATCATAAATGATGAAAGAATAGCACTAATATTTCCATATTAGTATTATACACAATAATCATATTAA
Organism: Hemitrygon akajei; assembly: GCF_048418815.1. Classification (NCBI taxonomy): domain Eukaryota; kingdom Metazoa; phylum Chordata; class Chondrichthyes; order Myliobatiformes; family Dasyatidae; genus Hemitrygon; species Hemitrygon akajei. The sequence goes on from NC_133137.1 coordinate 31,837,655, forward strand.
ACAGCAAGTCCCAATGAAGGGTTTTGTCCTGAAACAACAGTTTATTCCCCTCTATAGATATTGCCTGACCTGCTGAGTTCTTTAGCATTTTGTATGTTATTCAGATCACCTTTCTTTATATTTAAAGGAATGCAAGACCTTTGTAAAATGTCCACAATTTAATGCTATAAACTGCTGAGATGCTGTGGCAATCCCTGCTGACCACGTTAAAAGGCCAGCACTTGCTTGCCAAGCAATGCTCCGGACTTTGTACAGTTGTAAAAGAAGTTTCCTTTCATACTATTTTTTTTCTTTTTGGAAAATAGCCACCATTCTAATGGTCTTTTTAAATTACATTTTGTACCTGTCCATTAGCTTTTAGTAATTACTATATTTGGAACCAAAACTTCTGACTAACCATGATTCTTATCCATTCACCTTAAAAAAAAGCATAATTAATCTTTCTTGGGTGTATGTTCAAACACACAGTAATCCAACTTCCAACACTTTTGTTCAACGTACTTGATCGGTGTCTTGTACTTATGTAAGAGTATCTAACTTTGACATTAAGAGAAAATGTGTAGTCTTTTCTTGTAATTACATATTCAAAGAGTATATAAATAAAAAAAACAATATCCACACATTAATCATGATCATATAGCTGCATGTTCATGATTAGAGCTACAAGTCTAACTTTTTATACACAGTTGTAAGAATTATCTTCAAGTTTACTCTATTTCTGTAGTGTAACCATCTGATTACATTGTCCATGACTTTTAGTAAATGATTAATTACAGTTAACGGCTGCCCATATATGCTCTAGAAACTTCAAGTTAATAATAAAACATAGCTTTCAGTAAAACTCAAAATGCTTTTTGCTTTAGGATCAAATGCAGTTTCATAACATATATGCTTCAGTTAAAAATAATTACTACTTAGATTTTAATATTCTTAGTCATCGACTTCTTTCAAAGAAAATTTGGACAAACACTATAATTCCAAACTTAATAAACTTCACTCTGATAATTTAGTTTAATATTATAAATATAACATAAGCAGACTAGCAACCTAACTTACCGCTCTTTTTTAAAAATTTCATCCACGACAGAAAAAAGTGAAGTGGAAAATCTGGATTCAAAATCTGCAACCAAAAACTATGCATTTCAAAAAAATACATATTTTTTGAAAGTACAAGCTGTAATATTGATGTTCATGTACTCTCCACAAAATAGTCATCAGTTTCAGTTATTTATCTGGCTTTTGAACAATAAAATTTGTTTACAGGTTGAGAATCTTCCATTAGTGTGTGTTTTAAACCAGTACAACAGAGAGACTATAAGATTCTTTAATCCTACATTTTGTAATGTAGAAAAAAGCTAAATTTTGCTTTCTATTTCTATTCATTCCATAGTCATATATTCTGCAGACAATATCATGATACCCTTAAAGATATTTTCATAACGGTAAGCTACAGTTGACTGCCTATTTGATTTCTATTTTAAAGCCACATGCTGAACATAACCAAGTTGGGTTCTGCTTCCTGAAGCATAGAAAAGCAGAGATTTACATTATTAAGATATGCCTTTATTCATTGTTGTCAATTGATACACAGGAATGAGTATGCTGGGTAGAAATTCCAAACTCTCTGATGGCACAAAACTTTAAACTAGTGAGTAGGATAACAATAGACTGTAAGATAACAAATACAGTCTGGCAGAATGGACAGAAATTTAAAAGAAGCAGCATGCAGTGATTATGCAAAAGTAACCAATACACAATGTAGACTGCCTAGCACAGTTCCAAAGCCAAGGGAATTGGTTCTACATATGCATAAATCATTTAAAGAGAAATGAGATGCTCATGAAAACCTCTGGCCTTTATATAACAAGAAACATAATTGCAAAAATCAAGGAGGTAAGTTATGGTAAACAAGTTTGACAAACTGATTGTGCTATAATTGGAGCACTGCATCCTCCTTTGCCTTGAGGAAGGATGCAAAAACTTCAAGAGTAACAAATAAATCCAATTTAAATGTTTCTGGTGCAATGTATTTCAGGTACAAGTTAGACTAAAAGGCTGAAGTTATTCAAAGTGTGGTCTTAAGAAAGCTGTGCAAGATCATCACTGAATGGAAACCTATATATTATTAACTTCCAGGTCTATGGAGAAAAGGCTGAGGAAGGATTAAAAGACCGCTTTATTCAGAGACAGCACAGACAATAAACATTTTTAAGATTATCCTTTGTACGCACACATGGAATTTCAATGGCAAGGCCAACATTTGGATTAATATTACTGCAAGTGTTATCATTTGGTCTTACATCATCTGGCTCAGATGGCCTGAAACACAAAATAAAACGTTGAATACTGTATCATTATTATGGACTTCAAACCGTCACGTCAGCTCATGACTTTCAAGAAGAGAGAACAGTGGATATATCGAGTGCTAAGGAGAGACAAAGAAAACATTGAATATTTAAACCGGAGAAAAGACAAACTACTTAATCAAACTAAGCATTTTAAAGATATATGGTGCGGTATTTTTCGGTTGAGCAATGTATTTTTCAGTCCTGTCCGTTTGTATACAATTCGTGGCCGACTACAAAAAACCCAGCAATTCGGCTTCATGGCGAATTTTACTCACAAATATAAATTACCGCATCCTTGAGCTCTTAAAGCACATAATATTGATTATAAAACAAAAGATACTAGTCAGCTTTATGAAGGCGAATATTTTGGGAGAAGAAACGAGACCATAAACACTCCGATCCAACTCCCGGATTTGCATTTCGCAGCGTTTGCCCAGGAAGTGCGTATCAGTCCCGGCTGAAAGATGCCTACCTGGTAACGGACTTGGTCAATATTGGGTACTTCTTCAGCAGAAATAAGTATTGCTGCAGCAGAAGTCGGTTGAAAGAGCGGTCGGGTGCGGAACGTCCCGACATCATAGCTCGGCTTCAGCAATCTATCCTCTGACTAGTCGCCAGCCGCGATCGGATCACTGAATAACTACCGTAAATAACAGCATCGGCGGATCTACAAAACGCAACTGTAGCTCTCTCCGCCTGACGAGCTTTCCCTGCTATTCGGTGCGAGCTTGAATATGTCTGACTGCATTTACGTACACCTAACTGATTGAATATGAATTTAATAATTTGGCATCATCTGCGTTCTGTGGTAGAAATGCAACAGATTCACCATCCTTGCATCAAAAAGTTTTTCATTTCATCCCTATCCTTAGACTGTGAATCCTGCTGTTCGGATTATCTTTCCTCCAATGAGGCGAGTTTGTTTTAAACAAACATATTATGCGAACTTAATGAATGATGACCCAGAACGCAATTATGTTGTCACACCATGACTCTCATCGGCAGTATCACCCATCGGTTGCAGGATCCACTGATAAAATGCCACAGATTTTACAGTTCTGATGAAGGGTCTCGGCCCGAAACGTCGACTTTTCCATAGATGCTGCCAGACCTGCTGAGTTCCTCCAGTGTTTTGTGTGCGTTGCTTTGGATTTCCAGCATCTGCAGATTTTCTCGTGTCTGTGACAAACGTTACATATTTTTACATTTTACATTTTAAATACGATTGGGTCGCCTGCATGGCCGTCGTGGAATCTAGTAGGAGACACAATAAAGAATGTGGATGCTAGAAGTGTGAAAGTCCCGTGGAAGGGACTCGACCTGAAACGTCAACCATCCATTTTCCTCCATAGATGCTGCATGGCCAGCTGAATTCCATTAGCATTTTCTGTGTTGATGATGGAATCTACTGTCAGTTTTCACTAAACTATCCTGAGTCTCATACACCCTCACTACCTGTCCTTGCGCTGCTGACTTGCTGGGAGCTCATTTTTCCATCCATGTGCATAAGGAGTACCTGGTGGATCAGTCAGTTCCAGGCTTAATTACTGCGGCAACTTCCTAGTCAGAAACATTGCAAACTGGTTTCAACGTGCAGTTAGAGCTGTAATATACCAAAGGCGATTCACTGGTGAGCACTCTCGCATAGTTTACTGCACTTTCATTGATCCTCTTTTCAGCTTATCCTCGATTTCCTTCAATAGTTGGTGAAGTGGTGTAAGTCTTGTGGAACACTGGACAAAATCATGGATCTTACCTGAAACAACCAGACCTTGGTAAAGGTTTAGGCTCTCCTAGATTCGATAACACCCTTTTTGTTTCTTATGCTCACTTCCTGTCTGCTCACAGGCCCAAATTGTCATGGTCCCTTCTGGCAATCCCCCACCTTGCTTTTTCCCTCAGGAATTGGGCCTCAATCCTCAGGATCCAGTTCTCAGGATTGCTGCCAGTGCTACGTGATAGTGATGGTAAGAATTGGAGGAGATGGCAGTTGAATGCGTGGCTGAGGAGTTGGTGCAGGGGGCAGGGTTTTGGATTTTTGGATCATTGGGATCTCTTCTGGGGAAGGTGGGACCTGGACAGATTGGATGGGTTGCACCTGAACTCGAAGGGGAGCAATATCCTTGCAGGTAGGTTTGCTAGCATGGTTCGGGAGGGTTTAAACTAATTTGCAAGGGGGATGGGACCTGGAGTGATAGAACAGTGAAAGAAGTGAATGGAGTAAAGCCAGATCTAACATATAGAGAGGCTTTGAGGAAAGAGAAGCAGAATAAAGAGTGTAAAGGTAGAAGGGCTAAAGTGTGTGTACTTCAATGCAAGAAGCATCAGGAACAAAGGTGATGAACTGAGAGCTTGGATACATACGTGGAATTATGATGTAGTGGCCATTACAGAGACTTGGGTGGCACCAGGGCAGGAATGGATTCTCAATATTCCTGGATTTCAGTGCTTTAAAAAGGATAGGGGGGGGAGGGGAGGAGGGATGGCATTACTGGTCAGGGATACTATTACAGCTACAGAAAGGGTGGGTAATGTAGCAGGATCCTCTTTTGAGTCAGTATGGGTGGACGTCAGGAACAGGAAGGGAGCAGTTATGCTACTGGGGGTATTCTATAGGCCCTCTGGTAGCAGCAGAGATACCGAGGAGCAGATTGGGATGCAGATTTTGGAAAGGTGCAAAAATAACAAGAGTTGTTATCATGGGTGACTTTAACTTCCCTAATATTGATTGGCACTTGATTAGTTCCAAGAATTTAGATAAAGCAGAGTTTGTTAAGTGTGTCCAGGATGGATTCCTGTCACAGTATGTTGACAGGCCGACTGGGGGAATGCCATACTAGATCTAGTATTAGGTAACAAACCGGGTCAGGTCACAGATCTGTCAGTGGGTGAGCATCTGGGGGACAGTGATCACTGCTCCCTGGCCTTTAGCATTATCATGGAAAAGGATAGAATCAGAGAGGACAGGAAATGTTTTAATTGGGGAAGGGCAAATTATGAGGCTATAAGGCTAGAACTTGCGGGTGTGAATTGAGATGATATTTTTGCAGGGAAATGTACTATGGACACGTGGTCGATGTTTAAGGATCTCTTGCAGGAATTTGTCCCGGTGAGGAAGATAAAGAATGGTAGGGTGAAGGAACCATGGGTGACAACTGAGGTGGAAAATCTAGTCAGGTGGAAGAAGACAGCATACATGAGGTTAAGGAAGCAAGGATCAGATGGGTCTATTGAGGAATATAGGGTAGTAAGAAAGGAGCTTAAGAAGGGGCTGAGAAGAGCAAGAAGGGGGCATAAGAAGGCCTTGGCAAGGCGGGTAAAGAAAAACCCCAAGGCATTCTTCAATTATGTGAAGAACAAAAGGATGACAGGAGTGAAGGTAGGACCGATTAGAGATGAAGGTGGGAAGATGTGCCTGGAGGCTGTGGAAATGAGTGAGGTCCTCAATGAATACTTCTCTTCGGTATTCATCAATGAGAGGGAACTTGATGACGTTGTGGACAATATGAGTGAGGTTGATGTTCTGGAGCATGTTGATATTAAAGGAGAGGAGGTGTTGGAGTTGTTAAAATACATTAGGACGATTAAGTCCCCGGGGCCTGACGGAATATTCCCCAGGCTGCTCCACGAGGTGAGGGAAGAGATTGCTGAGCCTCTGGCTAGGATCTTTATGTCCTCATTGTCCACGGAAATGGTACCGGAGGATTGGAGGGAGGTGAATGTTGTCCCCTTGTTCAAAAAAGGTAGTAGGGTTAGTCCGGGTAATTATAAACCAGTGAGCCTTACATCTGTGGTGGGAAAGCTGTTGGAAAAGATTCTTAGAGATAGGATCTATGGGCATTTAGAGAATCATGGTCTGATCAGGGACAGTCAGCATGGCTTTGTGAAGGGCCGATTGTGTCTAACAAGCCTGATAGAGTTCTTTGAGGAGGTGACCAGGCATATAGATGAGGGTAGTGCAGTGGATGTGATCTACATGGATTTTAGTAAGGTATTTGACAAGGTTCCACACAGTAGGCTTATTCAGAAAGTCAGAAGGCATGGGATCCAGGGAAGTTTGGCCAGGTGGATTCAGAATTGGCTTGCCTGCAGAAGACAGAGGGTCGTGGTGGAGGGAGTACATTCAGATTGGAGGGTTGTGACTAGTGGTGTCCCACAAGGATTTGTTCTGGGACTTCTACTTTTCGTGATTTTTATTATTGACCTGGATGTGGGGGTAGAAGGGTGGGTTGGCAAGTTTGCAGATGACACAAAGGTTGGTGGTGTTGTAGATAGTGTAGAGGATTGTCAAAGATTGCAGAGAGACATTGATAGGATGCAGAAGTGGGCTGAGAAGTGGCAGATGGAGTTCAACCCGGAGAAGTGTGAGGTGGTACACTTTGGAAGGACAAACTCCAATGCAGAGTACAAAGTAAATGGCAGGATACTTGGTAGTGTGGAGGAACAGAGGGATCTGGGGGTACATGTCCACAGATCCCTGAAAGTTGCCTCACAAGTAGATAGGGTAGTTAAGAAAGCTTATGGGGTATTAGCTTTCATAAGTCGAGGGATAGAGTTTAAGAGACGCGATGTAATGATGCAGCTGTATAAAACTCTAGTTAGGGCACACTTAGAGTACTGTGTCCAGTTCTGGTCGCCTCAGTATAGGAAGGATGTGGAAGCATTGGAAAGGGTACAGAGGAGATTTAGCAGGATGCTGCATGGTTTAGAGAGTATGGATCATGATTGGAGATTAAGGGAACTAGGATTTTACTCTCTCTCGAGAGAAGGAGGATGAGAGGAGACATGATAGAGGTGTACAAGATATTAAGAGGAATAGATAGAGTGGATAGTCAGCGCCTCTTCCCCAGGGCACCACTGCTCAGTACAAGAGGACATGGCTTTAAGGTAAGGGGTGGGAAGTTCAAGGGGGATATTAGAGGAAGGTTTTTTCTCAGAGAGTGGTTGGTGCGTGGAATGCACTGCCTGAGTCAGTGGTGGAGGCAGATACACTAGTGAAGTTTAAGAGACTACTAGACAGGTATATGGAGGAATTTAAGGTGGGAGGTTTAATGGGAGGCAGGGTTTGAGGGTCAGCACAAGATTGTGGGCCAAAGGGCCTGTAATGTGCTGTACTATTCTATGTTCTATGTAATCCCCTCATTTAGTTTCCAGTCATTCCCAAGTTCCACTAACTACACACACCTCCTTTCCATCAGAAACTGCAGGATAAAGACCCTGTGATCACAATAAGGAGCTGCCAGTTTGTTGGTTGACTCTGGTGTTAGTAACCTCATTTCATGGTTCTTAGGACTGCCAGTTCCAAGTCTAGCATCACTCCTGGATACCGATTCCACACTTGCTATGTCAATAATGCCTCCCAACTCTGTCTCCATGCCCGTGTTCTGCACTTGGGTTCGTCCACCGCCACGCTTGTGTAACAAATAAATCATCACCTTTTGGATGAAGGCACATTTTCTTTATTTAGCCTTGTAATTATGCAAATATAATCTTTGGAATACATCATCTGGTAATTTAATGTTCTCCTCTACCTTAGAAAATCATCCCAGTAGCATAAGCAACACTGAATTACTTGCGGTATTTTATGCACAGCCGTTTGGAGTATAGCACTGATTATACCTCATATTCTACTTTAGTATTGAGGATGGGCCCTGCCATTATTGCTAAATAAGAAATACTGCTTGCATTTATTTATATTAAGCTGGGCCTACTCAGGAGCGACACGTGCCCTACCAATTTGGCATGAAAATTCTGAAGTGTAGACAAACTCATCCTCTCCTGCTTTATTAGGAACACATTATAATCTCCAGAAAAGCAATGATTTTGGCCACTCTGGCAACTCCCATGATGTCTATTGTCTGTTCACTTTATGCCAATTAAATATAACACACAGCAAACCACATCCTACAATAACTTTGCCCATTAAATGTGTTACTTTATTAATTGCAATTATTTCAAGCAACTCAAAGACACATTACTAAAAGAACTTCATTAACTCTTTAGTTATGCAGACATCCCACCCACCTCTCCTGGAAGTTCTGGGAGTCTCCCGCAAATTGATAGTGGCTCCCTGACACCCGCAAATGATATACAATATCCCAGAAATCAATTTTTGGGAGAGCGAGAGCGACGGAGCAGGAGAGGGAGAGGGAGAGGTGAGTTTAACGGCATCATTCGTTCATTAGCATGGCCAACGTTATTTAAACTAGCTGGCTAGCTGCTAAGGAGCCACTCTATTGCAGACATCCCACCTCTCCCGGGAGTCTCCCACAAATTGATGGCACTACCGCCCTGAAATGAATTTTTACAGGGTGGGATGTCTGGTTATGCAACTCTTAGTTAGCTTCACAACTTAGTAAATTCATTAGTTCAATTCAGAAATTGCCCACTCTAGATGAACCTGGCCAGGTTTCGAGTTGCATTCTTCTCCAAGTCTAAGACTTGAGGTTTTCATTGGACTCTGGAGTTATTACAGCCTGTCATCTCATGAGGCACCTTTTTATACATTTCTTTGTAAACTTTCCATTAATTGCTTTGAATTAACTGCCAATTGCATGGCTATAAATCAACTCCTTTTCTAGACATGAACTTGTTTTTCTTGATACTTCCAAATTCCTACTGATTTTCATAATCACCTTAACCATCTGGTTCACAATTTAGATATGCAAAATTTACCGGACAGCTCCTGGTACACAGTGCTCAAAATTGTGCATGTTTCTCAGTGTCAGGGACACTGGGCAGCAAAGCTGTCTCAGGTGGAAAGATACTGCAGTTATGTTCCCACACTGAAACTAACAAACTGTCCAAGTGTCAGTGTGACCCCAGTTCACAATGTCCCTTCAGCTTCATGTGGACTGAGTCCCCTTTGTTCTTCTCAATTCCTCTACTTAACTGTTTCTTTTCCCCTCATCTGTCAACACCTGTCTAATATCTCACACCTATGAATTCTCCTTTGCTCTTCTTCTGGCAGAAGTACATAGGGCCAGGTAGGGATTCACAGTAAATCCACTTCTATATGTGTTTTAACTTTATGGTGTTCAGTGACTTTGAACAAATCCTTATACATGCTTTTATATGCAGCCTGCTGCATACGGTTGTGATATAGTGGCCTGCAGCACATTTATCCGATCTATGCATAAACCTTTAAATCAATTGCTTAATTGTACAATATTAGCTGTAATAATCAATACATTTTAATTGGCTCAGGCCTTCAACTGAGCATGTTCTAAATTTAAGAGTGTTTCTCATTAATAGTACACTAACGTGTGTAAATGTCACTTTTCATGATGGAATAGTTTGTAGTTGTGCCAATATTGGTAATAATATCTTGATTTTTAATCCTCAGTATAAACTTGTCAATATTTGATTTTGTCACTAATACTGGCACATGTGGTATTTAAACTGATTTCCTCACATTTCTCATCTATCTCAAAATGTGTGTATTTCCCTTCTGTGGTTCTCTTTAAAAAGATTGTCCCTCTTTTTGAACCTTGCTTTGCCATTATCTCAGTTCACTGCATACTGTCTGTCTCATCTAAGTTATTTGCCTGGAAAAAAAATCCATCCTTTTAAAATATGAATTGAAAGGCTTCCATGCCTTACTTAACATAAAAGATCCCAGAAATACCTGGTCTGGGACTATTTCCTGCTCTGCACAGTAAGGAAGTTAGCCTTTTATTTGTAATCAGCTTCATGTGAATTTCATTTAGTCAATAAAGTGGATCTGAATGTAACTTTATGTCTGCATTCCTCCAGTAACTTTGCATGTTCTTTCACCGGAACCTATCTACCTTTCTTAAAATATTAATAGATTCTTGTTCCACTGCCCTTTGTAAAAGAGATTTTCAAAGGCTTCCAATTTCACTTCATCTCTTTAATGTGTATACCCAGCAATTTCTTAAATGGGTAATCCCTTAGCTTTTAAAAAGTAATCTGGACATTTGGTTCCAGATTTTCCCATGTGAGAAAACATCCTATCTACGTAAATTCCATCAAGACTCCTCAAATCAATTAATAGTTACCATTGGAATATTTTGACAACTGATGGGGAAAATTACTCAAACCAGAAAAATGAGTAGATTTTGAGAACTGATTTGCTAGGTTAACCTTTCAACTAAGCAAGAAAGTGCGGGAAATGTGAAATTAAAATAGTAAATTTGTATGCTAAATATATTTAATTAATTATTAAGTGACAGACAATTATTAAATGATCGCTGGGCGGAGGACGAGCACTTACTTTTGTATGTCATGGAAAGGAAAATCAGAAAATAAAGGTGAAATTGCAGGTAATTTACAGCAGAGCAGGCAATATTTGATGGGAAATTAGTGGAAAAAAGAATCAACATTCTGATTCCATAACCTTTCAGCAAAACTCAGATTGATTTATTACTTTTGATTTGTGGTCCAAACAAAGAAGCTGTTTGTCAATGGACTACTGTATGTAGGTAAACAGAAAACAAATTGCAGGTGTTATAAATTGATTATAAAATGACAAATTCTGTAAATACAGAGCCGATTTCCTCATCAACTTTAATCACAAAGGTAATTGAAGCATTGACTCTTTCTCTCCAGGTGCTGCTTGACCTGCTAAGTACTGTATCCTCAGCATTCTGGGTAAAAATTTGCTTTAGCAATATCTGAACACACAATTGGCCACATGGCTTGTTTGTTTTTGTTGTAAATCTATGGTTTAGCATCTCTTGTCTCTTAAATAGATATGGACTGCCTTTGTTCAATATCAAAGTCTGTGCTTGAAATAACATGGATTTCATCGGCAAAGGAATATGTGCAAAACATCAAAGGACAGATATCACAGAAATAGTCACGTTATCATTACTAAATCAAATTATTATAGTCAAGATCCATGAATGGGTCAATGCACAATATGAAAAATGAGGGGGAAAAGGTTAGAACGGAATCATATTGGCTCCCCCCCCCCCGAGTTCTGGTTCGCTCGCTCATTTACTCGGACAATTACGGTACAGTGTTGGTGCAATCACTGTGGGTGTCTTGCTTCCATCCAATGAGAAGCGTCCCCAGGGCAGACCAATCGCCGTGCGATCACGGCGTTGCGGAAGAATCGTCTCGCGAGAGTTGGCGGAGCGCGCCAATCTTCTGTTTGTGACCGAGGGCTGGAGGGTGCCTTGCCATGGTGTTACAGAACAGCGGCAAACTGAGACCGGAGCGTGCCCACGGCGCCGACAGCAATTACTCGTAAGTCTCACAGTGGTCGGTATTTCACAAGGGTGGACACAGTCTCTCGGTGGTGCGTCGCCTCCAGATTCTGAACTTTCGGGCAATGGTATCGGGAGGATGGAAGTCTGGTCAGAAAACCCAGGACGCAGTGGAATTGCTGGAGGATGAATGCGATCGTGACCCTGCGCTGTGATTGTTTGTGTCCCTGCCGGGATCTACGACAGGTGGATTCTCGGTGGTAAACAATTGATTAATCGCTCCCTTCCATTGACATCCCCTGCTTCCTCCAGCCTCACTTTTTGTTGACTGCACACTTCTCTGAAATTAGTTGCAAACAAATTGCCCAGTGTCCGAGAGAAAGTATTTCCACGAGGAATAATGAAACATAGTTCACATTTCCTCTATAGTTCTATGCAGTGACAATTTGGGAAACTTTTGATAGATTGAAATGTAGTTGTCTGCAGAACCAGAATCAGTTTATTGTCACTGACATTAGTCGTGAAATTAGTTTTGTGTCAGTATTACAGTGCAGGCATAATAAATTACTGTAAACTACAATCAAAACGTGAAAATCGGGCTAGTGGGCTCATGGACCTTTCAAAATTTTGATGGCAGAACTTATAAAACGTATCCTGTTTGAAAACGCACATGTACAGAACCCAATGGAATTTTTAAAGAAAAATCGGTGAACTGATAAGCTTTTTGAACTTTACTCAATGTTGAAGCGTTAAACCATTCTTACTTATGGCTACAGAAATGTGTATTGGTTTATTACAAGTATGGACAGAGATTTAGATCTCTATTTAAGAGGTTGGAGTGTGCAGTGAAAATACAGAGCGTTTACCAGTAAATTGCCACAAAGTAACCAGTGACCAATATGGTGTTGATTGAGAATTAAAATAGAGAGACCAAGAGATGCGATGTTTTCATCCAGTGAGAATTAGCTTTTTATCTGATCTCCAGCACCTCTGTCAATATCCTTTTAGTGTTAACCTACTTAACGTACACAGTATATGATATTGTAAAGTTATCCCCATTGCAAGATATACCACGTATGCCAGCCCATCATGCTTTATCATCTCTCTGTAAAAACTGTCCAACTACGGTAATTGTATTTACTTTGCCTTCAGCTTCAGCATTGGTCTTTAATTTTTAAACTTTAATGATCTAATGTGATTCTTAATTTGTTAACTATAATTTAATGCTTTCAATATCCTCTGGAGCAATGGCTTATCAATCGTTCCAAGCCACAACAATTATGTTTGTAAAAAGATTTATCTTGTGTTTGTTCTTTTGACAAATTAACTTACATCTGTGTTCTGTAGTTACCATTTCAACTGATGGTGGAAGCATTTCCTACCGTACATCAGTGTTGTGTAATGCTGACCACCCATTCCACTTTTTTGCTATGAGGAGAAAAATCTCAATTTCTCTTCAGCATACTGAAGCCCTTTGTCCCAGGTATTAAGCACTCTTCCCAGTGCTTAGGCATCTTTTCTAAAACACAATGCCCTGATTTTGGAAAATATTTACCACCTGCTAAGTTTCTCCAGCTTGTTGTACCTGTTACATTTACCAGAATAGGTTGACCACTGATTTTATGAAGGTTCACTACAACTATTTGTACATCTTGAGTTATAAAGTCCATTAATTTCTCCTGGGAGGTTCAAAATTTGTCAATATGATTCTCTAGATTTCATGGGCTTATAACTACCGGTAGTTTTTATCCATTTTTGCAAATAAAAATCCACATTTTTCTCTGGTCTCATTCACTGATCTCCCATTCCAACCTCCTTTTCTTTCCCTTTTTTCATGTTTAAATGACCCTTTTTGCCTCCCTACTGATTACTGTACACAAAATGCTGAAATTCAGTCAGACAGCTTTTGTATACAGAAAATCTAAATTCTAAATTAAAGTTTCAAGCTAAATGAGCTTGCATCATTTGCTGATATGATTTAGTGCATCTTCCTTAACTTAAATCTTGTAGGATACTGATATTTATCTGAGGGCCTTTCATAATCTTGTGGCATCCCAAAATGCTCTTCAGCCAATGAAGAACTAAAATGCAGGATCCAAGTCAAATCTTTAAATATTGCCTTGATTGAAAAGGAAAATGATAGCAACTACTTTCTTGTGATAGGCAATGAATGGCCAATAACAGATAATATTATCATTCCTCTGTGTTTTTGTTCTCTAGCGATGATGGTTCCTCCCTTCCTGCACTCAAGCGCCTGGAGCGCAGTCAGTGGACAGATGAGATGGATGCACGTTTTGGGTTTGAACGCCTCAAAGATCCAGGAGAGAAAACAGGCTGGCTGATCAACATGCACCCAGTTGGTTACCTATTTAAATTTAGTTACTTATATGAGAAATAATTGCCACCCATAACCCTGGGCTTTTTGATAGTGGACATGTGACTAATACAAGCAGTGTAGTTACTTTTAATAACTGAGTAATATCAGTGGCCATAGAAGGAACAATGTAACTTTTCAGAATCAGTTTTATTATCACCTAATTAGTTAACTTAGCAACAACAGTACAATGCAATAGAAAGAAAAGAAAAGTAAATCAATTATAGGAAGTGTATATATGTGTGTATTAAAAGATTAAAAATAGTGTAAAACATTATATATATAATGTATATTTTATATTTTAAAAGTGAGGTAATGTTCATGGGTTCAATGTCCATTTAAGAATTGTATGGCTGAGCGAAGAAACTGTTCCTGAATTGCAGAGTGTGTGCTTTCAGGCGGTAACAATGAGAAAAGGGCATGTCCTGGGTGTTGGGAGTCCTTAATAATGCATGTCACCTTTCTGAGGCACTGCTCCTTAAAGATGTCTTGGATACTACGGAGGCTAGTGCCCAAGATGGAGCTAATTAATTTTACAACTTTCTGTAGCTTCTTTTGGTCCAGTGCAGTAGCCCCACCACCCATACCAAACAATGATGCAGCCAGTCAGAATGCTCTCCACGGTTCATCTATAGAAGTTTTTGAGTGTTTTAGGTGACAAACTAAATCTCTTCAAATTCCTAACGAAATAGAGCTGCTGTCTTGCCTTCTTTATAACTGCAACAATACGTTGCAACCAGGTTAGGTCCTCAGAGATCTTGATACCCAAGAACTTGAAACAGCTCACTCTCCACTTCTGATCCCTCTATGAGGACTGGTTCGTGTTCCCTTGTCTTATCCTTCCTAAAGACTTTTGTTCATTATCATGAAATTAGTATATCAAAAACAAAATCTTCCTGTTAATCAAGCCAACAGTATGCATTTTGGTTTGCAGGCTGAAATCCTAAATGAAGACAAGAGAATGATCAGTGTTGTGGATTATTATTTTGTTGAGGAGGATGGAAGCAGATTTAAGGTTTGTAACAATATTTGGAAAGGCACTTGCATCTTCTGTCCCATGATTGTGTACAGATACACAATAAGGTATTTGTAACTCTGTCCGATGAATTATGGTGTGGAAGCTGATCTTCTGGTCTGATTGTAATCAACATCTTCTATCAGGAGGTGTGTAACCTTCAGTGTAACTTTTATTAAAGTGTGATGAGATTTTTGCCTCCACTGCCCTTTCCAGCAGAATTGCAAACCCTACCATTCTTTCAGTGACTTTTTTTTCCTCGTTCCTTCTCCAACCCTGTCACTTACTTTAAACTACATAATTCCAAATACATTTTACCTGTAGTCTAACTAATGCTGTGTAGTGCTAGCATAAGCTCCAGTCTCTTGTACACTGCGCCTCAACTTCCAAATTACACTGTTTTTGATTACCCTGAAAACCCTCAGTAATATGATTATAGTAGTTGTGTGTGTGCAAGCCTAATTATATTTCAATGATTTTATATTTGTTAAGGTATTTGTTCACTATTTTGCAGCTCTACCCATGCAATTCAACATATTTAGTTGGAAGTAAGTTAACTGTATAAGATTTGGATAGCACAAGAAGTACATCACAACATCCTTCCAGTTCATTCTACTGTTCATTGAAATTACCGCTGGTCTTCCCATTGGCTTTGTTACTTATTAAACATATAGCTTCAATTGTAGTTTCTATTTAGTTGCTAATCTAGATTTATTAGTATGAACTGATTGTATATGTGATTCTGACTGGCATACTATGAATCTGATTCTGCTCACAGTTGTTACTACAGCACAATGAAAGTATTAGCAATTTCTGATATCATAGTGGATGTTTCAACGAAATGCTAATTACAATTTATCCAATAAAGACATTAAAAAAACATAAATAGTGAAAGTCAGATATAAAACAAAAATTTCTAGAAATACTCAATAGATCATTTATGGAGAAACTCCACTAGTTACAATTTTGATTCACTGACTTTCCAGCAGAATGCTTATTGACTTGCTGTGTGTTTCCAGCACTTTCCATTTTTCTTGTCCCATGTTTGACAACCCCCACCAAAATCCTGTGTTTTGCAGTCTCTGTCTCAATAACTTTTATTCTTCTCAGTTTTACTGTTCATTATCTCTATGGCCCGTTCATGGTATTGGGGGCCTCACAATGGTTAAACGCAGTATATAGGCTATAAAATGCATAGAATGTACAGTTTCTTTCTTGAGTAAGTTAACATGGTTTTCTTTTTTGGAGATTTTATTCACCAGGAATATACTTTTTTATATACTTTTGACTAATTTTGAGATTGAAATATCACAGGAAACTCCATTTAGAAACAGTGACCCTTGTTTTATGTTTTGACATCATGCCAATTGTTAGTTTATTATCATTTTCTCTTTCCAGGTTGCTCTGCCTTTCCAACCTTACTTCTATGTTGCCACGAAAAAGGTACGTCAAAAATCATTTCGAAACCTAGACGAAAGATGAAAATAATCCTGATTTGTCTCTCACAAGTTTATTATTTGCGTTTATTCAGTCCAAATGCTTAGGTGATTCTTTTAAATATGCTTTATTTAATGTTTTAGGAATGCAACTCAAATGCTTCTTGCAGAATACTAGTTGAGAATAGACTGCTAATATGTTTGGACAATATGTTTAAAAAAAAGAAAACCTTAACTTCCCTAATTATTATTTAGGACAATCACTACCTTCATTGACAGTAATGTAATATTTTAAAAGGATTTGAAAACAAAAGAGTGAAATAAATGGTAATAACAAGTAATAATAGAATAAGTCGTGAGAAAGTAATGTGGAAATTTCTTTTAATAAAACAGGGCTGTGAGCGAGAGGTTTCGTCGTTCTTGTCTAAGAAATTTCAGGGAAAAATAAGTAAAATAACAACTGTTCCAAAAGAGGATTTGGATTTGGTAAGTTGTGCTGTTACTGCTTTCTTGTTTTTAAATTTCTACCTCTTAAAAACAATGTTTGGATGGTGTAGCATTACTATTAAATATGTTTGTTCTGCAGCCTAACCATCTAGTTGGTTTGAAGAGACTCTACATTAAGCTTGCCTTTAACACAGTTGATGAACTAATAAAAGTTCGGAAAGAAATTTTTCCAGCAGTGAGGAAAAACAAAGAAAAGGAGAAATCAAATGATGCCTACACGGTTATGTTAGCAAGGTAATTCCATAATTTATGGTCTTTTGTGTTCTTTTCTAAATGAAAATGCTGCTGTTGTTAGCGTCCCACAACCTGCAGTTTTGCAGTACATAGTGCTTGTAATATTTGTAAGACCTTATAACGGAATATGCCAAAATTGTCAGGTAACTATCAACATGTTAAGTGTTTTGTATACAAGTGACAACTGCTTCAGTTCTTGGTTGCTTGATTCTTGTGTTATCTTAAGAAAAGATAATTTTTTGGCTGCTACTATAAAAGAATATTTAATTTTGAATAAAAATATACAAAACTGAGCAACATTAAAATTTGGTAAATAGCTACTCTTGAGCTTTAAAGTGTTCTATAGATTCTGGACATTCATTAGATTGGATGGTAGCAAGGAGAGAGAAAGTGAATGGTGACTTGCCTATTTATCTTAACGTCAGATAGCGGGTAAATGCTAGGATGTGCATGAACGAATGTAATAAATAATAGGATTGAGCAGATTCAAAGTGGATTTATACAATACACATCAGGTTTGAATCATCTGCTGGTGTTCTTTGATTTGACTGGACAACTGAGTGAATAGATTAGGAGGAGCTGATGACATGATATTTTTATATTCTTAGAAGGATTTTGATGAATTCCTGCATAGGAAGTTGGTTAGTAAGGATCAAGTACAGGAAACTGAGAGTATTGGCGTGTGTTAAGAATTGGTTGTCAAAGTGAAAAATGGGAATAAATAATTATTCTCAGGTGGCAGAGTGTGATGAGTTCAGAGTCGCGAGATTCGGTGCCTGGGCTCCAGTTATTCGTTATCTATCCAAATGGTTTTGCTGAGGGGACCAAAGGGTTATGGATAAGCTGAATGAGATGGAATATCATGTATAAAAGGTGACACCATCCATGTTGGTGCAAATCACAGAAAATCAGAGTGCTGTGGATTCCAGTTAATTGGGACCTGTACATTTTGGCCTAATTAGGCTGTTGCCCTAGTTAGCCAAAGTTTCATGGAAATAGTTAAAAGATATAAAAATAGACTATCATTTTACTGAGTAACCATTTATGTATTTAAATGAAATACAGAACAAATTAGAACAGTACCAATAATTTTTACAGTACTGTAAAATCTGTATTAGTTCCTAATAGTTATTCATTTGCTGTGTTGAAGTGGTGGAATCATTTCATTTCCACTCTTGGCAATTTCTGGCATTTTGAAACCTGAATGCTTGAAACTGCAGTGAGCTAAGCAGTTCTGAATTGTCTTCCTGCTTATCTATTGCCAAATACCAGTTACAAAAATCACTGATTTTTGAACACAAACAACTGACACTGTAAAAATTGATCGCTGTAGGCATGGTGTAGTGTCTAACAGCCACGCAAATGATGCTAGTTAAAAACTGCTAGGCAAGAGGTTCCTGCCCCAATTCGTATCCCAAATAAATGGAGGAAACCCTGGCTATTTTTTTGATTTAGTTTTTGTTCTTTAGTAGTTGTCCTAATAAGCAGCTGGCGTAATTAACTGGAATACACTGTATTTGTTAAATGCTGAGGGAACGCATTATACTGTCATTTAAAGGAACCTCGGGAATCAGAATCAAGTTGATCACTAATTTGTCATGAAATTTATTTTGTGGCAGCAGTGCAAGGCATAAAAATTGCGATGAATTACAGAAGTAAATAAATAGCGTAAATGAGAAATTGTGAGTTAGTTTTCATGGACCATTCAGAAATCTGATAGTGGAGGCTGTTCCTAAAACATTGAGTGTGTGGCTTCAGGTTCCTGTACCTCCTCCCCATTGAAAGTAATGGAAAGAGGGCACGGCCCGAACGGTGAGGATCGTGAGTGATGGATGCTGTGTTCTTGAGGCACAGCCTTTTGAAGATGTCCTCTATGGTAGGGAGGATTTTGCTTGTGATGGAGCTGGCTGAGTCTACAACTCTCTGTAGGCTGTTTTGATCCTGTGCATTAGAGCTCTCTACCAGGTGATGATACAACCAGTCAGAGTCAGAATGCTCTCCATGGCACATCTGTAGAAATTTGCTAAGAGTCTTTGGTGACATACCAAATCTCCTGAAGCCCCTAATGAAGTATAGCCACTAGTATGCCTCCTTCATGATTGCATCAATGTGCTGGGCCCAGGATAGATCATTTGAAACGTTGGTGCCTCGGAACTTGAAACTGCTCATCTTTTCTATCACTGAGCCTTCAATGAGGACTGCTGTGTGTTCTCCTGACTTCCAGTTCCTAATGTTCGCTGTCAGTTGCTTGGTTTTCCTGATGCTGAGCGACAGCTTGCTGTTGTGACATCTCTGAACTAGCTGATCTTTCTCGCTCCTGTTGCCATCTGAGATGCTGCCAACAATGGTGTCATCTGCAAATTTATAGATGGCTTTTGCGCTGTGCCTAATAGAGCAGAAGACACAAGTAACTGAAAACTATTGGAGATACAGACAACATTTGGGAGGGCAATTGACATGGCTGCCTTTATGCTGAAAGGAATTAACATGAAAGGAACTTGTATTGCAATTGATTATGCATTAGTGAGATGGAATATGATACATGGAGGAAATTTTCCCTGCTTGAGATATCTACAACTGGGGGCACAACTTGAGAATTAGTGGGAGGCCATTTAGGTTTCAAAAAAAGAAGTTGCTCTTCACTTTGAGGATGCTGAATCTTTGGAATTCTGTGTCTTGCAGGATGTGATGCCTCAGTCATTTTGAAGACATCAAAATGAAATCAAATTTTGCCAAAGCTGATAGGTTTCTGGGCAATATAGGGTACTAGTGCTGATGGAGAGGAATGTCCTTATGTGCAAAATCCTGTAAATGGTACCAAATGGTACCAGTTCGCCTACCAGCCCCGACTAGGAGTTGAGGATGCCATCATCTACCTGCTGAACCGTGTCTACGCCCACCTGGACAAGCCAGGGAGCACTGGGAGGGTCATGTTTTTTGACTTCTCCAGTGCGTTCAACACCATCCGCCCTGCTCTGCTGGGTGAGAAGCTGACAGTGATGCAGGTGGATGCTTCCCTGGTGTCATGGATTATTGATTACCTGACTGGCAGACCACAGTACGTGCGCTTGCAACACCGTGTGTCAGACAGAGTGGTCAGCAGCACTGGGGCTCCACAGGGGACTGTCCTGTCTCCCTTTCTCTTCACCATCTACACCTTGGACTTCAACTACAACACAGAGTCTTGCCATCTTCAGAAGTTTTCTGATGACTCTGCCATAGTTGGATGCAGCAGCAAGGCAGATGAGGCTGAGTACAGGGCTATGGTGGGAAACTTTGTCACGTGGTGCGAGCAGAATCATCTGCAGCTTAATGTGAAAAAGACTAAGGAGCTGGTGGTGGACCTGAGGAGGGCTAAGGCACCGGTGACCCCTGTTTCCATCCAAGGGGTCAGTGTGGACATAGTGGAGGATTACAAATACCTGGGGATAAGAATTGACAATAAACTGGACTGGTCAAAGAACACTGAGGCTGTCTACAAGAAGAGTCAGAGCCCGTTTACTTCCTGAGGAGACTGAGGTCCTTTAACATTTGCTGGACGATGCTGAGGATGTTCTACGAGGCTGTGGTGGCCAGTGCTATCATGTTTGCTGTTGTGTGCTGGGGCAGCAGGCTGAGGGTACCAGACACCAACGGAATCAACAAACTCATTCTTAAGGCCAGTGATGTTGTGGGGGTGGAACTGGACTCTGACGGTGGTGTCTGAAAAGAGGATGCTGTCCAAGTTGCATGCCATCTTGGACAATGACTCCCATCCACTCCATAATGTACTGGTTAGGCACAGGAATACATTCAGCCAGAGACTCATTCCACTGAAATGCAACACTGAGCGTCATAGGAAGTCATTCCTGCCTGTGGCCATCAAACTTTACAACTCCTCCCTCGGAGCGTCAGACACAATAGGCTGGTCCTGGACTTATTTCCACTTGGCATAATTTACCTATTATTATTTAATTATTTATAGTTTTATATTGCTATATTTCTACACTATTCTTGGTTGGTGCGACCGTAATGAAACGCAATTTCCCTCAGGGTCGATAAAGTATGTCTGTCTGTCTGTCAAATGGCCCACTCTTGCTCCTGTGTTTTTGAATTTGGTTCTTAAGGAAAGCGTCGATTAGTTTGTGTAATGGCCAGTTGGAAGATATAGTTGAGCACATGATATGAGGAGAAGAATGGACAGAGAATGTGAATGAGTATAAACAAAAATTTTTTAAAAAAGAGAGTAACACTTTCCTTAAAATATTGACTGGGCAACTGTTAAGCCAGCTTCCAAAACAGTCCAACCTACCTTGTTGGAACGAACATCATAGTCTAAGCTGACCGATAATCAGTGTAAGAATGTGAAACTGACAAGGAATTAATGGGTAAAACTTCTTGCTTATCAATCTTTGGACTATGGAATGTCTTATTTCAAGAAATGGTTGAAACTAATCTGTCTCAAGCTAATGCTTGGTGATGAGTGAAATATTGGGGAATCAGATTTGTTTAGGATTTTTAAAAAGCTGCTTTAAAAATTTTGAAATGAATTGAAATAGTTTTCTTTTGTACTGCCAATGTTTTTACTAAAGATATTTTAATTTTTAGTTTAAATGTAAAATATCTATTTTACTGCAGTTTGTTCTGTTTTTAAGGAAACTGAAGTTGGTAGTAGGAATAGGGAGCTGTTCCAACATTTCAGTATTAAGCAGCTAAACTAGTTTGGAAGGAAGCAAAAGTTTGTTATTTATTAGAAAGGGAAAATAATGAAGCAAGTATGTGGTTAGCATTGTTATATCCATAACGATGATTGGTGGTTTCAAAAGCTCATGATTTTTCTTCTCTTGTTTTCTCTCTGAAAAGCCATTCTATCCTGATTTCTAAAATGCCAAAGAGGTTAGGGAACAATGTTCCGCACTAAAATCAGAAGTCACTGGTGACCAATACTTAGATAATTTCGGGAATAAATGTTGCGCTTTGTGTGTAGCTCATTAGCAAATAGCTGAAACATTTTATCTAAATGTGTTTTTGTTACTTTATTGTGCAATTTTTTAGAATGCATGTCATTTCTTCATACAATTGATAATCTGTTTCTCATTGTAGTGCCTTGGCTGGAGGAAATGTGACAGAAGAGGAAGAAACGTCAAAAAAAATTTCTGATCAGTTGGAAAACATTATTGACATTCGAGAATATGATGTACCTTATCATGTCCGGGTATCCATTGATCTGAAGATTCAAGTGGTAAGTATACTGATTGGCCTAATGTATAACAATGGCTAGCGTACAATAAGACCAATGCTATCTCTATTGTAATGAAAAACTATTAACTCAATCTGAAACCAAACCTGGTTCATGACTGCTCTGAATTTTGTTAAATTCCACCCATTGGTGTATTCCCAAATCTTGTGCCATCTGCAATCAAGTAGTTAGCTGCTTATCTGTTCCTACTTTTCTGATCCTTCAGTTTGAGTAGCCAGGATTTGTATGAAAGGATATCTGTATCTGAAGCTCCATGTGGCTTGGAAATTTTCTGAACAGATATTTAAGATTAAGGCGGTAGTAGCCTTTCACTTCTTAATTCTAGATTATCTGGGATAGGATACTGTTGTTAAACTTACTCCACTGGTGACTTATTTGAAATAATATTCCCGGCTATTAGAAGTGGCTTAAAGTTGTCAAGTTGTGTTCAAGTAGTGAGATTGTTCTGTAATTTAGCCTGTTCTCTCCTGTTTCAATTCATCACTTTTTTTTTGAAAATTATTGCTTCCTTTTATTTTCTGAACCTTAAAGGAATTTGGAAATAGTGCAGAAAAATGGCTTGATGATTGATTAAGATCTTGAGGAATAATGGAATAGACTTGACCACAAAATCCATGCCTGATCCTATTTCCTATGTTCTTCTGTTCCAATATTGTCTTTCTAGGCACATTGGTACAACATTCAAATACGTGGTGGTATTT
The DNA here is from genome assembly GCF_048418815.1 of Hemitrygon akajei. Taxonomy (NCBI): domain Eukaryota; kingdom Metazoa; phylum Chordata; class Chondrichthyes; order Myliobatiformes; family Dasyatidae; genus Hemitrygon; species Hemitrygon akajei. The sequence continues at coordinate 31,860,682 of NC_133137.1, forward strand.
ATCCTCCTGAGATTGTGCGTAGGGATGACTTGGTTGAACGACCAGTAAGTAATGTGAAACTATGCATTAATTTAAATTCTTCTTTTATAATCGGGTTAATTATTTGTATTTAGTAAAACTGCAATTTTTACTAAATAATCGACAAACAAGCTTTCTAGTTTTGTCTTTTTTCACTGATATAATAGAAGCAAAATCAGGGCTATCATCACTGACATATGTCATGAAATTTGCTTTGTGGGTGCATTAATGTGCAAAACATAAAAAATGACCACAAGTTACAAAAAATAAATGTGTTAATGTAGTGTTCATGGGTCTATGATCGTTATAGATCCATTGTAAATGCCTTTGACAAATACTGTCAGTAAAGTATTAAATATAATTAATTCTTAAAGAAACAAGATTCCAGAATTCCAGATCCAGAGTCCTGACAAAGGGTCTCAGCCCGAAACGTCGACAGCGCTTCTCCCTATAGATGCTGCCTGGCCTGCTGTGTTCCACCAGCATTTTGTGTGTGTTGTTGTTTCCAGAATTGGGTTTGATGAGCAAAGTAAATCTTTAATCTGCAACATCTTTGGTGTTATTCCATTTTAGAGATTTTTTTTCTGAAAATTTAGTCTAATTGCAAATGATGTATCAGAAGTTATAGTCTTTATTCATCCTTTATCTTTGGGTAATTTGTTCATTATATGGAATGGATATTTATATTATCTTTATACTTTCAGGATCCTGTTGTTTTGGCTTTCGACATTGAAACCACAAAACTACCATTAAAATTTCCAGATGCTGAAAATGATCAGATTATGATGATTTCATATATGATTGATGGACAGGTTTGTTTGGGTATTTGTAATTTTAAAAATTATGAAACTAGATACTGACTTAGAATATCAAAATCACATTATTGCAATAGTTAGAAAATATTTTTGTACCTTTCTTAAATGTTGATATCAACTCTCAAGTCATGGAAAATAATAATTATTAATGAAATGAAATAAAGGCAGATTAAACCCTGTTTATTAGCATAAATGTTCAATTAAGCCTAGTAAAAATTCAGAAAGATAGAAATCATTCTCTTTGGCCCCGCCTTAGAAATATGACCTCATTACCTATTTCATATATCCTCTTGGTTTATGTCTTTGATTGAATTAAACGATTACACATTTCTGTTTGGTAAGGGTTGAACATCTAACCTCATCCCCTTCGTGATAGGGACAATTTGAATTTCTCTTCAACATTATCCCATGACAGCTTGTCTCTGCTTGTACATTACCACCACTTCTAGAACCTGATTGTTTCACTGGAGCAGATGCTGTAATTCGGAGCAGAAGACAAACTGCTAGAAAAACTCAGCAGGTTCTCTGCACCCTGGCCATCTCTCCTCTACGTAGTCTGCTTGATGCAGGTCCTCAACCGGAAATGTTCACTAATCCTCTGCCTTCACAGATGCTACTTAACCTGCCAATTTCCTCTAGTAGTTGTGTTTTTGCTTTGCTTTCCTGGCTGGATTCCCATCCTCCATTCCTCTAGAGTTGCAGCCTCAGTCAATGAAATTTATTCCACTCGGCCACCATACCTCTCTCTACTTTTTATGCTTACTAGTGAATATTTTAATCTCTAAGTCTTTTTATCACCGCTTCATCGGTACAATTCTGTTAGGTTAGCCACTTCAGTCTTCAGTCATAAATCTTGTTATCTCCAACATTGATCTCATATGCACCCCTTTAGCTGCTTGGGTCCTATTCTACAATTTACTGTTCTCTATTCTCTTTGTAAAATCATTTTTAAAGTTCACTTTGACCAAAATTTTAAGAACCTCTCCTGTAAATATTTTCATGAGATCTATTAAAATGTTGAAGTGTTTATCTACCAGGATATGCACATACTGAATCTTATTAATTACATTGCACCTATGTAAGCTTTCAGCTACTCTAAAAATTGTATTTATTTTTGTATTTTCAGGGTTATTTGATTACAAACAGGGAAATTGTATCTGAAGACATTGAGGATTTTGAGTTCACACCAAAGCCAGAATATGAGGGTCCTTTTTGTGTGTTTAATGAGCCAGATGAGGTGGGGAAATCTGTTTAACTGATGATTTATTAATATGCAATTTTGAGTGTTAATGTTGAATAATTTAATGCTTTTCACTAGTTCAGCTGTGCAATATGATACCATTTGAGAATGGCCTCTTAGTTCAATGGAACAGGTTTTTGTTTAATCACTATGCAGAATTCCTATGCTTATTACTATAAATCTGTCATTATTATTATCATTTTTTACTTTCTATTTTGTATAGGCGAGCTTAATCCGGAGATGGTTCGAGCACATCCAAGAAACTAAGCCTAACATATTTGTAACGTATAATGGAGACTCTTTTGATTGGTGAGTTTTCTTTGTGGTTCATTATGCATTGACTGAGGCTGCAACCCTAGATTCTGAAACAAGTGATTTTTCAAATATGCTTACTGATTTAATGCCAGTGGGCTTTCCAGTGTTCTTTACCTTAATTTTACCTCACCTTACCTGTCGGGAAGCGGCCTGGTCGAGGGAAGTGCCTGGTGTGAAAAGTGCTAGTCTTTGGCTCGAGAGTCTTCGGCGAGGAGACTATGCCAGGCACAATTGCGGAGGGTGAAGACATGACCGCTAAGCTGATTCAGTGTGCTACGTGCATGATGTGGGAGGTCAGGGACACTGATGGTGCCCCCGGCTGCTACAGCTGTGGAAAGTGTGTCCAGATTCAGCTTCTGAAGGAGCATGTTGCAGCACTGAAGAAAGAACTGGATGACCATGGGTTTATCCATGAAAATGAGGGTTTTCTGGACAGGACCTACAGTGAGGTCGTTACACCAAGGATACCGGAAGAGAGAAAGGGGGCGATGATGAGGAAGGAAAGGATGCTTGAAGTACAGGAGACCCCAGGGGATGTACCTCTCGTAAACAGGTTCACCTTGGAAGCTGTCAGGACAGAAGATACTGCCAGTCTGAGAGGCGGACAGGTCTGCGAGCCGAAAATTGGTGCAGAAGCAGAGCCTAGGAGTCAGACATCAGGAAGAGCCATGGTAGTAGGGGACTCTATAGTAAGAGGTACGGAAAGGGGTTTCTGCGGCAACAGGCGAGATTTAAGGATGGTGTGTTGCCTCCCTGGTGCTAGGATCCAGGACATCACAGACCGATTGCAGGGAATCCTCAAGGGTGAAGGTGAACAGCTGGAAGTGGTAGTGCATGTCGGCACAAATGACATCGGGAAGAAGAGGAAGGACATTCTGCAGCGGGACTTCAGAGAACTCGGAAGAAGGCTGAAAAGCAGGACTTCCAGGGTGGTTATCTCTGGTTTGCTTCCAGTTCCTCGTGCTGGAGAGGGCAGGAACAGGAAATGAATCTGAATGTGTGGCTGAGGAACTGGTGCAGGAAGCAAGGATTTACATTCTTGGACCACTGGGATCTGTTTTGGGGTAGGGATGAATTGTACAAAAGGGACGGGTTGCACCTTAATAGGCGGGGGACCAGCATTCTGGCAGACAGGTTTGCCACTGCAACATGGATGTGTTTAAATTAAGTAGTGGGGGGGAGGGGATGAACTGGAAATATAAGGATGGAGTTAAAGGGGAAGTGAAAATAAGAAAAGTTAAAAAGGACAACAGAATCAATGGAGTAGAAAGCTCAAGAAGAGATCATACAGTATGGCCAAGTGAAATAGGAATTGATATGAAAGGAAAGGGGAGTACCGAATTAAAAGTATTGTATATGAATGCATGAAGTATAAGGAATAAAGTAGATGAGCTTGAGGCTCAGTTGGAAATTGGCAAGTATGATGTTGTGGGAATAACTGAGACATGGCTTCAAGCGGACAGGGCCTGGGAAATGAATATTCAAGGATATACATCTTATTGAAAGAACAGACTGACTGGCAGAGGGGGTGGGGTGGCTGTGTTGATGAGGAATGATATTCAGTCCCTTGCGAGGGGGGACCTAGAATCTGGGGATGTAGAGTCAGTATGGATAGAACTGAGAAATTCTAAGGGTAGAAAGACCCTAATGGGAGTTACCTACAGGCCCCCAAACAGCAGTCTGGATGTAGGGTGTAAGTTGAATGAAGAGTTAAAATTGGCATGTCGCAAAGGTAATGATACAGTTGTCATGGGGGATTTCAACGTGCAGGTAGACTGGGAGAATCAGAATGGTACTGGACCCCAAGAAAGGGAGTTTGTGGAGTGCCTCCGAGATGGATTCTTAGAACAGCTTGTACTGGAGCCAACCAGGGAGAAGGCAATTCTAGATTTAGTGTTGTGCAATGAACCGGATTTGATCAGGGACCTCGAGGTAAAGGAACCATTAGGAGGTAGTGACCATAATATGATATGTTTTAACCTACAATTTGAGAAGGAGAAGGGAAAATCGGATGTGTCAGTATTACAGTTGAACTAAGGGAACTATGGAGCTATGAGGGAGGAGCTGGCCAAAGTTGAATGGAACAATACCCTAGCAGGGAAGACAGTGGAACAAAAATGGCAGGTATTTCTGGGAATAATGCAGAAGGTACAGGATCGGTTCATTCCAAAGAGGAAGAAAGATCCTAAGGGGAGTAAGGGGCGGCTGTGGCTGACGAGGGAAGTAAAGGGCAGTATAAAAATAAAAGAGAAGAAGTATAACATAGCAAAGATGAGCGGGAAACCGGAGGACTGGGAAGCTTTTAAAGAGCTACAGAAGATAACAAAAAAGGCAATACGCCAAGAAAAAATGAGGTACGAAGGTAAACTAGCCAAGAATATAAAGGAGGATAGTAAAAGCTTCTTTAGGTATGTGAATAGCAAAAAAATAGTTAAGACCAAAATTGGGCCATTGAAGACAGAAAAGGGTGAATTTATTATGGGGAACAAGGAAATGGCAGATGAGTTGAACAGGTACTTTGGATCTGTCTTCACTAGGGAAGACACAAACAATCTCCCAGATGTAATAGTGACCAAAGGAACTAGGGTAAAGGATGAACTGAAGGAAATTTATATTAGGCAAGAAACGGTGTTGGATAGACTTGAGTCTGAAGGCTGATAAGTCCCCGGGACCTGATGGTCTGCATCCCAGGGTACTTAAAGAGGTGGCTCTAGAAATCGTGGACGCATTGGTAATCATTTTCCAATGTTCTATAGATTCAGGAACAGTTCCTGCTGATTGGAGGGTGGCTAATGTTGTCCCATTTTTCAAGAAAGGAGGGAGAGAGAAAACAGGGAATTATAGACCGGTTAGCCTGATGTCAGTGGTGGGAAAGATGCTGGAGTCAATTATAAAAGAGGAAATTACGACACATTTGGATAGCAGTAGAAGGATCAGTCCGAGTCAGCATGGATTTATGAAGGGAAAATACTGCTTGACTAATCTCCTGGAGTTTTTTGAGGATGTAACTATGAAAATGGACAAGGGAGAGCCAGTGGATGTAGTGTACCTGGACTTCCAGAAAGCTTTTGATAAAGTCCCACATAGGAGATTAGTGGGCAAAATTAGGGCACATGGTATTGGGGGCAGAGTACTGACATGGATTGAAAATTGGCTGGCTGACAGGAAACAAAGAGTAGTGATTAACGGGTTCCTTTCGGAATGGCAAGCTGTGACCAGTGGGGTACCGCAAGGTTCGGTGCTGGGACCGCAGCTGTTTACGATATACATTAATGATTTAGGTGAAGGGATTAAAAGTAACATTAGCAAATTTGCTGATGACACAAAGCTGGGTGGCAGTGTGAAATGTCAGGAGGATGTTATGAGAATGCAGGGTGACTTGGACAGGTTGGGTGAGTGGGCAAATGTATGGCAGATGCAGTTTAATGTGGATAAATGTGAGGTTATCCACTTTGGTGGCAAGAACAGGAAGGCAGATTACTATCTAAATGGAGTCAAGTTAGGAAAAGGGGAAGTACAACGAGATCTAGGTGTTCCTTGTACATCAGTCAATGAAAGCAAGCATGCAGGTACAGCAGGCAGTGAAGAAAGCTAATGGCATGCTGGCTATTATAACAAGAGGAATTGAGTATAGGAGTAAAGAGGTCCTTCTGCAGCTGTACAGGGCCCTGGTGAGACCCCACCTGGAGTGTTGTGTGCAGTTTTGGTCTCCAAATTTGAGAAAGGACATTCTTGCTATTGAGGGAGTGCAGCGTAGATTCACAAGGTTAATTCCCAGAATGGCGAGACTGTCATATGTTGAAAGATTGGAGCGACTGGGCTTGTATACACTGGAATTTAGAAGGATGAGAGGGGATCTGATTGAAACATATAAGATTATTAAGGGATTGGACACACTGGAGGCAGGAAGCATGTTCCCGCTGATGGGTGAGTCCAGAACTAGAGGCCACAGTTTAAGAATAAGGGGTAGACCATTTAGAACAGAGTTGCAGAAAAACTTTTTCACCATGAGAGTGGTGGATATGTGGAATGCTCTGCCCCAGAAGGCAGTGGAGGCCAAGTCTCTGGATGCATTCAAGAGAGAGTTAGATAGAGCTCTTATAGATAGCAGGGTCAAGGGATATGGGGAGAGGGCAGGAACGGGGTACTGATTGTGTATGATCAGCCATGATCACAGTGAATGGCGGTGCTGGCTAGAAGGGCCGAATAGCCTACTCCTGCACCTACTGTCTATTGTCTATTAATAGATACAGATAGTCTCTTGTACCTAGATTTTGAGTTACTTTGAAGATTCTAATTTGTTGTACCAATCACCACTTTAATGCACTGGAATGAAATTTAAGAAGCAAATTGCACTGGAAAAAATATATGTGGAGATTTCCAGATATTTTTGGATAATTTTGGGTCACACAGAGGAGAGGTTAATACTCTGTGACACAGTGGTGTCAAGATAACAACCTCTCACTTAGTGTCCAAAAAGCAAAAGAGCTGATTATGGATTACAGGAGGAATGGAGACAAGCTCGCCCTGATCAACATCAATGGGACTGCAGTTGAAAGGGTGAGTAGTTTCAAGTTCCTCGGTATACGCATCATCGAAGATCTCACCTGGACTGCAATAAAAGCACAACAGCGTCTCTTCCTCCTCAGGCGATTGAAGAAATTCAGCAGGAGCCCCCAAATCCTCAAGACTTTCTACAGGGCACCATTGAGAGCATCCTGACTGGCTGTATCACTGCCTGGTACAGGAACTGCACCAACTTTGATCGTTGAGCACTGCAGAAAGTGGTACCGATAGCCCAGCGCAACTGTGGATGTGAACTTCCCTCCATAGAAGACACTTACAGCAGCAGGTGCATAAAGAAGGCCTGCAAGATCATTGGGGACACCTGTCACTCAAACCATAAGCTGCTTCTGTCCAGCAAACAGTACCACAGCATTAAAGCCAGGACCAACAGGCTACAGGACGGCATCTTTCTACAAGCCATTAGACTTATAAGTTCACATGTCAGTACATTGCGCTGGAGTTATAATACAAAGAATTTTACTCCCTCACATTGTGGGATGGATGTAAAATTTAAATACATTCAATTCAATTCATAGTAATTGTTTCTCTGCATGTCCAGCACTGTCACAACATAGCACTGTCTTTTATCTTCCTTCCTGCAGTACCTTTGTTTGTCACTAGATGTCAGAATTGTATCAGTGATGTTATTTTGCACTGGGGAGAGGAAAAGTGGCTTCAGAATTGTAATTTGGTTTATTTTCCAGGCCATTTGTGGAGACACGAGCAGCGGTGCATGGTTTGAACATGTACAGAGAGATTGGCTTTCAGAAGGACAGTCAGGGAGAGTTCAAAGCCAGTCAGAGCATTCACATGGACTGCTACAGGTACAAAATGTTGGGATTGAAAGGTTGATTAAATTCAGCTTTATTATGGTAGCTATTGTCAACTATACACATAGAAAATATTTCTATGCCTTGAACTTATAGTTTGCAAGCTTTTTTTTTCAACTTGCTTCCAGGTACTCATTCCTTCTACGTTAACTTTTGTCTGAGTTTGAGGAAGCTAATCTGATTTTGTGAGCAGTGACTCCGTCATTCCATTGCTATTAAAATTTTGACTGATCTGAATCTTGCACAGATCTTTGCAATAGTGTCTACAGAAGGAAGATAGCACTCCAATTATACATAAAGACATAAATTAAACAACCTATGAAATACATTGTTGATTTCTGAAACAAGAATAAAATGCTGGAGCCACACAGCAACTCTGGACCAGGGGTGGGGGGGGGGGGGGGGGAAGAAACAATGAATGTATTTGATTGAAATCTGATCTGATAAACAGCAAAAATCCCCTTCAATAAGGGAGGTGATCTCACTCATTAAAATATTAAGCAATGTCCATGGAAGACTAAAAGGCCCAATTCTGAAAAAATAGTCAAGGTTTCCATTCCTTTCAAGATAGAATCTGAGGGAATCTTTAACATTAGAATGTACAAGTGATTACATGTTGCATTTCCCAAGAAATGCCATCCACACGACTATACATTGAAGAAAGCCACAACCAAGCTAAGAGACAGGAGCACAAGATGACATCATGTTACTCAGATTGTAACGAAAGGCCTTCTTTGGAAACTGGGAAGAATATAATTTTGTTTCACACAGAGCCATAGAACATTACAGTACAGAAACAGGCCTTTTGGCCCTTCTTGGCTGTGCCAAACCATTTTTCTGCCTAGTCCCACTGACCTGCACCTGGGCCATATCCCTCCAAACCACTCTCATCCATATACCTGTCCAAGTCTCTCTTAAATGTCAAAAGTGAGCCCACATTCACCACTTCATCTAGCAGCTCATTCCACACTCCCACCACTCTCTGCATGAAGAAGCCCCCCCAATGTTCCCTTTAAACTTTTCCTCCTTCACCCTTAACCCATGACCTCTGGTTTTTTTTCTCCCCTGGTCTCAGTGGAAAAAGCCTGCTTGCATTCACTCTATCTATACCCATCATAATTTTATACACCTCTATCAAATCACCCCTCATTCTCTTACACTCCAGAGAATAAAGTCATAACCTATTCAACCTTTCTCTGTAACTCAGTTTCTCAAGTCCCGGCAACATCCTTGTAAACCTTCTCTGCACTTTTTCAACCTTATTAATATCCTTCCTGTAATTAGGTGACCAAGACTGCACACAATATTCCAAATTCAGTCTCAGCAATGTCTGATACAACCTCACCATCACATTCCAACTCTTATACTCAATATTTTGATTTATAAAGGCCAATGTACCAAAAGCTCTCTTTACGACCCATCTACTTGTGACGCCACTTTTAGGGAATTATGTATCTGTACTCCCAGATCCCTCTGTTCTACTGCATTCCTCAGTGTCCTGGAGTACATTCAGCCAGAGACTCATTCCATCGAGATGCAACACTGAGCATCATAGGAAATCATTCCTACTTGTGGCCATCAAACTTTACAACTCCTCCCTCGGAGTGTCAGACACCCTGAGCCAATAGGCTGGTCCTGGACTTATTTCCACTTGGCATAATTTACGTATTATTATTATTATTATTATTTAATTATTTATGGTTTTATATTGTTGTATTTCTACACTATTCTTGGTTGGTGCGACTGTAACAAAACCCAATTTCCCTTGAGATCAACAAAGTATGTCTGTCTGTCTGTCTACCATTTACCTTGCATGTTCTACCTTGGTTTGACCTTCTGAAGTGCAATACCTCACACTTGTCCACATTAAACTCTATCTGCCATTTTTCAGCCCATTCCTCCAACTGGTCCAAATCCCTCTGCAAGCTTTGAAAACCTTCCTCACTGTCCACTACACCTCCGATCTTTGTATCATCAGCAGATTTGCTGATCCAATTTACCACATTATCATTCAGATCATTTATATAGATGACAAATAACAATGGACCCAGCACTGATCCCTGTGGCACACCACTAGTCATAGGTCTCCACTCAGAGTAGCAATCCTCCACTACCACTCTCTGGCTTCTCTCTCTCTTAGACATTGAGCCAATGAGCCAATTTACTACCTCTCCATGTATACCTAGCGACCGAATCTCCCTAACTAACCACCCATGTGGCACCTTGTCAAAGGCTTTACTGAAGTCCATGTATACAACATCCACTGCCTTCCCTTCATCCACTTTCCTGGTAACTTCCTCGAAAAACTCTTAATAGATTGGTTAAACATGACCTACCACGCACAAAGCCATGCTGACTGTTTCTAATAAGTCCCTGTCTATCGAAATACTTGTAGATCCTATCTCTTAGTATTCCTTCCAATAATTTACCTACTACTGATGTCAAACTTTCTGGCCTATAATTTCCTGGCTTACTTTTTGAGCCTTTTTTAAACAACGGAACTACAAGAGCTATTGTCCAGTGCTCCGGCACCTGACCCGTGGATATCGACATTTTAAATATTTCTGCCAGGGCCCCTGCAATTTCAACACTAGTCTCCCTCAAGGTCCAAGGGAATACCCTGTCAGGTCCTGGGGATTTATCTACTCTGATTTGCCTCAAGACAGCAAGCACCTCCTCCTCTTTAATCTGTATAAGTTCCATGACCTCCCTACTTGTTTGCCTTGTTTCCATAGACTCCATTCCAGTTTCCTTAGTAAATACAGATGCAAAAAAACCCATTTAATATCCCTTCCATAGCCGACCACTCTGATCTTCAAGAGGACCAATTTTATCCCATACTATCCTTTTGCTCTTAGCATACCTGTAGAAGCTGTTAGGATTATCCTTCACCCTGACTGCCAAAACAACCTCATGTCTTCTTTTAGCCCTCCTGATTTCTTTCTTAAGTATTTTCTTACACTTTTTATAATCCTCAAGCATCTTATTTCCTCTCTGTTGCCTATACATGTTATACATCTCTCTCTTCTTCTTTATCAGAGTTCCAATATCCCTTGAGAACCAAGGTTCCTTATCCTTATTCCACCAGCATTTTGTGTGCGTTGTTTGAATTTCCAGCATCTTCAGATTTCCTCGTGTTTGTACCTTATTCTTATTCATTTTGCCTTTAGCCCTGACAGGAACATACAAACTTTGCACTCTCAAAATTTCTTCTTTGAAGACCTCCCACTTACCAATCACATCCTTACCAGAGAACAACCTGTCCCAATCTATGCTTTTTAGATCCTTTCTCATTTCTTCAAATTTGGCCTTTTTCCAGTTTAGAACTTCAACCCGAGGACCAGATCTATCTTTATCCACGATCAAGTTGAAACTAATGTTGTTATGATCACTGGAACCAAAGTGTTCCCCTACAGGCACTTCTGTCACTTGCCCTAACTCATTTCCTAATAGGAGATCTAATATTGCATCCTCCCTAGTTGGTATATATATATATTGATTTAGAAAACTTTCCTGAACACATTTCACAAGCTCTAACCCATCTAGACCTTTAACAGTATGGGAGTCCCAATCAATGTGTGGAAAATTAAAATCCCCTACAATTCAATATTCTCGCTGACTATTGGGTGGTCTATAATTCAACCCTATTAATGTGGTCATACCTTTCCTATTTCTCAGCTCCACCCATATGGCTTCAGTAGACAAGCCCTCTAATCTTTCCTGCCGAAGCACTACTGTAATATTTTCCCTGACTAGCAAAGCTACCCCCCAACCCTTCATCCGTCTGCCTCTATCATGTCTGAATCATCGGAACCCTGGAACATTGAGCTGCCAGTCCTGCCCGTCCTGTAGCCAAGTTTCAGTAATGGCTATGATGTCATAATTCCAAGTGTAAATCCAGGCCCTCAGCTCGCCTGCCTTTCCCACAATACTCCTTGCATTGAAATATACACATCTCAGAAGATTATTACCACCACACACAACCATACTATTTATGACTTTGCACGAACTACTAACATCATTTATTTTTACCTCCGTTCCACTATCTACTCTGGCACTCTGGTTCCCATCCCCCTGTGCAAATCTAGTTTAAACCCTCCCCAATAACACTAGCAAACCTCCCTGCAAGTATATTGGTCCCCTTGTAGTTCAAGTGTAACCCGTCTCTCTTGTACAGGTCCCACCTACCCCAGAAGAGGTCCCAGTGATCTAGAAACCTGAAACCCTGCCCCCTACACCAGTTTCTCAGCCACGTGTTCATCTGCCAGAGCATCCTACTCTTATTCTCACTTGCATGTGGCACAGGCAGCAATCCAGAGATTGCTATCCTGGAGGTCCTGTTTTTCAACTTCCTACCAAGCTCTCTCTTCAGGACCTCCTGACTCTTTCTGTCTATGTCATTGGTACCGATGTGTACCACGACATCTGGCTGATCACCCTCCCACTTCAGAATGCTGTGCACGCGATCAGAGACATCCCTGACCCTGGCATCTGGGAGGCAGCTAACTATCCGGGAGTCTCTGTCATGACCACAGAATCTCCTGTCTGTACCCCTGACTATGGAGTCCCTTATCACTACCGCTCTCCTCTTCTTCCTCCCTCCCTTCTGCCGGTCAGAACCATACTCAGTGCCAGAGGTCCAGCTGCCACGGCTTGTCCCAGGTAAGCCAACCCCCCCAACAGTATCCAAATCAGTATACCTGTTCTGGAGGGGAATGGCCACAGGGGAACCCTGCACTACCTGCCCTTTCCCCTTCCCTTGCCTGATGGTAACCCAATTACCTGTGCCCTGTTCCTTAGGTGTATCTACCTCCTGGAAGCTACTATCTATAAACTGCTCAGTCTCCCGAATGATCCGGAGGTCACCCAGCTCCTGCTCCAGTTCCCTAATGCTGTCTGTCAGGAGCTGCAGCTGGATGCGCTTCTTGCAGGTATCGTTGTCAGGGACACCGGAGGTCTCCCAGACATCCCACATCCTGCAAGAGGAGCATTCCAACATCCTGCCTGGCATATTCTGTAGTCTGTACAAAAAAAAAAGTAAAACAAAAACTTACCGGAACCTACCCTCGCCTCTGCCTGTTTCTCACTGAAGCCTGATTGAGCCAAAGCCGTCCCACTCCGACTCAGTCCACTCCAACGATGGCCACTGTATATGGCGGTCTTCCTTTTAAACCTTGGCGCACTACTAAGCATACTTAGCTCATATTGACAAAATATAGAGTAGATAAAATTCCACATTTTGGAAGGTCCTAAATCACAGAGATACATAAAGAGATAACCGTTAACAACTTGTTCTGTATCCAAGATGAAAGGATTTGCCAAGCTGCTTGTGAAAACTGATGAAGATTACAAAGGGAATTAAAAACCATATGTTTATTTAAAAAAAGGCCCATCAAAAAGAATGAAAGGAATCCTAAGGCAAATGTGAACAGAGTGTTTTGATGAAACAATTGGGTTCTTGAATTTTGCATATTGAATGCATGCTAGCTACTCAAAATAAAGCCATCACAATGCAAGCACCTGTTAAGTTGAGGAGAAAATTTGGAAAGGAACAATGAAATGGAGCACAAAGAGATAATAGGTTTATGTCTTTGTCTATTAACAGGGTAAGCTCCATTGTGCAGAGAGAAAATCCTAATGGATAGTTGAGGAAATGCCTAGATTCAAAAACTTGAATCGGGTAAATAATCAATACTCATCTTCAACTGTGGTTGAGATCATGCTAACACTGGCAAATACAAAAGATTTTAGCAAACTTGATGCCAAGAATGATTAGTGGAATTTAGAACTTGTGAGCAATCTTCACTGTTGACAACATTTAACATATTTAAATAAACCACCATCCACTCGCTCGCCTTGGACCAATCCGGGCATGTTTCAGGAGGTGAAACTTCCAGACTTTTGAAAAGACCCAGAAAAGCCAGGTCTAGATAAATAATCAGTGAGAAGTAAATCATTGTTGAGATGAAAGCATTTATTAGATGAGAACAGAGCAGCTTTCTTTCCAATTTGATTTGTGAATAAATTCATTAACAGACAGTGTGCCTGAGGCAAACCTTAACGTACTGCTCCAGAAACAAAGTAATTTCACAGTTAGATGACTCGAGCCCTGGGAGGGATCCTTGTACAAGCTAGCAAGCTGATAGAATTTGCAACTGAAGTATTTAGATTGCACATGTATGTGATCATATATTGATGTGAAAATATCCACATATTCCCATAATAAACCATTTAAGCATTAAATCTCCAAATGAAGAAAAAAAGGCAAGCATGACTGCAAAGGTTCATCTGAGGCTTGGAAGTTAGTATTTTGCTCTGAAGTGCAAACCAAGGAGCAAAATTGATGCCAATAAGTGCATTAACTTTCTTGACACTGCATACTAATTAAATGTACAAATTTGTCATTGCTGCATATGGCCTGTGGAGGCCAAGTCATTGGGTATATTTAAAGCAGAGGTCGATTTTTAAGAGCATGAAAAGTTACAGTGAGAAAGCAGGAGAATGGGGTTGAGAACTGCTGAACAGTAATTTCTCTTTCTATCTGGATTTGGGTTGGACTGATGTGTCATGATTGCTCTTTTCATGTCAGATGGGTGAAACGAGACAGTTACCTGCCTGTGGGTAGTCAGAACTTGAAGGCTGCAGCCAAAGCCAAACTGGGCTATGACCCTGTGGAATTGGATCCTGAAGAAATGTGTCGAATGGCCACTGAAGAACCACAGGTAATGATGACAGAAAAATAGATGGTCCCAGTCTTTTTTCCAAGGGTAAGGGAACCTAAAGCTGGAGGACTTGGGTTTTAGCTGAGAGGGAAAATATTTAAAGGAAATGTAAGGTGCATGTTTTTCCCACACAGAGGGTAGTAGGTACTAGGACCAATGTTCTAGTAGAAGTATTTACGATCACTGTTTAAAAAGCATTTGACAGGTAAATTGATTGGAAAGGAATAGAAAAATATGGGCCAAATGCATGAAAATGGGATTAGTGTAGATAGACATCTTAGGGTCAGATTTCAGTACAGTATGACTTCATCACTCTATGACCACTTATTACATTCTGTGAACTAGAAAAATATTGATTTAAGTTTACTTTCTATTTCTTGCTCATTTGTCTATCTCCCATCCACCCTCAAATTTTGCTTTTTATATCACAAGCTCTTATTTTCCACAGTAACATTTGATGTTGTAGCCTATCAAATGCATTCCATAAATCTACAGCATATGTTCCCCTTTATCCACAATGCACATTGTCCTTTCAAAGAGCTTTGATAAATAGGTCAAAAACTATTTCCTTTTCACAAAGCCATATTAACATACTTACCAAGAATTATTCTGTGCCTTAATCTAATATATTTTCTAACATTTTCTTCCTGACAAATGTCGGGCTGACGAATTAAAGAATATATTTGCTTTTTACCAATTTTATGCAATCTTCCTTGGATTCTTTAATTGATTCTCCAAGATACTTGCATTAACATGTGCTGATCTGAATGGAGTTAATTGTTTTAAAGGAAACAGTTCTCTCACAATTTCAAAAAGTTAATGGAAACCTTGAAATAATCGGGAATACAGTCTTAAGACTTCAAATTTGCTTGCAACTTCAACATGTGATGAATTATTACTATACACCTTTCAATTACACGTGTCTAAAATCGCAATGTAACTGACATTGAAGGAAATTATATATATATAGAGAGAGAGACACACACACACACACACACACACACACACACACACACACACACACACACACACACACACACACACACACACACACACACACACACACACACACACATACACACACACACACACACACACACACACACACACACAGCTTGATGCACAATTGACAATTTTAGCAGAAGATATATCAGCAGGGGTTCCTGGAATATCAATGATCCTCATTTTCTGTTTCAGACGTTAGCGACTTACTCGGTGTCTGATGCTGTGTCTACTTACTACATGTACATGAAGTACGTGCATCCCTTCATTTTTGCCTTGTGTACAATCATTCCAATGGAACCTGACGAGGTAGGTTTATGAAATTCGGCGTATTTTAAACTTTGTTTCTGCTATGAGAGTTGCTGCAGAGAACGTGGGGCTGTTCCAGTCTTTTTGAAGTCCTTGAGCTGCACCAGTTCTTGTGATTGAATTTTGTTAGTGGTTTTTTTGGTATGAGATTCCAGCGAGGTTGAAATGTAGACAATGGGTTCCTTTCATGGTGCTACCTGAAGCTGATGATATGTTAATGAAGGGATTAAAATAATCATCTCCGAATAGAAGAATAGTTAGTGTTTTTATGATAACATTTGGAGAGTGGTAATACAAAAGTGATTTTAATAGCATGTACAGTTCTCAGAGGATGCTAAGAAAATAAAGAGAAGATACAACTGCTTAAAGAAGCAAATCTCGGAGAATTGATTGATCAATGTTTTGATGAGGTGCGAGTGGCAATTAAACTGTATTGTAGACATAAGTACAGACTGAAGCAAGACTTTAGTGAGATAAGGAACGATATTGCAAAGTAGCGTTCTCTCAGTCTCATTATTCATACTGGAATGTATCCTGGCTGTGCTGCTACTCAAGATCTCAGCTATTATTTTGAAAACAGCAAGGCAAAAGCCAGCTGGTTCTAGTAAGATGAGAAAAAAAATTTCCACTCTAAAACATCTCCCATGGCATCGGTAGTGGGCAGAGAAGCTAGTTCTTACCATTATAATAATACATAATTAGAAGCGGCAGTCAAGATTGTGAAATATTTATGTGATGAGACGTGGGCTTGGTGAGACTCATGGGGAAACAAAAATGAGTAATCAGTACTATGCTCCTCTGCATCTGATTGTCTCAGTATGAGTTAGCAGAATGCCACTTAATTGCTGTAATATGCAGGCAATGTAATAACTGATAGTCTAAATATAACAGGATAAAGATGGTTCAATTCCTGTGTCCACTGTAAGAAAGTTTGTATGTTCACCGTGTGTATGTGTGTTTATTTCATCTGGGTGCTCAGGTTTCCTCCCATAGTCCAAAGACATACAAGTTAGTTGGCCATTGTAAATTGTCTTATTATCAGGCTAGGGTTAAATCAGTGGGTTCTGGATGGAGCGGCCTGTTCCACACTTTGTCTCTAAATAAATAAAATGGGTTGAACTGGGAATGTGATGTTGACCCTTTTAAATTGAGGCAGCAGTGAAATGTGGAACAGCAGCTAAACATGAAATTGAACAACAGCAGGTGCAGAGGTAACATGAAGCACTGTTTCTTCATTTTCAAATTTTGTTTTAAGATATGCTAGATAATTCTGTAATTCTGTACATTAGAACCCTGTTCAATTCTACTTCTACGTAGTGTACTTGGTCATGGAGGTGACAAAATAATTCTTCAAAACATGAAGAACAGGAGAAAAAAGTCGAAGCTTGCCAACTATACCGGCAAGGGAACAAACCGACAAGGGAAATGCCAAAAATGGGTCATAACCATTGGTCAGTCTTCAGTGCACTGCTGCTGCAGAAAAGATGTCTTTAATATATAAGAAGACAAATTTAATATTCCATCCAAGTTCTTAATGCATACATTAAATCCTCATAAATTCATCAAAAAATTACAAGTGTTGAAATGATGCTGAAGAAGGTATACTTTGAGTTAAGTGTGTTGATCCAAAGAACCTTAAGGAATTCAGACAGAACATAAAAGCTTCTAGTAAACCAGAGTTACTATTGCTGATTAATTCATTCAAGGACTATTTTGATGAACATAAGAGTTCTGTTAGCAAGAAAATCTGTGAATGGGAGATCAAGCAAACCACTAATTGGTCAGCTTGTTACCACAAAGAATGCCAGGAAACACAAAGACAAAAATTAAACTTAAAGCATCATATGTGTGTGCCATTGTCCTAGGTTACCTACAGAACTCTGATGGCCTTCCAACTTGCGGCTTTTTTTGCTTTATTGAATGTTAATCTGATTGTTATACTCCGTGATCGAGGAAGTATGATTATGGCCGTACAGGAACCTGTCTTCTGCCATTGGAATATGGGTGAAAAGGTGGGCATAAATTGGATGCTGAAAAGAAGAGAACCCTTTTCATTCAAAGGTTCAGATTCAGGTTTATTTATCTCACATACATTGAAACATGCAGTAAAATGCATCATACAGTTAAAATCCAACAGATTTCCAAAAATTCATTAGATACCAGTAGAATTGAAATTATTAAAGTGACATATTTTGTCATTTTATTTAATGGTGTCCAATAGTAAAGTAAGTAAATGAGTTGATTAATGAATAGTTGGGACAAGATGTGTGCTGATGTTTGCTGTGGGCATTACTTGGTCTCCCAGTGCGTAATTCCACCACAAGATGGCCTCAGAGTTTTGTAATGGCAGTAAAGAAGCTTGTGCACTTTTAAATGTGATTTTAGCTGAATTGTTTAATT
The DNA here is from genome assembly GCF_048418815.1 of Hemitrygon akajei. Classification (NCBI taxonomy): domain Eukaryota; kingdom Metazoa; phylum Chordata; class Chondrichthyes; order Myliobatiformes; family Dasyatidae; genus Hemitrygon; species Hemitrygon akajei. The sequence goes on from NC_133137.1 coordinate 31,878,899, forward strand.
ACATGAAGCAATGTGCTTTATTTTTTTTCCCCGTGGTAAACCCGCATACATTTTGAGATGCAATTCATTGCATTTCTACTTTTGATAATAAGACCTTTGTGTTTTAGGTGTTAAGAAAGGGTTCCGGAACACTTTGTGAGGCCCTCCTGATGGTCCAGGCTTTTCATGCCAACATCATCTTCCCAAACAAGCAGGAACAAGTCTTTAATAAACTGACAAGTGACGGTCATGTGCTTGACTCGGAGACGTATGTAGGAGGACACGTTGAGGCTTTGGAATCGGGAGTTTTTCGCAGTGATATACCGTGCCGATTTAAAATGGTGTGTATTTGAGTATTAATGCTGCTATTCTAACTCTCTGGGCACACACATTCAAAGTTAAGAGGTTTATCTGTAATCTGAATTTTGTCCAGCAAAAAATCTGGGATGAACTGTTGCATGTGTGTTGTATCTCTCATCAGATGAAGTAAAACATACGTGAAGCTGTGATCTGATTTATTAAGCAGGGATGAGAAGTAGATTCTTCACTGCTCCTGTTTTGTGCTGTGAGGGTATTAAAAAGTCCAAATGTTAACAGGCCCAACTGGCTGATCCATTTGGTATCTATGCCTTCAGATTCGATACCGCTTTCCTTTTCATTCTTTGTGCTCATTAATATGCACTCAAACAACTATTTTTTCAGTGACTACTTTATGGTATCTCCTTAAATTCTCACTTGCACATGGAAGCTATGTACTATTAACTTGCTAAATAATCTTACTTATACAGTCCCAAAGCTCCCATATGTTAGGGAGCATTTATCGCAGGGAATTCTTCAAGATGTGCTTTGGAAAAATTACTTCCCTTCAGCTTTATATAGTTGCAGGCTTTTGACAGCAGGTATAAGGCTGTATGGACCATATTCCATTTGTAATAAGTTCTAATTTATTTCAGCAAATCTACCATGCTTAAATTCAGCTAACGGTGAGGTGGGTTGGAGCTGTTTTTAGTGCATTTCAGGAGTACCTTGCTGCTGCCTTTGCAGGCCCTGCTATTTTTTTTTTGTCACCATCTGCTTTTTCCATTTTACTTCTTCTATAGCAAGCTGATGATTTGTTGGGCTTAAAGAGAGGTAGCATTACCAGACAATGTTGCTGTTAATTATATCCAAGTCAGAGCAGTTCTATTGACTGTGTCAAGTGCTCCACTATAACCCTGGTTAACCCACAAAACTTTCTGGGTGTTAAATTGGAGCTGGATTCCAAGATCAAGCAGTGATGAATGGACCTGTGTAAAACTGAAAGCAGGGTGTTTTGTTTTTCTCCAAGATACATCTGGGGAATTCTCTGAGGGAAAATGCTCTGACACTTGGACTCTGGGAGTAATGTGATTATTCAGCTACTTAATACTACATAATTGAATGTATTTATTCTGACGATCTCTGCAGGATTGTACCTTATAGGCAAACTTGTCTTGCAAATGTCTCATTGGAAAAAATGGCCTCCAGCTATAGCGAATTCTGCAGTAGCACATTAGGTTCCAGTTATAAACCAAATTTATGGTTTGTTCAATGCGTCAAGTTTCAATTGAATTCAGAACTGTTAATATGAGTGAGCAGCTATGAGAAAGGGGAGTGTTTGGGGTCCAGTGATTGATCAGAGGTCATAATTTTGAATGGTATCAAAGTAAAATCAGAAGAGAGACCTATGTTCTTTCCAACCCAGCTGTCACCTCTGAGAACCTTGTTGGTTGAGGTTTTTCAAAAAGGCTGCTACTTTGTATCTTGGCCATGGATGGAAACTAATTTCTTTTTAAATGAGGACGCTGTCAGTTTTATACATAACTTGGGCATTACTAATTGGGAATTTAGCATAAACATAATAAGATTGATAAGACTATTGGAATTGTTTAAATTGTGAATTTTTGTCATTGACCTGCCTTTCAGAACCCAGCAGCGTTTGACTTTTTGCTGCAGAGAGTGGAGCGCACGATGCAACATGCGATTGAGGAGGAGGAGAAGCTCCCAATGGAGCAGGTCATCAATTTCCAAGAGGTAAGTGGAATAATTGTGTACATATTGCAGTTAGAGCAAAGTAAAAAAGGAATATTTAAATTTCAGCTTTCCTTTGAGCTTGTTTTGAATGGAAGTAATTTGAATCCTTAAATTGTCTGCTTGCTGTTCTTAATTTACCCGCTAGACTATTTACTACTTTAACATTCTTCAACTATCAAATCTCTAAGAAAAAAAATTAACCATTATTATTAATTTCAGCTTAATCCCTTCACCTATTTTGATGATTTATTTCTGGATAAAATTTATCAGCCAACTTATCCTCTCACCTGGCAGTTTTCCTTTTGTTTGTTCACATTTCTTGCTCAAGATCTGGGTGATGTTGGTGGACATTTTGGACCTTGAGTTTGGTGTTGAAGTGCCACCTTGAACCTCTGCAGTCCTTCTGGGGAATGTACACCTACAGTGCTGTCAGGCAGAGAGTTCTTGGATTAAGACCCAACAATGAGAAATGTCCCAATCAGGATAGTGTGTGATTTGTGGGGTAACTTATTGGTATTGGTGCTTCTGTGCGCATGTTGCCTTTGTTCATCTTTGGGATCTGCTGTTAGAATAGCTGATTTTAGCAACAGCTGTACAGATGTAATAGGTACACATTACATTTTTAATAAACATGAATCATAAAGATGTATCGCATGCCAAGAAGGCTCCTTGGCTGTACTCATCCACGGCAGTTGTAACTTCATGTCTTTGCCCACATTAGGCTTCAACCTCTACTCTTTTCCAATCCTTGGACCTGTCCAAATGCCTTTTAAATGTTGTTGTTGCATCTGCCTCCACCATTTCCTCCATAGATAATTCAATGTAAACTGTGAAAAATCTGTTCCTTAGCATATAAATTTCTCCCCTTGCACCTTAAACCTATGGCCTCAAGCTTTAGAATCTACCCCTCTTGGAAAAGAGTAGATTGTCATCTACTTTTAATCAACCTTTATAAGGTCATCTCTCAGCTTCCATTAATCCAGTGAGACTAAACACAGCATATTCAATCTCTCCTTATGTAAAGCCTTCCTTTCGAATTTCTTGTGCACCATTGTTACCATATACTTATAATTCTCCATAGTCCTAAACAAGTACAGCTTGACCAATATTTTGTTACAGCAGCAATGTGGCACCTCAACTCTTCTCCTCAAAGCCTGAGCCTATGAAGACAAGTACTGTTTGGTGAATGCTTTATTTTCGGGAAGCTATGAACTTTCACCCTAAGGTCCCACTGTACATCAAAATGCCCGAGGTTCCTGCATTTTTCCTGTTAACCTAATGTGTATGAATTAAATTTCATCTGTCATCACTGCACTCAACTTTTCAACTGATTTATTCTCTGTATTCTTTCACAACCTTCTTTACTATGTACTACCTAACAAATTTTGCAATTAAGTCCACCAATGTTCTTATCCAAATTATTTTTATATGATAAACAACAATGGTCCCAACACCAATCCCTATATATATCGTCAGATAAGCACTTCTTGACTACTAACTACCCCGTGACTCCTATCACCAAGCTAATATTGGATCTTGTTTGTCGACATGCCTTGGATCCCATTTGCCCTAACCTGATCAAGCCTACAGTGCAGAATCCTGTTAAAAGCCATGCTAAAGTCAAAGTAATCTATAGATGGTTATTGGAGAGAATCAGAATCAGGTGTAACACCTCTCTGATAACTTCCCTACTGTTGACATGTCACTCAGCAGACTATAGTTTCCAGGATGTGTTACGCTTAGGCATTTGGTATTAAGTTCATTGAAGTTTGTAAGAGATGCATGATGGAGCAAAAAAGAAATGAGGATAAAAAGAGGGCAAAATGGCCTAGGCAAGCAAGAATAAAGAGAATCCCAGCATACAGAAGCAAGAGAATACCTAGGCCAGGGATCAAAATGGAAATCTGTTTGGAGCTAGTGTATATAAGTGAGATCCTAAATTAATATTTTCCTATTGGTATTCACCAAGGAGAAGAATGTGAAGGTTGAAGAGTTAAGAGGAGAGTTATGCTTATGTCGTGAAATTGAGACCATCCACTGCCACCAAACTTATAGTTCCCTTACCCTGCACTACTTGCTTCTACCTCCTACCCAAGATCCACAACCCTGACTGTCCAAGTAGGCCAATTGTCCCTGTCTGCTCTGATCACTGAGCACATGTCCTCATATCTTGATTCCATTCTACGCACCTTGGTTCAGTCCCTTTCCACCTACACCCGCGGCACTTCTCATGCTCTCGACCTCCTCAATTCCCCAGCCCTGACTGCCTCATCTTCACCATGGATGTTCAGTCAGAATGAGTCCCATCAGGAAGGCCTCAAAATTCTCTGCTTCTTTCTTGACAAAAGAACAAACCAAATACCCTCCTCCACCACCTGCCTTCGTCTTGCAGAACTGGTCCTCACCCTCAACAATTTTTCCTTTGGCTCCTCCCATTTTCTCCAGACTCAAGGAGTGGCCATGGGCATGTACATGGGCCCCAGCTATGTCTGTCTCTTCGTTGGCTACGTAGAATAGCCCATATTCCAAGCCTTGCTCTGTAATACTCCCCAGCTCTTTCTCTGCTACATTGATGACTACGTTGGTGCTGCATAAGGCATCCATGCTGAGCTTGTGAATTTCTTCAACTTTGACTCTAGCTTCCACCCAGCCCTTAAATTCACTTGGTCCATTTTTGACAGCTCCTTCTGCTTTCTTGAATTCTTTTTCCAACTCTGGAGAAAGCTATCAAGACACCTTTTCTAAATCTGCTCTTTTTCTACAGTTGTCTTGACCATACCTCCTTTCTATCCTGTCTCATGTAACAATGCTGTTCCTTTTCTCAGTTCTTTTGCCTCCGCTGTCTTTGTTCCTAGGGTGCGTCTTTCCTTTCCAGGACATCTGAGATGATCTCCTTCAAAGAATGAGCTTTCCCTCCCTGTGCTATTGATGCTGCCCTCACCTGCATCTCCTCCATCTGTGCCCTCTTAAGAGAGATAGAGGTCCTCTCGTCCTTATCTACCACCCAATGAAGCTCGGCATCCAACATATCCTCTGCAACTTCTGCCATCTCCAAGGATCCTACCACTAATAATATATTTACTCCCCCCTCTGCATTCGGCAGCGGTCACTCCCTCTGTGATTCACTTGTGCAATTGTCCCTCCCCACTAATCTCCCTCCTGGCACTTTATCTCTGCAAGCAGCCTAAATGCTACACCTGCCCATTCACCTCCTCCCTTACCTCCATTCAAGGCCCGAAACAGTCCTTTCAGGTGAGGCAACAATTTTCACAAAAATCAGCTGGGGCCGTCTATTGTGTCCGGCGCATCCAATGCAGCCTCCTCTAGGTAGGTGAGACCCATTGTAAACTGGGGGACAGCTTCATCATGAATCTCTCCTCTGGCCACTGGTAAATTCTGCTTTTGGTGGATAAACATTTTAACTCCAATTCCCATTCCCATTCCCATTCCAACATGTCATTCCATAGCCTTGTCTTATGCCAAGGTGAGGCCACCCTCATGGTGAAGGAGCAGCATTTTATATTCCTTCTGGGTAGCCTCCAAACTGATGTCATGAATATTGATTGCTCTCTCTGGTTTAAAAATAAATTCCCTCTCCTTCCCTAATTCTTCTATTCCCCACTGTGGCCATTCACCTCTTTCCTGCCTATCACTTCCTACTGAGTCCTCTTCTATGGTCCACTCTCCTCTCCTATCAGATTCCTTCCTCTCCAGCCCTTTACCTTTCCCACGCCTGCCTTTACCAATCACGTTCAGCTAGCCCCCTTTTCCCCCAACATTTTTATTCTGGCGTCCTCCCCTTTTAAATCCTGAAGAAAAGCCTCGATCCGAAAAGTCGATTGTTCATTCATTTCCATAGCTGCTGCCTGTCCTGCTGAGTTCCTCCAGCATTTTGTATGTGTGGCTTTGAATTTCCAGTATCTGTGACTTTCTTGTGTTTGTCGTGAAATTTGTTGTGTTGTAGCATCAATGCAGAATCAGAATCGGGTTTAATATCACTGGCATACGTCGTGAAATTTGTCATTATGCGGCTGCAGTACATTGCAATGCATACTGATATAAAAACTTTCGTATATTAAAAAAGTTAAATTAATAGTGCAGACAGAGGGGAAAAATAGTGAGGTAATGATCTTGGGTTCAATATCCATTCAAAAGTCTGATGGCAGAGGGGAAGAAGCTGTTCCTGAATTGCTGACTGTTGTTTCAGGCTCCTTTACCTCTCCCTGATGATAGCAGTGAGAAGAGGACATGTCCTGGGTAATGTGGGTCCTCAATGATGGAGAAGTTAGTGCCCATGAGGCAGTATTTTTCCAATCCTCTGCAGTGGCCCTTCTGTATCAAACGGTGATGCAACCAGTTAAAATCTCTCCATGGTACATCAGTAGAAATTTGCTAGTCTCTTGAAACTCCTAATGAACAATAGCCACTGTTGTGCTTTGTTTGTAATTGCATGAATGTATTGGATGCAGGATAGATCTTCAGAGATGTTGAGACTCAGGAACTTTAAACTGCTCACTCTTTTCATTGCTGATCCCTTGATGAGGACTGGTGGGTGTGTCCTCAACTTCTCCTTCCTGAAGTCCACAATCAATTCTTTGGTCTTACTGACACTGAGTGCAAGATTCTTCTTCTGACACCACTCAACTAGCTGATCTATCTCACTCCTGTACGCCTCCTCATCACAATCTGAAATTCTGCCAATGATACTGGTGTCATTGGTAAATTTATAATTGGGATTTGAGCTGTGCCTAGCTATGCAGTCATGGGTGTAGAAGAGAGAAGAGCAGTGGGCTAAGCACACATCCTTGAGATGTGCCAATGTTGATCATATGCGAGGAGATGTTATTTCTGATCCTACCTACCTTTGCTTTCCCGATGAAGAAGTCAAAGATCCAGCTGCAGAGGTCCTCTTTTGGAGCTTGTTGATTAGTACCGGCCAGGTTTTGGAGGTTGTTGATTGGTACTGAACAGTATTGAGAAATCCAATGGATAGGATTTACGAGCATTTGGAAAACCATGGCCAGCATGGCTCTGAGGTGCAAGTTGTGTCTTACCAATTTGATTTAGTTTTTTGACAAGGTGATGAGGGTGATTGATGAAAGGAGATCTGTGGATGTTGTCTATATGGATTTTAGAGTCATAGAAAAGTACAGTGGACAAACGGGCTCTTCAGCCCATCCAGTCCATGCCGAACTATTTAAACTACCTACTTCCATCCACTTGCACCAGGACCATCGCTGGGTATGGACCTATCCACACTCTCACGACCCTCTGAGTGAAGAAGCTTCCCCTCATGTTCCCCTTAAACTTTTCACCCTTAACCTATGATCTCTAGTTGTAGTCCCACCCAACCTCAGTGGAAAAGGCCTGCTTGCATGCACCCTATCTACACCCCTCATAATTTTGTATACCTCTATCAAATCCCCCCTCAATTTTCAACTTTCCAAGGAAAAAAACTCCCAACCTATTCAGGTTTTTCTTATAACTCAGGTCGTCCAGTCCCAGCAACTTCCTTGTAAATTTTCCCTATATCTATCAACCTTATTTACATTTTTCCTGTAGGTAGGTGACCAAAACTGCACACAATACTCTAAATTAGGCTTCGCTTACATATTATACAACTTCAATATAACATCCCATTTCCTGTACTCCTACTTTGATTTTTGAAGGCCGATGTGTCAAAAGCTTTCTTGATGACCATGTCTATCTGTGATGCTACTTTCAATGTATTCCCAGATTCTGTTGTTCTACAGCACTCCTCGGTGCCCTGCATCACACTTCTCTACATTAAATTCCATCTGCCATTTTTCTAGCTGGTCTGGATCCCACTGCAAGTTCTGATAGTCTTCCTCACTGACCAATTTAGGTATCATCTGCAGATTTGCTGATCTAAATAACCACATTATCATCCTGATCATTGATTATGCACGACAAACAACAACAGACTATTAGGGAATTTCTTTTTTCCTCACTCCGACTCTGGTATTTGTACATGGGGAGAGCAAAGATTCTGCTTACAATCAATACACGTATCTTCTTAATGGTTGATTCTAATAGGTGTGGTTTGTTTAACATGTCCATATTTGGTATTGTTCAAAGCAAGCTAGAGGGAAAATAACACCCAAGTCACGTAGCCTCATGGTCAGCGTTGTGTAGTCTTTTGTCTACAACAGTAGGCCAAAGGGCAACACCAGAATTTTCTGCTGATCCAGACATTAAGGAATACAGATACAGCATGATGAGGAAGCCTGTCTGGCCGAGTGTCCCTTCTGCCCTTCTCCCAAGGATCAGGATGATCAAAAAGTAGGGGACTGTGGAGCATTTTGGCCAACTGGGTTGGGTAAATACCTTTCTGAGACTATCTCCAGTGTCTTGAAGGCTGTGACAATTGCATAGCCTGCCAGGATCGTATGACGACAGGGCTTGTGGGAGGAGCTGTCTGTAAAAAGAATAAGATCTATCTGGATTATCCAGGGGGATAGGTAACAGATCGGCCGGGCGAGTTGACTATCTTGACTACTTTCAGGCAGTGATGGGGTTTGCGAGCACCAGGGAGAGGCACTGAGGTAGAAGGATTTAGAGCTGGTGCTTTTTGAAGAAAAGGTTGGGTTTACTTAGTGACATCACTTTATAGCCTGTTTGGTGAGCTGTGGTGAAGGCGTTTTCCATTTCCTCTGTTCAGTTTGTGTCAAAGACTCCCAAAATCATAGACCCAGTATTCAGGGACCTAAGTGCCTGCAATAGTTTGTTATGCCTAGAAAGGTCATCATTTGCTTCTTGGTGGAAGGCTTAGGAGCCTGTGTGATGGCAGAAGTATGTTTGGGACCTATTCTTTGCATGCCTTTCTGCAGTATATACCCTGTGTAGGTGACTATTGATTGGCAGTACTGCAATTTGGACAGAGAGGCTTGATGACCCTTAGCTGGCAGGTGGTTTAAAAGTCTTTTCTACAGGCAGCGAGAGTTCGAGAAGCAAGTAGCAAGTCATTGGAGTACTGTAGCAGAACGCTCTCTTTGGAGAGGGGTATCTCAGCCAGGTCGTCTCTGACTGCAGCGGCATAGACAGCTGGGCTTTCTGCGTATCTTGAGGAGGTCATGATAATGTATATTGTTGGCCATTGTAAGTAAAGGCAAATAAGTACTGGCTGCCTTCATGCAGGAGGATGGAGAAGAAGGCCGAGCACAAGGTGACTACAGTGTACCAACAGCTTTGGGAGGGGAAGGAGGCTAGTATAAGATTTGGTGTCTGGCTCAATGAGTGAAATCAGTTACACAATTTGATTATTGGCCCGTAGGTCCTGTATGAACCATTCCTCAGGTCTTCCCAGTTTAGGGACTGACAAAATAGGTGTGTTGCAAGGGCCCTGAGTGGGCCGAAGAAGCCCTTGTTGTAGCAGGGTCTTGATCACTGGCCTGATGCCCTGATGGCCCCGATAGCTGGTTCTGTCAGGCGGAAGGTAGGTAGCCAGTATGCTTCAGAGTCACCCAGTTGGGGGGAGGGGGGGGAGGTGTTACTGTTTTGACGAGGCCTACGTAATTTTAATGGTGAGCCCGTAACTCAGGGTTCACTTGGTAGCTGTCAGCAGGTCCTGACCATTGAAGTTGGAGCAGGGGATGATGACGAGAAAATGTCCCTTTGGTTTGCATGGGGGTAATCATAATAATGCCCGTTTTGGGGTTCAGGAAGTGTACCCTGGGTTCCCAGAATAGGGGCAGGTCAACTATTATTCTCTTCACCACGGGGCCCAAGTCCTTTGACATGAAAGGAGGTTTCAGGGCTGAAGAGACATGGGGGTGTCTTTATCTCTAGGAATAATTGTCTCTGAGTTTGGGAAAGGCCAGAGTCTAAATGGACTTTGGCAGCTAGTCCCTGGGGGGTCAAAAACCATGGCCCCGCTAAAGGAAATACACCCTAATGTGTCCCCATATTTAGAACTCTTTTTACGATAATCATCATCACAATTAGGGTCTTGGAAGGCGGTGGGACAGTGCAATGCAGTTGCCAACTTGCAGGTATCTACAAAATCTTCCAGGAATTCCCAGTCCCCTACTATCATCATTATTCCTGCCATAGTCAGTTTCCCTAGAGGTGCCCCTCTATATCCCAGGCATATAAAGCCGCCTGAGTTTCTGTTTTTTGGAGGTTTATAGAGTGAAGCTCAGGAACCTTTTCATTGGTTAGCTTGAGGTACAATCCCTCAGGAGTGCAGTGGATTACGGCGTAATATTAGGATAATGGGTGAGTTATTGGCTATAACAAACTTTTCCTTTAGATAGATAGATAGATAGATACTTTATTCATCCCCATGGGGAAATTCAACTTTTTTCCAATGTCCCATACACTTGTTGTAGCAAAACTAATTACATACAATACTTAACTCAGTAAAAAATATGATATGCATCTAAATCACTATCTCAAAAAGCATTAATAATAGCTTTTAAAAAGTTCCTAAGTCCTGGCGGTAGAATTGTAAAGCCTAATGGCATTGGGGAGTATTGACCTCTTCATCCTGTCTGAGGAGCATTGCATCGATAGTAATCTGTCGCTGAAACTGCTTCTCTGTCTCTGGATGGTGCTATGTAGAGGATGTTCAGAGTTATCCATAATTGACCGTAGCCTACTCAGCGCCCTTCGCTCAGCTACCGATGTTAAACTCTCCAGTACTTTGCCCACGACAGAGCCCGCCTTCCTTACCAGCTTATTAAGACGTGAGACGTCCCTCTTCTTAATGCTTCCTCCCCAACATGCCACCACAAAGAAGAGGGCGCTCTCCACAACTGACCTATAGAACATCTTCAGCATCTCACTACAGACATTGAATGACGCCAACCTTCTAAGGAAGTACAGTCGACTCTGTGCCTTCCTGCACAAGGCATCTGTGTTGGCAGTCCAGTCTAGCTTCTCGTCTAACTGTACTCCCAGATACTTGTAGGTCTTAACCTGCTCCACACATTCTCCATTAATGATCACTGGCTCCATATGAGGCCTAGATCTCCTAAAGTCCACCACCATCTCCTTGGTCTTGGTGATATTGAGACGCAGGTAGTTTGAGTTGCACCATATCACAAAGTCCTGTATCAGTTTCCTATACTCCTCCTCCTGTCCATTCCTGACACACCCCACTATGGCCGTGTCATCAGCGAACTTCTGCACATGGCAGGACTCCGAGTTATATTGGAAGTCTGATGTATACAGGGTGAACAGGACCGGAGAGAGTACGGTTCCCTGCGGCGCTCCTGTGCTGCTGACCACCGTGTCAGACCTACAGTCTCCCAACCGCACATACTGAGGTCTATCTGTCAAGTAGTCCACTATCCAATCCACCATGTGAGAGTCTACTCCCATCTCCGTTAGTTTGTGCCTTAAGATCTTGGGCTGGATGGTGTTAAAGGCACTAGAGAAGTCAAGGAATGTAATCCTCACAGCACAACTGACCCCATCTAGGTGAGAGAGTGATTTGTGCAGCAAATACGTGATAGCATCCTCCACTCCCACCTTCTCCTTATACGCAAACTGAAGAGGATCCTGGGCGTGCCTGGTTTGTGGCCTCAGATTCTGTATTATCAGCCGCTCCATGATTTATCCCTCTGCCTTGTCTGATCATAGCTGCTTGTATCGTCTTCCTCTCGTGGCCTACCTGTTGAGATTCGAAGAAGTTACGGGGAGTGAAAGGTGTCAGTTCCCAGGGATTTTTACTGGTCATCCTTTCTCCCTGCCCTCTCCTATCCTGTCCTTCCATGCTACCTGGGCACTCACTGCCCAAATGCCACTTGCACTCACATTTCCTATATATGTCCTGCCTCTTGTCCCAGGACCTTGGTCAAGCTCCTGCCTTCCACTCCCCTTTTTGCATGTACTGCCCCCTTTCTCCAGTGATCTTAAACAACCCATTTTGTTCCACCTTTCAGGGAAATCTCACAGGTGGGGTTTCGATTTCTTTCTGCGGGGCTGATTACTCAGTTGGGGCTCAGGTGGATCCCATATATAGGGATCCCAACCTCATCGCCAAATTGTTAGGGAACTTCCTTTTCCACACAAGACTCAGACCCAGGTACTCATGAGGAGACTCTTTATTTATGTGACACGGGGAGCCATCCCTCCAGAAAACAATGACTCTGCTTATGATCAGTACTAACACCCTCTTTATGGTTGATTCTAATCGGTTTGGTTTGTTCAGCATATCCACATTCGGTGTTCTAAGCAAACTAGAGAAAAAGCACCTAAGTCACGTAGCCTTGTGGCGTACAGCTATAGGATAGAGGTCAACATCACGTAGTTTAATGTCTACAGCAGTATGCTAAAGGGCAACACCAGAATATTCTGCTGATCCAGGCATTAAGCAATACAGGCACACAATTCTATAGTCTCGCAAAGGTATTTACCTGACTCATTTGGCCAGAAGTTCTCCACACAGGCCCAGCAACAGTCCCTACAACACTCCACTAGACACAGACCTCCAGTCAGAGGCACCCATTTACTACGACCACTCTCTAGTTTCTCCCACAAAGCCAATGTCGAATCCAGTCTGCTTCCTCATTTTGAATGCTGAGTGACTGAACCTCCTTGACCAACCTCCCATCTGGGACCTCTTCTCAAATGCCTTGCTAATGTTCATGCAAACAATATCCACAGCCTTTCCTGCATCCAGTTTTCTAGTAACTTCCTTGAAAAACACTGTAAGATTGGTTAGGCTCGACCTACCACACACAAAGCCATGCTGTCTATCCCTAATCAATCCATGTCTATCCTAATACTTGTCTATCCAGTCCCTTAAAATACTTTCCAATAACTTTCCCACGAATGATGTCAGACTCACCAGCCTATAATTTCCTGCTTTATTTTTAGAGCCTTTCTTAAACAGCAGAGTATCAATAGCTATCCTCCAATCCTCTGATACCTCACCTGTCGCTAAGGATGATTTAAGTATCTCTGCTAGGAGCCAGGCAATTTCTATACTTGCCTCCTATCCACTGTAATTTGCCTCCAGATGGCTAACACCTCTTCCACCATAATCTCTATGGAGTCCATGATCTTGCTGCCACTTTGCCTTGCTTCTATAGATTCTGTGTCCATCTCCCAAGTAAATACAGATGCAACAAAAATCTATTTAAGATCTCCCCCCAACTCTTTTGGTTCCATACATGGATTACCATTCTGATCTTCCAGAGCACCAATTTTGTCCCTTTCGCTCTTTTCATATCTGTAGAATCTGTTATGATTCTCCTTTACCTTGTCTGCTAGGGCAACCTCATGCCTTCTTTAAGCCCTCCTGATATTTTTCTTAAATGTTATTTTGCATTTCTTATACTCTTCAAGTACTTCATTTGTTCCTACTTGCCTATACCTCCTATGCTCCTCCTTTTGTTTCTTCACCTGTGCCTCAATATCTCTTTAAAACTAAGGTTCTCTAAACCTGTTATCTCTACCTTTTATTCTGACAGGCACATGTATGCTTGGTACTATTAAAATTTCACTTATGAATACCTCCCACTTACCAAGTACACCTTTGCCAAAATACAGACTGTCCAAACTTGCCAGATCCTTTCTGATACCATTAAAATTGGCCATTCTCCAGTTTAGAATCTCAACCCGCAGACAAGACCTATCTTACTTCCATATTTACCTTGAAACTAATGGCATTCTGATCACTGGATGCAGTGTTTGCCTATTTCAACTTCTGTCACCTGCCCTGTCTCATTCTCTATTAGCAGATCAAGTATTACATACTTCCATAGCCGCTTAACAAGGTCCCTCATGAGAGACTCATCCAGAAGATTAAGATGCATGGGATCCGTGCTGAATTGGCCATTTGGATTCAGAACTGGCTTGCCCACAGAAGACAGAGGGTGGTGGTCAGGAGATCTGTGATAAGTGTGTGTGTGTGTGTGTATCCACCCCGAAACCCCGTTTGTGTGGATGCTGCATGATTTATTACCCAGTTACAAATAAGCACCACAAAATAACAGATAGTACACCACATACAATTAAACAATTTGGCTTTATAATTCTTAATTTGTCTGAAGGGTTAGTAAAGAAAAAGCAAAAAAAAAGAAAAGGGCAAATTTTAATGAAACAGTCTAATGTGCACAAGTTGGAGCTCACGGTTTCCGCTTTGCTGATCTTCCTTCAATCTCCCTAGGCTTCGCCGAATCATGGCCCCGCTCCGGGTCAAGTCCTACGACCTCTTCTCTCCAGTGTCTTCTCCCTTCATCTCCCGAAGAATAAAAAGACCCAGCTCACACTGGTGTCAGGCACACAACACGAAAACACACTCCCATCATTGGATGGCTCAAATTCCAAAGCACCCGTTATCTCTAACCATAACCCAAACGCTGCTTCTACAGAAAGATATATACATTCCTAAATAGAAACGTAGATGAGTGCATTAATAAGTTTGATGATGCAATGCTTTTATGATTTTGTGGATAGTGTATAAGACTGGCAAAGAATATAGTCGGATATAGATCAGTTGAAGTTATGGACAAAGAGTTGTGGAGAGACAGGTAGTGTTGAGAAAGCGGGGAGTCTGAAGAGGAAGAATGGACAAAGAAGAGTCAGATTCAATATAGTGTAGGGAAGTGTATGGTCATGCACTTTGGTAGAAGGAATAAAGGCGTAGACTATTTTCTAAATGGAGAAAATTCAAAAATCAGAAGTGCAAAAGGACTTGTTTGGTCTTGTGTAGGATTCCCTAAAGGTTAACTTGCAGGTTCATTCGGTGGTAAGGAAGGTAAATGCAGTGATAGCTTTCATTTCAAAAGGACTAGAATATAAAAAACAACGATGTAAAGTTGAGGCTTTATAAGGTATTGGTCACACTGCACTTGGAGTATTGTGAGCAGTTTTGGGCCCCTCATCTAAGAAAGGATGTGATGCCATTTAAGAGGGTTCAGAGGAGGTTCACAAGAATGATTCCAGGAATGAAAGGGTTAACGTATGAGGAGTGTTTGATGGCTCTGGGCCTGCATTTGCTGGAGTTTGCAAGAATGAGGGGGATCTCACTGAAATTTATTGAATAGTGAAAGGCCTATATAGAGTGGCTATATTTTCCGATAGTGGGGGAGTCTAGGACCAGAGGGCACAGCCTCAGAATAGGGGGATGATCACCTAGAATTGAGATGAGGAGAAAGTTCTTTAGCCAGAGGGTGGTGAATCTGGAATTCATTGCCACAGACAGCTGTGGAAGCCAAATCCTTGTTTTTTTTAAAGTGGAGGTTGATAGGTTCTTCATTAGTAAGGGTGTCAAAGGTAGCAGGGGGAAAGCAGGGGAATGGAGTTGAGAGTGATAATAAATCAACCATGATGCAATGGCAGAAGACACTGAGCAATCTGACCTAATTCTGCTCCTGCGGCTTATTTTTCTCTAGAGCAGCGGAGGCTGAGGGGAGATCTGATAGCGTTTTATAAGATCATCAGAGGCATAGACAAAGTCTTTTTCCCAGGGTTGACATGTCTAATACCAGAGGCCATGTATTTAAGGTGAGAGGGAGTATCATTGGAGATTTGAGGGGCAACTTTTTTTCACACACAGAGTGATGGTACCTGAAATGCACCGATTGGGATGGTGGTAGATGCAGATAGATTAGGAAGTTCTGAAGAGACGTTTAGATAGGCACATGAATGTGTGAAAATGGAAGGTTATAGTGTAGGCAGAGGAGATCAGTTGGCCATTTGATAACTTAATTGGTTTGACACAACTTTGTAGGCCAAAGGGCCTGTTCCTGTTCTGTATTGTTCTTTGTTCTTAATTTTTATTATGTTCTTACTTGCCTCTTTCTTATTGGCCAATCCCTCCAGGATATCCTTGCTGATTACTGCCATAATGCTTTCCCTGATTAGCAGTCAATGGCTCCTCCTCTTTCCCTGTCCCCCACTCCTGGAACTTTGAGCTGCAAGTCCTGCTCTTCCCTCAGCCATATGTCTGTGATTGCAGTAATATTGTAAGCACGTGCACTGCTCCGTGCTCTTGGGTCAACTATCTTATTTGCAAATCTCCTTGCATTAAAGTAAATGAAGTTAAGCTTACCAGCCCACTTGTGCTTCTCTTGTTACTGTCTGTCCTGCCCACTGCACTTCCCTGTTTTGTTTTTACAGATCATTCTTAAGAGGAAAGAGAACAATCCACAAATTGGTTAACTTGCACTACCGTCATTAGTAAGTGACTTGTGTTCAATTTCAGTTTTGTTCATTTTCTCTCCTACAGGTATGTGATGAAATTAAACAGAAACTGAACTGTTTGAAAGAAGTTCCCAACAGAATTGAATGCCCTCTCATTTACCATTTGGATGTTGGAGCGATGTATCCAAACATCATTCTGACCAACCGCTTACAGGTACAGTTAATGTAATGTTCAGTCATGGAAAGAATAAAGGATCCTGTCTTCCGATGAGCACCAAATTATCAAATTGATCTTCAGAGTTTCCCATCTGCCTACTAATCGTTTTGCCTAACTGTTCCTCCCAATTGCTGCTGATGACTGCTCCCTGTTGTGCAACATAGTTAATTTTGACGGGTGAATACCTTAACCTTTCAGGTTTCCCATTCCACATGCAGCAGCATGACGAACATTTTGACCAAAGTGATCTAAGCTGCCTTATTGCTTCTGGAAGTCACCTCCAACTTCATCCCCACCCTCACCCCCGTCCCCATACATGCATCTTTACTGCCTGCCTACTTTCTCATTTTAAATAATTGTTTAGCTTTCAATTACATGTGCATTCTTTGCCTTAATTGTTATTACCTTCTTGCTGTCCCTTTGACGAAGCTGTCATTCTTGAATTCCTTTTTAGATTTGTTCTTGACTGTATTATCCCTGTGGAATATCGCATCAATATTTTTCAGTCTGATCAGTTACCTGTATCCTATTTTATAGATTTATAATCAGGTATCTGGTAACTTTACCTAAGTGGTACTCTTCTCAGGGTATTGAGCGAGGTGGCCCGGTAAAAAGTGGATCTCAATTGTCCACGAGCTTTGCTAATGTTACTGTGGAAACTTAATGTGGCGAATTGGATTGAAAATGGGGGTGAAAAAGGAAATCATGGCCACATATTATACTAGAAATAAGAAAAAATGCATCTGCAGAATCCCTTGTTTAAAAGTTGACATCGTGGTTTAAATGTTTTGAATTACACAAGTTATGAAATTGATTCATAAGAGACTGCAGATGCTAGAATCTGGAGTGGCAAGTGATCTGCTGGAGGAACTCCATCTAGCAGCAGCTGTGGGGGCTGGCAGCAGAGGGGTGGGGAAGTAAGTTTTGACGTTTCAGATTTGAAAACCTCCATTCTTCCATCGGGACTGAAAGTGGAGAGGAAAGATGTCAGAATTTCTTGGAGTAGAGTTTATTGTCTTATACACAAGAACGTGAACTTTATTAGTTGCACCTCGTTAATGCAAACATCTAAATAGCCAATCGTGGCAGCAACTCAATCCACAAAACATGCAGGTATGGTCAAGGGATTCAATTGTTGTTCAGACCAAACATCAGAATGGGGAGGAAGTGTGATCTAAGTGACTTTGACCGTGAAATGATTGTTGGTACCTGATGGGTGGTTTGAAAATCTTGGGAACTGCCGATCTCTTAAGATATTCACGCACAACAAACTCTGAAGATACAAAGAATGGTGTAGAAAAATAAAAAAAATCTAATGAGTTCTGTGGGCGAAAATGCCTTGTTAATGAGAGAGGTCAGAGGAGAATGGCCAGACTGGTTCAAGCTGACAGGAAAGTGACAATAACTCGATAGTCACACGTTACATCAGTGGTGTGCAGAAGAGCATCTCTGAACACACAATACTTCGAACCTTGAAGTAGATGGGCAATGGCAGCAGAAGACCAAAAACATAACTCTCAGTGGCTGCTTTATTGGGTATAGGAGGTACCTAATAAAGTGGCAACTGAGTGAATGCACAGGGACTGGTAAGTGATTGGTGAGCCAAAGAAAAGTGAACAATAATGGGCAGATGGAGAGAATACATGAAAGATGTTGCCCTGGTTTAATTATAATTTCCTCCAGCAGCTTGTGGTGGATGAATTTCAAACACGGTTCCTTATGAGCAAATCCTGACTGGTTTTGCACTTTATTTTTCACATGATTCACTAGACGTATGACCTCCACACCCAGTTCTGCTCAGTACAACAATAAAATGAGATCAACCATCAATGGCCAAGGATAAATCCTATCCACTTTAGATCAGCAGGAAGAAAACAAAATGGGGAAAGCTAGTTGTAAGAATAGAAGAAAGATGTTCCTTGGACCCACACGTACCAGCTGTACACTCCTTGCTGGCTTTAAATAGTAGTTTAGAAAATAAAGATTAGAACTTCAGCCCTTGAAATGGGGCTCTGGATCTTGCATGTTGTGAAATGCTGTATTTGAAACAATGTTGGAATCTCCTGATTTTTCTTCCCCCCCCCCCCCCATTGTTTGATAGCCCAATGAAAGGCAACTGCTCTGCTGTATTATCCCTCACCTTGAAACAAATCAAGTATAAAATCTATTTTCCAAATGTTGGCTTAAAACAAATTAAATTCCTCGCTAACCAGAGATCAACCACCTTCAATTTTGATATTTTGGTTGAAACCAAATGGTTTCTAATTATTTAAAACTGTATACTCTTTTCTGACTATCCATTCACGTTTTCATGCACAGGGATTTGTGTCCACTGCTAGATTTCCAGCATACGCAGCTTGCTTGATTTAATTTTGTAATCAATTAAAGACAGGTAAAATTTCAGTTTGTGTCTATTGATTATTGTCTCACACCCTGGAATTTTTGATTTCTGTTTTTAGCCATCTGCCATGGTGGATGAAATTACCTGTGCAGCCTGTGATTTTAACAAACCTGGTGCAAACTGTCAGCGCAGGATGACATGGACTTGGAGAGGAGAATTCAGTGAGTATATTTGTACATCTGGAAATGAATAAGTAATACCCCATCCCTTTTTTACCTTTTGTGGCCTATAATAATTTGGATTAGTTTTTCATTTTGTAATTTTATCGTGTTGTTGATTTGCTACAAAATTTGTTATCTCAGTAATAGAGATAAGAGCAGCATAGTGGTGTGCAGCTAATCCAGAATTCTGGTGCTGTCTGTGTGGAGTTTGCAAATTCTCCCTGTGACCACGTGGTCTTGCTGCATTTTCCTGCCACACCCCAAAAGTGGGTTAGTAAGTTCATTGGCCACTACTTTGGTGTTTAGATGAGTGGGAGATGCAGTGGTGGGGTGGGGAAGGGAAGTTGTTAAAATATTGTTAAATTAAGTCACAGTGAAAATCACTGGGGAAATAGGATTATTGTGAGCCAGTAGAGACTAGATGGGCTGAAGTGGCCTCCAACAATATTGATAGGAAATATCAGGAGGATTTTGTCAACATTGTAGAAATTGATCATTTTATTGTAAAAGGGAGAAAATGGTCTTTTTAAGATGAAAGCAACTAAAACTGGAGTTAATGGAACGTGGAACAAAAACACAGATTCTGAAAGAACTCCGCAAATCAGGCAGCCTCTTATAGAAAGAGAAGAAAGTCAATCTTTAGCGCCATTATTTGTTGAAGCTTAGTTATATATTGTTTCAATAATGAGTAGTTTTTGGGCATGTTGCACTGTTTCAACAATAATTAATGTTAGCACAGTATCTGGTCCAGTGATAGGGTTGTGTTATCCTGAATGGCTGCTTAGAAAACTGTCAAACATGCAATTATATTGGGGTGCAGACAAACCTTTAGGTTGGTGCTAGAGTTATGATTTAACATCATTGGCTATATTGTATATTATACACTTGGTTATGGTTATGGTATCAAAAGTAAATTGTTCTTTGTCACAAATGTGAATCCTTGCTAACTTAAGCTATCCCAGCAAGGTTTTCTGCATGTGGAGAACACAAGGAAAGGTTGCCACTTTTCTCTCCTGATTTCACCTCAAATATAAATCAAGACCTCTTAATGCCACAAATAGATTTACCAATATTCTTCACTGTTTTGGTTATATGTTGACACAAGTCATTTGTGAAAAATTTTAGTGATTTTTGCAGAAAGATTTTTTTCAAATTGTCCTTCATGGTTTGTTTTTTTAACAGAATGTGTTTCTGTACTTTAAGAAACATCTTGATGAAGAATGGTTAATCTGTTAGCTGTAGCAGATGATGTGAAGCCATGCCTAAATGTAAAGAGGCTTTTTGAAATGAATAGGCCGAGAGGACTTTCAGTAAATTGGTATTCATAATGTATGGAGTGAAGTGAAAAACTTGTATACCATTCTTGTAGATCAATTTATTATACAGTGCATTGAGATAATACAAGGTAAAACAGTAACAAAATGCTGAACGAAGTGTTACTGCTACAGAGGAAATACAGTGCAGGTGGCCAATAAGTTGCAAGGTGAGCTCTCTTGGTCGTATTGTCTATGTGGTTGGACCAGGACAAGCTCTTAGTTACGATCACTCCAAAAAATGCTCAAAACCCTCTTGACCTCACACCATTGATGTCGACAGGACTATGCACCAACCTCCTTTCTGAAGATTTTTTGCTGGCATTGAGGGAAAAATTATTGTCATGACACAGGGTCACTCAACTATCTGTCCCCTTCTTGTAATCCAGCTTTGAGATACTGCCTACTGTGGTGCTATTATCCACACATTTGTCGATAGAGTTGGAGCAGAATCTGGCTACACAGTCGTGATTGTATAGGCAGTTGAGTAGGGGCTGAGGATGTAACCTTCTGGAGCACCAGTGTTGAAAATAATTGTGGCAATGGTACTGCTGCCTGCCTTTACTGATTGTGAACTGTAGAAAGGCTTGCTATTGAAGGCAGAGCTGTTGTCAATAGTCTTTACTGTCTGGATGCTCCAGAGATGAGTGTAGGATCATGAATTTGCTAGAAGTTCCATCTTTAAAGCAGGAAATCTCAAGGACATTTAGCTGGATAGGCAAAGAGAAAATAAATAATGTTATCCACTGATTATTCTGATTATTATGAAGCGTTGTGCTGTTTTCTATCATTATGCAAAGATAGGTTGTAACTGTTGAATTAAATGGAATAATACAGTCTCAGTCATTACTATAAAGCTATGATTTAAAAGTATGTTGGCATAATTAGAAAGATTAGAAAAGCATATTATTAAAGGTCATATCAGGAAGGATTTTTATTGCATTATGCTTGTGTAACCCAGCACCAAATATTGTGGATCATTCCTTGTGAAATGAAGTTGCAAAGCTCATTTACAGAAAGGATGGGTTCATTTTCTAAGGACCCAGTAAAATGGATTGGAAGTTACAAAAAACGTTTCCTCTTTGTCTAAGTTTAATGCAAACAAACTCCATGGTAGGCCTCCATGATAGAACTCCATAAAAGCCACAGTAGAGTGGATGTGGAGAGGATGTTTCCTTTGGTGTGGGAGTCTAAGCCCAGAAGACACAGCCTCAGTATAGAGTGATCTGCATTTAGAACGGAGATGAGTAGGAGTTTCTTTAACCAGAGGGCATGAAGGGATCCAGCAGGAGTTTGGGGTTGAGAGGAAAAATGGATCAGCCATGATGAAATAGCGGAATGGTGGAGAAGACTCAATGGGTCACATGGCTGAATTCAGCTATATCTTATGGTCTTATGATTAATCTTTCCAATGATGAACAGCACACCCTGCTTATTTTTCATAAGAAGTACTACGATAAAACTCAATTATTTTTCTGTTAAAAAAACACACACACAAACCAAACAAACCTAAGGTAGTCTTCCAAATTACTCCTGTCACACTGTGTGGATGATTATCATCTTGCACAGTAAGATTTGAACATAACAGATAGAAGATCAGATGCCAAGATAATGCAATATGACCCAAGTGAAGCCACTGGTGTTCTGCCCTTCCTACTCCAGCAAAGTACAATGGAGATGCAATAGTTAAATCACAGGAGCAATCTGGAGAGCTGAGCTAACAGTCCGAAGTCATGAGTACAAATCCCAATATGGTAGCTGTGGATTTAGAACTGAATAGATTAAATAATTTACAATTTAACTTCCAGTGTTGTGAAAAGCTTAAAGGCACTTGATGTAGGGGTCGAGTCATTGAAGTTGCTGTCCTGTGCTGTTTGGCCTGTGCAAGATGGAAGACTCACAGTAGTGTTGTTGACTCATAAATACCTTCTAAATTGGCCAAGAAGTCAATCATTTATTTTGTAGAAACAGTATTTAAAATGGAACAAGGATAAGATTGATAGACCACCTAATGTAGACCGAGGCACTGAATTTGAATGTGTTCAACTTGCCCTCAGATCTTTTGATTTTTTTTTGACTTTGTAGATTCAGAATCAGAATCAGGTCTATTATCACTAGCATGTGACATGAAATTTGTTAACCTAGTGGCAGCAGTTCAATCTAGCAGAGAGAGAGAAAAATAATAAATAACATAAAACATAATAAATAAACAAGTAAATCAATTATGTATATTGAATAGATTATTAAAAAATGTGCAAAAGCAGAAATACTTTGTATTAAAAAAGTGAGGTAGTGTCCAAAGCTTCAAAGTCCATTCAGGAATTGGATGGCAGAGGGGAAGAAGCTGTTTCTGAATTGTTGAGTGTGTGCTTTCAGGTTTCTGTATCTCCTACCTGATGGTAACAGTGAGAAAAGGGCATGCCCTGGGTGCTGGAGGTCTTTAATAATGGATGCTAAAGATGTCTTGGGTGCTTTGTAGGCTAGTGCCCAAGATGGAGCTGATTAGATTTACAACTTTCTGCAGCTTCTTTCGGTCTTGTGCAGTAGCCCCTCCATATCAGACAGTGATGCAGCCTGTCAGAATGCTCTCCACGCTACAACTATCCTTGCAGACATTGGCGGGGGGTGGGAATGATGTCTTAATCATTGGTGCAAAATAATGGTTGCTGTCATCACAAACCACGGGTACACCCTGTCCCACTGGCTGAATAGACCTGTCTGAGATCGTGGCACAGTGGTATATGGGTAGGAGAGAATGCTTTGGTAGGGCTAATGTTACATCTTGCGATATAAGGTTAAACCAAGGGCAAGACAATCTCCCATGTCCTGTGCTAGCTGAACCAATGAAATAGTGCACTTCAAATAGTATGCAAGTTTCTCTGAGTGGGCAACTTTAACGTCTACCGAGACAGGCTTAGTTACATTTTGAGTAATCACAGTATAACAATCTGGCTGTCCAGGCTTACAGTGTGTAGTGTGAGAACCCACACAAAGGATTACTATACCTACCCTCAATCTCCTCAATCAACCCAAGGGAGATAGACACCCATGTTGTCTTGCCGGGGCATAGACTCGTCAATGCCACCAACGTGATGGTAGGTCTCCTGTACGCAAAGATTCATCTTTGTGTGGAGATGACCTACCATTATGTTATTGCCACTTTGCTAAATAAGACTGAATTAGAATGCATCTGACAACTCAAAAGTAGATATTGATGCGTTGCTCTGAACTCTGTATTTCACCACAAACTGACAATCCTTCACTCTTCAGCAAGATGTTAAATTAATTAAGCTGTTTAAAATAGCATAGCAAACCTTGTATTTTGCCTTTGCAGTGCCTGCCTCTCGCAGTGAGTACCATCGCATTCAACAGCAGCTTGAATCTGAGAAGTTTCCTCCTGCTTTCCCAAATGACCAACCGCAAGCTTTTCATGAGCTGTCTCGTGAAGAACAGGCAAAGTATGAAAAGAAGAGATTGGCAGGTATTTTTTTTATTATTTACTGCATATTTGTGCGTGTCTGAATATTTTCAGTTTAGAATGCTTTCATTTTCTTGTAAATGCACAAACGTGAGAAAGAAAGAGATGGCACAGTCTCTTTGGCCCAGCTGCTGAGATTAATAGCACAATGCCAAAGCTTCTCCGGTCAAAATCAATCAAGCTGGTGAACTCTAGTGCAAATGTTTTCAACTTCTTTCCAATGTTTGCTCAATTTCTGTAACTTGTAGTACAGTCTGATATTTGATACACTTCTGTCTGTATTTTTCAGACTATTGTCGCAAAGCTTACAAGAAAATTCATATCACTAGAATAGAGGAACGAGTAACCACAATTTGCCAGCGTGAAAATTCCTTTTATGTAGATACAGTGCGAGCTTTCCGTGACAGGCGGTATGAATTTAAGGGTTCACATAAGGCAAGGACCTTTTTTCTTCTTACTTATCATTCATTGTTGTACTATGCTCAATCAGTTTATTGACATGTCTGTAAGGAATTCTTTTGGGAGTACAGTAGATTCCAGTTAATTGGTCCTTCGGTTAATCAGGACTGCCACTTATTTGGGGCAACCCTTAAAGAGCAAAAATTAATCACAAAAATAGCCAGGATTCCCTTTGTTTATTTGGGATACTATGTCATTTAATTGGGATAGCAGACAGTTGACAGGTAATTTCTAACTAGCACCAGTTGCATAAACTTGTTTGGCTGTTAAGATACTACTCCATGCTTAGAGCAATAAGGAGTTTGTACATTCTTCCCACAAAAGTTTGGGTTACCTCCAGGTGCTCTGGTTTCCTCCCACATTCAAAGACAGTTGATAGGTTAATTGGTCATTATAAACTGTCCCATGATTGGGCTAGAATTTAATTGGGGGATTGCTGGGCAGTGTGGCTCGGAGGGCCTGAAGGGCCTACTCTGCACTATGTCAAGAAATGTTTTTAAATAGTGTTATTTGTGTGTTTGTGCTAAAAAAAAAAATCAGTCATCTTTTTCACTGATAGTCAGAGAGAAATAAACAGCAAGACGATTCAGAACTATTCAGGCTTGGAGATGCCAGAAACAGCCAAGAGTGAAAATGAAATGATTTCACTACTTCAAGTTAGGAACTATGAAGGATTTGAAGGTATCAATAAAAATCTTGAAAGTTGCATTGGAAGTGAAGATTTGGTGGATGCATTCATCAAAAGCATTGTATTAAGGCAGTCCATTTTCTGCACTAGGTGTCTGTGCTAATTTTGTTCATTTTCAGTCAATCAAAAGAACATGGCAGAATGTTGGTTGTCTGTCATATATGATGATGACAGTGAAGCCTGTTCAGGAGAGGTTTTAAAGTTGAAAAACTGTTGCTTTGGGACAGTACCACACTCTCGACCTTGGAAATCTGGGTCCAGTGGTATGAGTAGTTGCCACAAAATGGGGTCTTCCTTGGTTGCCATGGAGAACCATGACTACTTGTGTAATTTATCATGCCCTTCGTTCTACATGAAGCATTGCAGAACCACCTCCTTGGCCATGGAACCTCACTGCAGATCTCATTTGCCCAGTTTGCCAGAGCTGACTTCAAGTGCTAGGACAGGCATGCTCCTATTTCACTGGATATGAGGCCCACTGGCTACCCTCATCTGGTTTAGCCAGCCTTTCGAAAGGGTGTACCAGGGTGTAGCCACTTCCGCATTCAAACAGCTGCTTGGAGCCACAGGTGAGAACTGAGTACCCAACAGGGTCCAAAGGTGAGTGAGCTGCCCCAGAATGGACATGACAAGTCCCTTCACCAGAGGTGCCACCCCTTCCTGGACACAGCATACACAGCAGTGTACATTTGAATTCCCCATTGTTGACTTTTAGAAACTATTACGCAGTATTATAATACTGTAGAGATGTTGGTAGTGTTCTCATTTGTTCTGTATTTCATTTAAATGCATAATTTGTTACTCAGTTAAATGATAATTTGTCTTTTTATACTTCTTTAACTATTTCCATGAAACCTTGATAGCTTCCTAGTTGGGCCAAAATGTACTGGGCCTGATGTGTCCTAATTAACTGGAATCTACTGCATTTGGTATTATTTTGGAACATCCACAATCAATTTCTTTTCAGTTTCCTTTTCTTAATTTGTAGCAGTTCTTTAACTATATTTGATCTAGTTCTTGGATTTTCTGTGTTTTCTTGGCTAATTTGATCCAAGTTTTGATCTCAAGAGAAACTGTTGTTGCAAGTATCACCTTTCCATTGATGACCTTTAAGTTAAAATCCTTCCTCCAATGTTTTAAACATATAATTTAGTGACTGTTCAGAGAGATGCCTTTCAGGCCATGTGGTCCACAGTTTTGCCATATTTTCTTCCATAGATCCACCCCATTACAAAGATTTAATTGTGAAACAATTTTAATATTGCATTAGCAATAGTGAAAATTTTAGTTTTGGATTTTGCCACTTTCTACCAATACTGATTTCTATTGAACTTTTCTAGGTGTGGAAAAAGAAATTGTCTGCTGCAGTTGAATCTGGAGATGCTACAGAAATCAAACGTTGTAAGAACATGGAGATTTTGTACGAGTCCCTGCAGCTGGCACACAAATGTATTCTAAACTCCTTCTATGGTTATGTCATGCGCAAAGGGTTAGTACCCAACTGGAAACAATTTATGAGTGTTTGCATATAAGACTTATTACAACTAAGATCCAACAGAAAATGCATGGAATATCAGCTGGTGGTATCTTATTCTGAGGGTGCAGCTTAGGTTTGCAATGTTTCAAAAGGATAGATAGATAGATAGATACTTTATTCATCCCCATGGGGAAATTCAACTTTTTTCCAATGTCCCATACACTTGTTGTAGCAAAACTAATTACATACAATACTTAACTCAGTAAAAAATATGATATGCATCTAAATCACTATCTCAAAAAGCATTAATAATAGCTTTTAAAAAGTTCTTAAGTCCTGGCGGTAGAATTGTAAAGCCTAATGGCATTGGGGAGTATTGACCTCTTCATCCTGTCTGAGGAGCATTGCATCGATAGTAACCTGTCGCTGAAACTGCTTCTCTGTCTCTGGATGGTGCTATGTAGAGGATGTACAGAGTTATCCATAATTGACCGTAGCCTACTCAGCGCCCTTCGCTCAGCTACCGATGTTAAACTCTCCAGTACTTTGCCCACGACAGAGCCCGCCTTCCTTACCAGCTTATTAAGACGTGAGGCGTCCCTCTTCTTAATGCTTCCTCCCCAACACGCCACCACAAAGAAGAGGGCGCTCTCCACAACTGACCTATAGAACATCTTCAGCATCTCACTACAGACATTGAATGACGCCAACCTTCTAAGGAAGTACAGTCGACTCTGTGCCTTCCTGCACAAGGCATCTGTGTTGGCAGTCCAGTCTAGCTTCTCATCTAACTGTATTCCCAGATACTTGTAGGTCTTAACCTGCTCCACACATTCTCCATTAATGATCACTGGCTCCATATGAGGCCTAGATCTCCTAAAGTCCACCACCATCTCCTTGGTCTTGGTGATATTGAGACGCAGGTAGTTTGAGTTGCACCATATCACAAAGTCCTGTATCAGTTTCCTATACTCCTCCTCCTGTCCATTCCTGACACACCCCACTATGGCCGTGTCATCAGCGAACTTCTGCACGTGGCAGGACTCCGAGTTATATTGGAAGTCTGATGTGTACAGGGTGAACAGGACCAGAGAGAGTACGGTTCCCTGCGGCGCCCCTGTGCTGCTGACCACCGTGTCAGACCTACAGTCTCCCAACCGCACATACTGAGGTCTATCTGTCAAGTAGTCCACTATCCAATCCACCATGTGAGAGTCTACTCCCATCTCCGTTAGTTTGTGCCTTAAGATCTTGGGCTGGATGGTGTTAAAGGCACTAGAGAAGTCAAGGAATGTAATCCTCACAGCACAACTGACCCCATCTAGGTGAGAGAGTGATTTGTGCAGCAAATACGTGATAGCATCCTCCACTCCCACCTTCTCCTTATACGTAAACTGAAGAGGATCCTGGGCGTGCCTGGTTTGTGGCCTCAGATTCTGTATTATCAGCCACTCCATGGTCTTCATCACCTGCGACGTCAAGGCAACAGGTCTGA
The DNA here is from genome assembly GCF_048418815.1 of Hemitrygon akajei. Taxonomy (NCBI): domain Eukaryota; kingdom Metazoa; phylum Chordata; class Chondrichthyes; order Myliobatiformes; family Dasyatidae; genus Hemitrygon; species Hemitrygon akajei. Next base: position 31,906,737 of record NC_133137.1, read on the forward strand.
AGTCATTCAACTCCTTTGGTTGTGGTTTCTTCGGTACCGGGACAATACAGGATGTTTTCCACTGTCTGGGTACTCTTCTCTGCTCCAGGCTCATGTTGAAGATGCGCTGTAGTGGTTCTCCCAGCTCAGTCGCACAGGCCCTCAGTAATCGTGGGGAAACTCCATCCGGTCCAGCCGCCTTGCTGGTACAGATCTTCCTCAGTTGACCTTCCACCTGTGCAGCCGTAATTCTGGGCGTGGGCAAGGTCTCCTGTGAGTGGCTATTTTCCTGTGAGGGAAGTAAGCCTGGTGTGGATTTCTGCGGTGAGGATGAGATTGTGCTGTCGAACCTGTTGAAGAAGTTGTTCAGCTGGTTCGCTTTCTCCACATCTCCATTTATGTTTGCCCCCCGCTTTGCACCGCATCCGGTGATGATCTTCATCCCATCCCACACCTCCTTCATGCTTTTTTTCTGCAGCTTTTGTTCTAGCTTCCTCCTACATAAAAGCCACCAAGCCCACCAAGTCTATGCAGGCTCTTGGAGCAACTTCCTGATTATTTTGTCTATCGTCAATTCTCTCATCTGTGCCATTAATTTCACCCCTCACCCCAACCCCAGCATTCTTTGTGGGTTATTTGAAGTAACCAGCAACTAGCATGTCATTAGAATGTGGTAGGAAGTCAAAACACTTTGGGGAATCCTACACTGTTACCGAAAAAACATGCAAACTCCAGACAGATAGCACCGAGGTCAAAATCCAACTCTGAATGGCATTTCATCACAGATCTTTTCAGGCATTTATGAAATAACTACAAGCCGTAAGTCTGTTAAATCTCTAAATTTGCAAATTAAATTGCGGCATTGAAGCACTATTGAACTGTACAATTATCTCCTTTTTGGTAATGGAAATGCTCTCACAGCTTGAGCTACCATCTTGAATATGTCCCTCATATAATAATTTGCCTGCATAAGCAATAATAATAACATAACCCAAATTTAAATGATGTTGAAACCATGCCTCGTTGCCTCTAATGTGGGGAAGATGTTGCAAATTAATTGAGAAGATCCCTTTGACATTTATTTGATGTTAGAATCCTAGTTGTCAACTTATTTTCTTTTGCTAGTGCAAAGGTTTTCACCCATTGAAATTCATGGCAGTCACAGGTTGTGCTCTTTATTTCTTATGGCTGAAGTAGCCTTCTCTGCTGCATTTCAGCAAGTTGATATTTTTCTCTTCCAACAACCACACTTGTCATCCTGATTTAATTCAGTACACATGATGCCAACACCTGAACTGTAATATTGTGGAAATGATGTATTCCATAAGATCAGAGATTTATTGTGGTTTTGAACTGCAGTACTCTAATGAAAGTGTTCAGTGGTTACATTTAATGTCAGTGAAATGTATACAATATACATCATGAAATTCTTCTTCTTCGCAAACATCCATGAAAACAGAGGAGTGCTCCAAAGAATGAATGATAGCTAAATGTTAGAACCCCAAAGTTCCCAACTCCCCCTTCCCACAAGTAAGCAGCAGCAAGGCAACGACCCACCATTCCCACCAGCAAAAGGGCATCTGCGTCCTCCACCAAGCACTCAAGCGTGCAGCAAAGCATCAATAAAGACACAGACTTACAGTACCCCAAAGACTACTTGTTCACCCATTAATTTGACATACCACAGGCTCTCTCTCCCTAATAAGGGAAAAAGAGGTGTCCTCGTTTCACAGTGAGAAGGGACATAAGAAACAACTTTCTGCTTGGTGGTGTTAAAAGTCTGTTGTGTTGCTTTTCCCGAGTTCTGCACCCAGAGAGTCGGCCCCAGGGCTCAGGTCTCGATGCATAACCCATGGCAGCTAACCCGCTACTCCCGATGTTCTGTGTTCTCCCGTGACACCTCGGTCATGGGCACCAACCTTGAATCAGCCCGTCTCCAGAGCCACGAAAATCCAGCAACCTGAAGGTGCGCTAGTCTTCCAGGCCGCGTCCTTGGAATATCAAAAAGTGGCTGGTCATGAGGCTCTGAGAGCGGGTCCCATTCCCACAAAGGTTGGAAGTCAGAGTGTAACTCCAGGTCAGGGTCTTCAAAAGAACCTTGAAAAGGAAACAAAGGTATATCAAAGATAGAAATAGAGCTGTTTCCGAAGATGCAAGCAAAGGAGTCGCCGTTAAGTGCCATCATGACTTTGCTCCATCCTCTGAGCCCTCCTTCAGTAGTGTCAGGGAGGAAGTTACAGCATTCAGATCCAGTGACGTATTGATGCAGATATAAAGAAGGCAAGCCAGTGGCTATATTTCACTAGGAGTTTGAAGAGATTTGGTTTGTCACCTAAAGCACTCGAAAGCTTCTATGGAAGTGCTGTGGAGAGCATTCTGCCAGGCCGCATCACTGTCTGGTATGGGGGGGGGGGGGGGGTTGCTACTGCACTGTTCTGAAAGAAGCTACAGAAAGTTGTAAAATTAGTCATCTCCATCTTAGGTACTAGCCTCTGTAGTTTCCAAGACATCTTCAAAGATCGGTGCCTCAGAAACTCAGCATCCATTATTAAGGACCCCCATCACGCAGGACATATCCTCTTCTCGTTGCTACTGTCAGGAAAGAGGTACAGAAGCTTGATAGCACACACACAGCAATTCTGGAACAGCTTCTCCCCCTTTGCATTATTTTAATTAACTGATATACATACAGTGTATATATACTATAATTGATTTACTTTTTTCTCTTTCTATATTATCATGTATTGCATTGTACTGTTGCTGCTAAGTTAACAAATTTCACAATAAGTGTTTTCTCTAACAGAGCTCGTTGGTATTCCATGGAAATGGCTGGGATCGTCTGTCACACTGGTGCTAATATTATCATGCAGGCAAGAGAACTGATAGAGCAGATTGGGTAAGAAGATTGTGGAAAGTGGATTGCCTAGTTAATTTGTATTTCCTTAAATCTTCCTCCTTTTTCCCCCTGCTATCTGCCAAATTGCAGCAAATGATAGTGAGTATCATGGTATCTTAAGTTGTTTGTAACAAATATTAAATTGTCCACTTCCTGTATGTGTAAACACAGAAGAATGATATGTAGACTCACTTGAGCCATGTGTTGTCTACCTAAATCCCTTCCAATTTTTTGTACTTTTTATTTTTATGTTGGGAATGAAATATTAATATGCATTCTTATCAATAATGCTTGTTTATTTAAAGTGATGGGACTGGAACTATTCTCCAGCTGTCTAGAGATTCTCCAGAAATTCTTGAGAAAAATGCTGGGACATTCAAGATGAAATATAAATAGAATGGAAGAAGTAACCCAGTGGGTGGTGGGGGAGCATGAATATGAGTGATGCATGTGAGTGCATGATCAAAGGAGCTCTGATGGTTTCAGTAATTAATATTTAAATGGTACAATACTGATTAAAAATCTTAGGCATACACAGTAAATATATCAACACGTACAACAAGCTGGAGGGGCTCAGCAGGTCGGGCAGCTTCCATGGAAACGAGCAGTCGACGTTTCGGGCCGAGACCCTTCGTCAGGACTGAAGAAAGAGGGGGCAGGGGCCCCATAAAGAAGGTGGGGGGAAGGGTGGTTGGTGCCAGGTGAAAAACCAATCAGAGGAAAGATCATGGGGTGGGGGAGGGGAAGCAGGGAGGGGATAGGCAGGAGAGGTGAAGAAGGAATGTAAGGGGAGAGCACTACAAGTGCTACGCCTGTCCCTACACCTCCTCTCTTACCACCATTCAGGGCCCCAAACAGTCCTTCCAGGTGAGGCAACACTTCACTTGTGAGTCTGTTGGGGTCATCTGTTGCATCCGGTGCTCCCGGTTCGGCCTCCTCTACATCAGTGAGACCCTACACAGATTGGGGGACCGCTTCGTCCAGCATCTCTGCTCCGTCCGTCACAACAGACAGGATCTCCCGGTTGCCCCCCACTTCAACTCTGCTTCACATTCCCATTCAGATATGTCCATACATGGCCTCTACTGCCATGATGAGGCCAAACTTAGGCTGGAGGAGCAACACCTCATATACCGTTTAGATAGTCTCCAGCCCCTTGGTATGAACATCGAATTCTCCAACTTCTGATAATTCCCTCCCTCTCCCTTTCCCCATCCCACTTTCACTCTGCCTCCTCTTCCAGCTGCCTATCACCTCTCTCATGATTCTGCCTTCTTCTACTACCCATAGTGCTTTCCTCTTACATTCCTTCTTCACATTTCCTGCCTATCCCCTTCCTGCTTCCTCTCCCCCACCCCTTGATCTTTCCTCTGGTTTTTCACCTGGCATCTACCACCCTTCTCCTTCCTACCCTCCCCCGACCTTCTTTATGGGGCCCCTGCCCCCTCCCTCTTCAGCCCTGACAAAGGGTCTTGGCCCAAAACGTTGACTGCTTGTTTCCATGGAAGCTGCCCGACCTGCTGAGCTCCTCCAGCTTGTTATACGTGTTGATTTGACCACAGCATCAGCAGTGTACTTTGTGTTTACAGTATATATAGCTTGTCTAAGACTTTTGCACAATACTGTAATATATTGCACTGTGCTGCTGCAAAAAATCAAATATCATGACATATGTGAGTGATGATAAACCTGATTCTAAGTGTCTATTTTGTGAACTGAGAGTGGGAAGGGGGCAGGGAGTTAGGTAATCGTGGCTAGAAAAAGGGGGTGGGGTGGGAGGCACCAGAGAAACATTCTGCAATGATCAATAAACCAATTGTTTGGAATCAAGTGACCTCGCCTGGTGTCTCAGGGCTGGATGTATCTGTATGCATACCACCCCCCACCTGGCACTCCTCTGCCAGTTGTCCCACTCCCCTCACTTGGCACTCCAGCCTCACCATTCCCAACACCCTTTTATTTTTATATCTAAGACTTCTGCACAGTATTTTTGAGTTTCAAGGGGAATATCCTGCATGTTTCTGAACAAAATGTGTTATGCATTGAATTTAAACATTTAAATTGTCCTCTTCTATTTAAGGAAAAAGATCATAAAGGAATTGTTTCTCTTCACAGGCGACCCTTGGAGTTGGACACTGATGGTATTTGGTGTGTCCTTCCTAATTCTTTCCCAGAAAACTTTGTCATCAAGTCAAACAATCCCAAAAAGCCCAAAGTGACAATCTCTTACCCTGGTGCTATGTTAAATATCCTGGTGAAGGCAAGTAGAAGCCACTGAGTGACAAAGTAACTGAATAACTGACAGAAAAACCCTAAATAATAGTCTTACACTTTATCTGTGTTTGATTTCTTTAAACAGTTTGTGTGGTTTGAGTTAGAAGGCTTTGTACCCATCCTCATATGAAATATTTAAAAACAATTTACAGAGGTTGTTTTTAATAACCAAGGGTATATTGTAATTTCATGGATTTGTGTGTAGTTTTTACTTAAGGGAATAATTTAGCATAAACTGAATAATCTCCAATTGTTCATTTCATGTACCATATGTGTAACATTGTGTAACATTGCTGAACTGCTGAAGTGGGTAGTATGTTTTGCTGCAGCTAAGCTTAAACACTTTTCTGTTACAGGAGCGATTCACCAATGAACAATACCAAGAGCTGATGGACCCTACAACACTGACATATGAAACACGCTCAGAAAACAGCATTTTCTTTGAAGTTGATGGACCTTATCTAGCTATGATTCTGCCAGCTTCCAAAGAGGAAGGAAAAAAACTCAAGAAGAGGTGACTGATGCTTTTTTTAAATAGCTGTAGTATCATTCCACACTTGCCAGCCTTCCTTTTAATGTCACTGCTCAGCTGCACTGTGTGAGAAATAGATATCATAATGTAAACTCTGTTGTTGAGAGGAAGGACCATAATTACTAATGCCTGCTTTTAAAGATGCGCAGTAACTTGGCAGATAGTGTTCCTGTCTCACTGCTCCAGCAACCCCGTTCAATGTTGCTCTCAGTACTGTATGTATGGAGTTTGCACATTCTCTGTGTAATTTTGGGGGTTTCAACTGGATGGTCCCATCTCCTCGATCTATAACCATCTCCTGGGAAGTAAGTTCGAGCAGATTGACCCTCACTTATTACTATGGACCATTCTAAGATGGAGAAACAATTAAGCTGGCTTTATCAAGGCTAGTTTCAGCCCATATGTGGTTTGCTCCTTTAACTTTTACTGAGGCCTGTTCATAAATACTGGTAGCCCAGTCATGCCTGTCCTTGAGGCTGCTTCACTAAAGAGGGTCTGGTTGATAAATCCATTCTTTGAAAGATATTTATTTAGCTAGAAAACCTGTTTGGACTGTATTCTTGTTACTAGCCAATGTCGTGGGTGTGTTTTTATGAGTGGTATTGATTGATTGATATGTTCCTTGCAGATATGCAGTCTTTAATGAGGATGGCTCACTAGCTGAACTGAAAGGTTTTGAAGTGAAGCGTCGTGGAGAATTGCAGCTCATCAAGATTTTTCAGTCATCTGTGTTTGAGGCCTTTCTGAAAGGCACTACTTTGGAGGAAGTGTATGCATCAGTTGCCAAAGTAGCTGATTACTGGCTGGATGTACTCTACAGCAAGGTATGGTAGTTGGTACTGAAGCAGTGATTTCAGCGTTGTGACCCCTTTGGATGGAAGCTAGTACATTTTCAATAACTTGTATTACATTATAACTTGCAAGCAATGTTTTGCATTAACTTTTATTTATATGGTTACACAATTCAACAGCAAATGCCAGGCCAGCAGTATCATTGAAAGAAATAACTAGACTAGGAAGGTGGATTTGAGGAATTAAGTCCTTGTGATGTTTTGGTGAACTTAAAGGACTGATCAACTACCATAAACAGTATACAAGATATGAACTCCTATGGAACACTTGATGAAAACAATAATTTAGTAACCTGTAACTCTATTAGATTTTCTTTGAGTTGTTAATTCTTTTCAGGTTGCAAATAATCCTTTGATCTTTTACTAACCAAAGGCTAGTATTGCATCAAACAACATTTAATTCTTTGCAAGCTCTAAAGTTCTAGAGTGGTGTTTTTGCATGGGAGTGTTAATTTCCAAGGGTGCTATTGTGCAGTTAAGCTCATAGAGTCAAAACTACAGCACAGAAACAGGTCCTTTGGCCCATCTAGTCTGCTGTGCCATTAATCTGCCTAGTCCCATCAACATTCACCCAGACCATAGCCCTCCATACCCCTGCCATCCATGTACCTATCCAAACTTCTCTTAAGTGTTGAAATCAACCCCGCTTCCGCCACTTGCACTGACAGCTTGTCCTGCACTTTCACTACCTGCTGAGTGATAAAGGTCCTCCCTCATGTTCCCCTTAAACATTTCACCTTTCACCCTTTACCCATGACCTGTAGTTGTAGTCTCACCAAGCCTCAATGGAAAGAGCCTGTTTGCATTGACCATATCTTCCCCCTCATAACTTTGTATACCTCTATCAAATCTCCCCTCAATCTTCTACATTCTAGGAAATAAATTCCTAACCTATTCTACCTTTCCCTATAACTCAGGTTCTCAAGACCCAGCAGCATCCTTGTAAATTTTCTCTGCACTCTTTCAATCTTATTTACATCTTTCCTGAGGTTAAGTGACCAAAACCAGACACAATACTCCAATTTAGGGCTCACCAACATCATATACAATTTCAACATAACATCCCAACTCCTGTACTCAATACATGATTTTATGAAGGTCAATGTGCCAGAAGCTTTCTTTACGATCTTATCTGCCTGTGGCGCCACTTTTAAAGAATTATGGGTCTGTATTCCCAGATCCCTCTGTTCTACCCCACTTCTCAGAACCTTGCTGCTCACCTTGTCTGCCATTTTCCAGCTGGTCCAGATCCCACTGCAACCTTTGATAGTCTTCCTTGCTGTCCACTTCACCCCAGTCTTGAAGTCATCCACGTATTTGCTGATCCAGTTCACCACATTATCATCCAGATTGTTGATGTAGATGACCAGTAACAATAGAGACAGCACCAATCCCTGTGAGACCATTAGTCACAGACCTCCAGTCAGAAAGGCAACCGTCTATAGCCACTCTGGCTTCTTCCGCAAAGCCAATGTCTAATCCAATTTACTACCTCGTCTTGAATGCCAAGCAACTGAACCTTCTTGTCCAAACTCCCATGTGGGACCTTGTCAAAGGTCTTGCTAAAGTTCATGTAGACAACATCCACTGCCTTGCCTTCATCAACTTCTTGATAACTTCCTCAAAAAAACCATAAGATTGGCTAGACACCACCTGCCATGCACAAATCAATGTTGACTATCCCTAATCAGTATCAATAAAAGTATTTGTATCTGGTCCCTTAGAATACATTCCAATAACTTTCTACTGATGTCAGGCTGACTGGCCTATCATTTCCTGGCTTATACTGAGAGCATTTTTTAAACAACAGAGCAATATTAGCTACCCTCCAATCTTTTCGCACCTCACCGGTGGCTAAGGATGTTTCAAATGTCTCTGTTAGGGCACTGGCAATTTCTGCACTAGCCTCCCACAGGGAGGGAATACTTTGTCAGGCCCTGGGGACTTATCTATCCTAATTTACCTCAAGACAGCAAACGCCTCCTCCTTTGTAATCTGTATAGGGTCCATGAAGTTGATTGTGCTTTGACTCGCTTCCATTGACTCTGTGTCTGTCTCCTGAGTAAATATACATGCAAAAAAAATCCATTTAAGATCTTCCTCATCTCTTTCAGCTCTACAAGTAGATTACCATTCTGAGCTTCTAGAGGACCAATTTTGTCCTTGCTATCCTTTTGCTTTTAATATATGAAGCCCTTAGGAGTCTCCTTCACCCTGTCTGCTCCTGATTTCCTTTTTAAGTGTTCTCTTGTATTTCTTGTACTTCTCAGTACTTCAAGTTCCTGCCTGTCTATACCTGCTAGGCACCTCCTTTTTCTTAATTAGGTCCTCGATATCTTACAAAAAACAAGGTTTTCCTGATAAACCTGTTATCCTTGCCTTTTATTCTGACAGGCACATAGAAGCTCTATACTTCCAAAATTTCACTTTTGAAGGCCTCCCACTTCGGCAGAAAATAGCTTGTGCCAATCCATACTTGTCAAGTACCTTCTACAGAGCTTCCTTTCTGTTCCCTTTCGCTACAGCTAGCCTCTTCTTTCTCCTTCCCTTTTGAGCCACAGAGCCAGACTCGGTGCCAGAGACCTGACTGCTATGGCCATCCCCCATAGCAGTATCCAAAGTGTTGAGGGAAATGGCTATAGAGGTACTCTGAACTGGCTGCCTAACCCCTTTATCCCTCTTGATGGTCACCCAGTTACTTGTGTCCTGCAACTTGAGCGTAACTATCTCCCTGTATGCCCTATCTATCAACCCATCAGCCTTCCAAATGATCCAGAGTTCATGCAGTTTCAGCTCCAACTCCTTAACGCGGTCTGTTAAAAGCAGCAGATGGATGCATTTCTTGCAGGTATAGTCATCAAGAACACTGGAGGTCTCCCTGCCTTCCCACATCCTGCAAGAGGAGCATTCCACTATCCTGCCTGGCATGCCCATAGCTCGAAATGTTCATTAAGGAAAGAATAAGCAATGGAAAAAAAACTACTTTTGGCTTAGTCATGAGCCAAAGCCATGATTCCCCACTCATGCAATAGCCACTCCACTTAAACCTGACTTTTTAAAAAATTTGCCCATGCCATGTGCTTAATTATAAGCAGTCCAGCGTCTCTTCAGGAACTGTGGCATGCAAAATGTGCCGAATGTCTCTGCTTACTTCTTTTAAACTCTCTCTCCCTCTATGCAATTTAGTGTCTTCCCGGGAACTGTGGCGTGCAAAAAAAAAAATCCATTGAATTACAAAATATCTGTTGCAAAAATAGTTTGCATTTAAATGGGACCTTTTTGGTGTTCAGTTTTAAAATGATTTTTGAAGGATAAGGATTATTTTATAAATGTTGCTTGAATAATAAGGGACACCCGATGAGAGCCACGAAATGACTCTTTACCAAATAGGGATGTGATAATGAGTGAGAAAGAAGCTGTTGTAGATGGTTTGTTCAGACGTACTCCATTGTTTTCTCTTGTAGGCAGCAAACATGCCTGACACAGAGTTATTTGAACTGATCTCTGAGAATCGATCAATGTCTCGTAAATTGGAAGATTATGGGGAGCAAAAGTCCACCTCAATCAGTACTGCCAAACGACTTGCAGAATTTCTTGGGGATCAAATGGTGAAAGACGCAGGACTGAGTTGTCGTTTTGTCATCTCCAAGAAACCAGAAGGATCCCCAGTGACAGAAAGGTAAGAAAAAGAAGTAAATTTATTTTGTAAATTTATATGAATTTTCTGTATTTTTTGCTTGAACTGGTTGTACTTGGTATTAGTGCATTGAAAGTGTTTTAAAAAAAATAAAACTCACAACCCCCATTGAATTCAAAAGTATTTTGAATGTTTTAGATTGATAAGTTGACAGAGCAATGAATGGAGAAATTTTGAGTTTTACAGAACACTGGGAAATGTCACATATTGGATATTAAATGAATCTTATTTGTCCCCATTAATCCATGGTAATTTTGTGCTGAGTGTCACATTCTTAACTATTTCATCTGTCAGAAAAGAAATGGAAAGCTTGTTTTGCCATAAGATGTCATGTGGAACTTAAAAAGAAAAAGTGACATTTTGTTAGAGAGTTTATTTATCAACTAAAACCAGCAAAAACAATTTATTCATTTGCTTTTTCTGTGATCAGTGGAAAAAGATTCATTTGTTTTAAAAACACTGGGACATTTAAGGATGTGAAAGGCTCAGTATAAATGAAAACTCTACTCTTTTGCAGAGCAATTCCACTGGCCATTTTTCAGGCAGAGCCAAGTGTTAGAAAGCACTATCTGAGGAAGTGGTTGAAGAGTCCTTCATTGCAGGACCTTGATATACGATTAGTAAGTTTCACTGGAGAATCCCTTTGATAAATCATTGCTTGCTGCCGCTTACGTATGTGAGGGAGGGAAGCTGGGGGTGGGGGACATTGGGGGTTCTAAGATTTAACTGCCATTCATTCTGTGGGGGCACTCCTCTGTTCTGTGGATGGTTGCGAAGAAAAAGCATTTCAGAATGTATATTGTATACATTCTGACATTCAAAAACCCTCTGACATTAAATACCTTTGAAACGTTTTGAAACCTAAATGTTTCACAGCTTTAAAATATTAAGATGATTTTAATCTTTACTGTAAGCATTTATTTGCTACCAAATGAAATTGAGCAAGGCAAAGTTTAAACCTGTTGTGTTCACTTTTTAAATTAACCACTTTTAAGTTTGTTAATGGGGCTAAAACAAAACATAAGAAATAGAATGTAAACATGTGCCTGTGGGTCCTTCATGTCTGCCTTTGAATTGGATCAGAGCTGTACATCAACTTTGTGTTCACCTGCAATCCTCGAGTTTTTTATGCTTAAAGTCATTAGATTCCTTCCTTAGGGAGCACTGCTCCCTCTCAGGTGCACAGCCGCGTAGTAACTGAAATGCCCCTATGCACATAGCCTTTGTTGCCACAAAGCTGGAATGAAGACAAATGAGAAAAAGTTTACGAAACGTGAAAGATTTTCTTGGTTATACTATATTTCATTATACCCTTCAATTAATAAAGTTAAATGTATATGATTTTTCAGTTTTCATTCTGAATATTCCTAGTGTGGCTATTACAAAAAAATCCATTTAAAGTGATGCAGTTTTCAGGCTGTGTAAACATTTCCTGCTTAGAGCAAAGGTTGGTCTGCGCAGCTCTGAAAAAGATAGTTGGAATATTGTTAGGGAGTGAATTCCTGAGATTCATGACCATTAAATTTGGAGTTACATGCAACAGCCCCAGTTTGCTGATTGCATTCTGGATAAAAATGCTCACATAGTTTCCTCCCTTCCTGATACATTGCATGCCACTTCTTTCTTTATTCAGCATATTTTTAATATTATTACTCCACACTTTCTTACACTGCACAGCCACGATTTTACAACAAGGTGGAGCTGTACCTCCAGACCACGTTGCCTAACATTAGTGTTCAAGTCTGCTTACATGCCTTTCAAAACTAGTTTGTGATGGCAAAAACAAAATATGGGCAGGAAAGCTGCTGATTCATGGAACAAATACAGAAAGTATTGGCAAAATTATACTTTATTTCCATTGATCATTTAGTTCTTATTTGAGTTTTGGAAGTATTGCACATCAACATGGATGTACCAGACATGAAAGTCCATTGACAAGTCCAAATATATCATCCCAAATTGAGGGAATTTGGATATGATGACCAAACAGATAACAGTTAAATTTAATATGTGAATATCTCATTGGGTTGATTTTAAATTATATAAAGAATTAACAAGGAAGCAATTTATTTTTGAAGAAGGCTCACTAATGAGATATTTTAAAAAAAGAACTTTAGGATGTTTCTTCTTGCAAAAGTGATTATAATTTTAAAGCATTCTTCCAGATTCTGAGTTAGTGGCGAGTAGGTACTTGGGAATTGTGGAATGTGCTCAAAATGCTGGGGAAAATTAATAACTTGGAATATAAAATGAAAGAAAAGTCTGAACTCTGAATAACTCAGGATAACTCTGAACAAATGATGAAAAAGTGACTGCTGCTGGCTGCACACCCAAATTATTAATCTTCTCTTGAGAGGCACAGTGGTACTGGTTTACTTGTTGAATAGTAATAGCAGGACCAGCAAATAGAATGAGTGTCAGAACGGCAGTATGATAGGAGTGTCGTTAACTTGGAGAACAAATTAAATTTAACAACATGCAAATATCAATCTGGTTTTTCTAGATTCTTGACTGGGATTATTACATTGAACGTCTTGGCAACGCTATTCAGAAAATTATCACCATCCCTGCAGCCCTTCAGCAGGTTAGTAGCTTTTTAATTCTTTATTTCAAATGACTGAAAATTGTATATATTTAGAAGTTTGTAGCAGAGTCTTTGTTTAACAAAAATAAAGTCTTAGGAAATCCTTTGGGATCAAGGATGACTTGCTTCCACTCCAGATTTGTGGGTTTTTTAAGTGAATAACATGAACTGCTCAATATAGCTGACTGATTATAACTAGGGATGTTGTTTGTTTGCCTCTCCTGTGCATCTGGAAGAATTTGCAGAGATAATATGATGCCTACTGTTGGGCTAAGGGTACATTTACACCTACCATTCTTAGCTGTTGAAACCACGTTGATGCATTTTATATTTAGTCTGATGAATAAGCCTCATTCCCTTTAGGTGAAGAATCCTGTTCCACGGGTCCGACATCCTGATTGGCTTCATAAAAAATTGCTGGAAAAAAATGATGTTTACAAACAAAAGAAGATCAATGAGCTCTTCACAAACACTGGAGTCAGGCAGGTATGTTGTCTCCAGTTGCCTTCACAGAACAGTGAAGAGAAATGGTATTGAGTTCTAAAGTAAGTCATATTCTAAATCTTTGTCATGTTGGGACAGCAAATTGTAATTTTCTTGTTTTTAAATTACAGTCAGCCCTCCTTAACCGCGAGTTCCGCATGAACAAATTCAATCAACCACGAATCGAGAAAACAAGTGCTTTTCCAGCACTTGTTGTTCGAGCATTACAGACTTTTTTTCTTGTCATTATTCCCTAAACAATGCAGTATAACAACTATTTTACATAGCATTTACATTGTATTAGGTATTATAAGTAATCTAGAGATGATTTAAAGTATACGGGAGGATGTACGTAGGTTACCATGGATTGGGATCGAAAAAAAATCGGAAGTTCTCTTACTATGTAAGTTGCAACAGGTACATCTGGTATTATTTAGCGTCAGTTAGTCAAACGTTTGTTTTAGTATATAGTATATATTTTACCTTTCTATACATATAAAACACTTAAGAGCGTATGTTTCAGCACCGGGCTCAGGAACGGAAGTTCCCGAGTTTGATCCAGTGACAGACCACTTCTGAGCACGCTCTCCATCCATGCCTGGTTGATGTGGAGGATCAAAAACCCAAAACCCAATAATTAAACCACTGCGTTGCTTAGTAATAATTGTAGTTTTCATCGGGGCAGGGCCTTTTTCACTTTATCCTTTAAAATTATTCTGATCGTTGACCGACTGTAGCCTAATGCTTTTCCAATGACTGATGGCGTTTCACCTCTTTCCGATCGCTTTATTATTTCCACTTTATTTTCAATTGTGATTGTGATTATTTTCGTGAATAGAAACACTATGGATTCAGAACTTTGACGCCAGTTCCTAATGTCCACCACACTGAGACAGGTTGAATAAGGGACTTGAGCATCCACATTTTTTGGTATCCGTGAGGGGTCCCGGAACCGATCCCTCACGGATAAGGAGGGCTGACTGTACCTGCTGCCCCTGAGTGACTGAAAGCATCCAGCATTTTCTGTTTTTACTACTTTTCCAGAATCTCCACTATTTACCTTTGTATCATTACCATCAATTACCCCCCTCTCCCCCACTCACTCTCTCCCATCATCTTCTGTATTCATTCAATTTCCTTTTATTTCTTTCAATATAAATATATTTTTGACAAAAATATTTTTGTTTATTTCCATAAATGGAAACACATGCATGTTCTGAGCCTGGAAAAAATTATATTAGGATCAGAGGGACCCGTGTGCATGTCTTTAATAGATCTAATAGAAGAAAGTTTCCTGAAAATAGTTCAATGTTCTTCAGGTGACATCCAACCTATGTGGGACAAGTAGTCAGCATTCAGAGATTCAAGATCTGGAAGATTTAGGAAATCCAAAGCAAAAACCACAGCCGGTCATCCCCATCAGTACAAAAAGAAGGCGTGGTGGGAATGAAGAGAGCCAAGAAGGATCGCAAGACCTGGAATTAACACAGTCTTGGAGAGAGATATTGGGACCACCACCACCACTAGGAGAGACAAAGGTAACCATTTTTCTATATTGATTACGACTACTGAAAACTGGTTGTGAATTGACTAAATGGCCAATTGGTAAGAATGTTCCTAATAATTTGTAAAGTAGCTGATTGGGTTTGAAGCAATTTGGGTTAACTTGGAAGCATATGTTACATGGGTTAGACTATTTCATGTAGTTAAGACATAAAAGTGAAATGGCATTTTTTTTTAAACCTTGTATTAAATCTGAATCATTTGAGACATTTGAAAAATCTGCCATCAAAAATCCAGCATTAAAAATGGGTTTGCATAATAGCTTTCTGTTACACTATTTTAAAAACATTTTCTCATGACTTCTGCCTGTGAAATCTATGTTCATCTGCACAAGAGCAATTTGCATTTTTCCACTCAGAAGTATATGTAGAAATTTCTGAGCCAGCTGTCTGGGATACTCAAAAGCAACAGTCAATTTATTTGTTTTGAGTATTAAACTGAGAATCTAATGTTACATCTCCAGAATAATCATGAATCGGTTATTGAAAATTTAGCATAAATTACGTTGGTGTTTGCTTTATTTCTACTTGTCTACCACACTGCCCTTAAGGAAAATTTTGTAAAGCAGAACCTAAAGTTTCTTTTTGATTGTAACCTTCTTGCAGTTCACTTCTTGGGTGTGGATATCCTTTCTCCCTCTTTCTGGTGCATTTTGCTTTGTTGGGCATTTTGACCTCTATAGTGTTTGTTCAGTTATTCTGCCAACTCCACCCGAAACAATGGGTTGCAATTCTGTTTGTGTTTGGATCAGTGGCTCAGTAATATTTTATGTTGACATTGGTTGTTTCTGTTCTTTATAAAAACATTCTCAAAAGTAGTGAGTGTTTTCACTATTTCTTGCCAGTTCTTGCAAATTTTGTTTCAAGCTTAAGCTAGGGCATTTCATGTAAGAATGTATATTGACCTGGGAACAGATATTATCTTATTGATTATTGTTCAAAGTATTGTTATAGAATATTTGGCATACATTTGGGAGAGGAGGAACCTATAGTTTGAATTCTGCCCCAAAACTGGGAAGATATGGAAACTTTGGATGACCCAAAATGTAATGACTTCAATCAGGAAACACAATTGAAGTTTGGGAAGCTAAAATCAGACTGTGCCCATGTGGAATATAAAGATAGCAGGGAAGTGCTCAAGCACAACTTTAGGAAGGCCAGTAGAAGCCAAGAAATATCCTTGGTAAGCAGGATTCTAGGAAATTTTACATCTGTTTTAAGAAAACAAGCATAACTAAGGAGAGGGTAGATTCAGTCAAGGATAGAGGAAGGAATTTGTGTTTGGAGTTAAATCTGAGATAGTAAATGAATACAACAACACACACAAAATGCTGGTGGAACACAGCAGGCCGGGCGTCAACAGCACTTCTCCCTATAGATGCTGCCTGGCCTGCTGTGTTCCACCAGCATTTTGTGTGTGTTGTTATTTGAATTTCCAGCATCTGCAGATTTCCTCGTGTTTGCTTAGTAAATGAATATTTTATGTTTGTATTTACCAAGGAGAGGAAATTGGAGAGTGGTGAAACCAGAATGGAGCATGCTGATGTGCTGGGAACTTTTGAGATTGCTGGGTCTTATGAAAACATTAAGGTGGATAAATCCCCAAGGCCTGATGGCATATCTCCCAAAATATTGGAAGGGGCAAGTGAGGGAAGTGCTGGAATTTGACAAAGATCTTTCTTCTCCTCATAAGCAGCATGCAAGTTTCTGGAGGACAGGAGGGTAGTAAAAGTTGTGCTTTTGTTCAAGAAGGGAAATAGGGATAATTCAGGTAATTGTAGGCCAGAGAGCCTCCCGTCACTGAGAGGAAGATTATTGGAGCGAATACTGGGGTATTGGATTTAAGTACATTTGGAAAGGCATGGTTGCTTGGGGACAGTCAGTGTGACTTTGTGTATGGCAGATCATGCCTTACAAACTTAAGTTTTTTAAGGTGACAAAGGTGCTTGTTGATGGGAAGGCAGTGGACATTATTTACATGGAATTTGATAATGTACTTGATAAGTTTGGGTTGATTCTGAAGATAAAGATGCACAGGATCCAGGGTGAATTGCAAGTTTGGATTTGGATCTGTCTTCCCCTTGGAATGCAGAGAGTAGGAGTGGAAAGATGCTTTTCTGGCTGGAGGTCCATGACCAATGGCATTCAACAAGGATCAAGCTGGGACCTTTGTTGTCTGTGATGTGTATGAACTATTTAGATAACAATGTAGATTGGTGGATTAGCAGGTCCTGTAGATGATACCAAGATTAGTGGAGTTGTGGACAGTGTAAAGGACTATCAGAGAATACAGTGAGATATTGATCAGTTACAGGAATGGGTAGAGAAGTGACAGGTGGAGTTTAATTTGGGCAAGTCTGATGTGTTGCACTTTTGGGAGGCCAAGTGATAGGAGAAAGTACACAGTTAATGGTAGGCCCCTCAATAGCATTGATATGCAGGGAAATCTTAGGGTATGTCCATAGTTCACAAAAAGTAGTTATACAAGTGGATAAGGTGGTAAAGAAGCTGCATGGTGGGGATATTGAGTACAGAAGTAAGGAAGTCACGCTGCCACTATATAAACCTTCAGTCAGATTGTACTTGGGAGTATTGTGTGCATTTCCAGTCATCCCATTATATGAAGGATGAAGAGACAGTAAAGGGTGCAGAAAAGGTTTCTTAGGATGCTGCCTGGATTAAAGACTATGAGCTTTAAGAAAAGGTTTGAAAAACTTTGGTTGCTGGAGGCTGAGGGGAGACCTGATAGAGATTTTTAAAATAATGAAAAGCATAAAATAGGGTGGACAGTCAGAATCTTTTCCCCAGAGTTCCTGTTGTAGCCTGTAAGGAGTTTATCGTGACTGCATGGATTTCCTCCCACAGTTCAAAGATGTTCTGATTGTTAGGTTAATTGGTCATTGTAACTTGTCCCGTGATTGTGCTAGGGTTAAATCGGGGGTTACTGGGCAGCATGGCTCAAAGGGCCAGAATGACCTCTTCTATGCGGCACCTCAATAAATAAATCATGATGTGTCATGTTGTTTGACATAGGCGATCATGGTCTTTAATCTGAGAAGTTCTAATAAACTCTTTAAAACTTTTGTCTGCCCAACCCTTAATGTAATGCATGAATGTCATGCACTGTTAACTGTGACTTTTTCTTCCATAAATTTTTCCCGCTACTGCAAGATGTTTGAGCATCTCTTTTCTCTGCTGTTCCAGCTGCCGTTTCCTGATTGATGATATCAGTTCTCTTCTTATTCTGGTTTTTCGCAACATTACTTCATCTGTTACTCTGTCCTTGTACAATATTTTCATCATTCTCTAGAACTACATTTCTGCAGCCTCGAGTCTTCCCTCACTTTGCTGTGATATTGTCCAACATTCGCTTCCGTGTAGTAGTGTGGAATGAACGTAGTACCACATCACTCTGAGTTTTATGCTTATAGAAATTGTTATTTAGTATCTTGCTTGAATGTGCGTTTAGTAATCCCAGTCCTAATTTCAACATCAGCCGTACTGTCAAATGTTATTGTCCTCCGTGAGTAATTGAACTTCCATATGTTTAATTGTTTTATTGCCCACTTTCAGTTTGCATTTCTGTATTTCTTTCTTCTTTGTGACAATCGTATGTTCAGTCTTCTTGCAGCTGATGGTCAATCTTCTCTTTGCACTTTATTCAACTTTATCTAATATTTCTTGAAACTTCTCTTTAGAAGTAGCTATCAGCACTGTGTCCTCTGCATATAGTAAGCTGTTCAAATTGTATCCACCAATTACTGCAAATTTCTCTTAGAATCTTCTCGCTATGGAAGTTGAACAGGTCGGGTGAGAGAACACAATCCTGTCTGACTCTTCTCTTTATCTGTACAAAATCACTTGTCTCACTTCCACTCTTTGTGCCCAATATTCATTTCTAATCATTCTGATATCTTTCCCATCGATGTCCAAATGCTGAAGGATTTTTTTATAAGCTCTTCATGTCTCAGCTATTCAAAGTTTTGGTATATTTGATGAAACATACATATAGGTCTTTCTAGACCTCTTTGGCATACTCACAAACCGTTCTAATGAAGAAGATTGCATTTCGCTTTCCACTTCATTTCATTTCATCTTCAGTGAAGCTGTGCTGCTTTTGTGCAACCTCTGGTTTCATACTTCTTCTTGCTTTTATCATGTTGACTTGTAACAAGACTTTCACATCCTGACTCATCAAGCTAATTGTTTGGCGTTCCTTGCGTTCAGTTGCTTTTGGTTTTTTTTTTGGCAGTGCAATAAATGCTGACTTGCTTAGTTTCTCAGTTATTTCCCCACTATTATGTATTTCATTCAGCAAATCTGTCAGTCTTTCAATCCCAGCATCTTCCAGTGCTTGAATCATTTCTATAACAATGCCATCCAGTCCTGGTACCTTACTCTTTTTCATGTTCCTGGTTTAGCTTCTGATTTCATAATTGGTGGACCATCCATGTTCTTAGTAATTTTTGGCTTCTCTCTCGTATTTTCAAACAAGTTGGCAGTGTATTCAGACTACCTAGCCCGTATATCTGCTTTTTCCATCTCTTGCCTTCAACCACCCACTAGCTGTACAATAATTAGCACCCGTGAGCTTTCTCACCTTCTTGTACTTATCGCCAGAATTTTCAGTTTTTCTACCTCTTCAATTTCTCCTTTAATCATTGTTCTTTCACTTTCCTACATTTCCGCTTGATTTTGTTCAAAGTTTTATATTTGCCGCTGTTCTTTGGTGTGATTTTTTTTTTCTGTCATTCCTTCATTAGATCCAGACTTTCACCTTTCATGCATTCTTCCTTCTTTTCCCTTTTTCATTAGACACATCCACCACTGACTTTTTGAACTTCCAACTAGCTTGGTGTGTGTTCCACTGTCAAAGCTTCAAATCTGTTCTTCATTATATTTCACCTTTGTCTAGATTTTTCAAGCAAGCCAGGTCTAATTTGGTATTATTACCCTTAGACTTTAACCGTCTAAGCTTTCCCCAGGGTCAAACACCAGAGGGTGTGCTTTTAAGGTTAGAGGTGGAAATTTAATGATGGTGTTAAAGCCAAGTTATTTGCACCTGGAATAGGTTATCATGAGTAGCAGTTTGATGGAGGTAACAAGGCTTTTAGATAGATGCACGGATATGAAGGGAATGGAAGGATATGAGCAATACACAGGAAGAGGATGTTTAGTATGGGTGGCATCAATGTTAGGACAACATTGTGAGCTCAATGGCCATCCAGTGCTGTACTATTCTATGCAGATAGCATAGTTCAACAGTGCAGAACTGCACTGTCAACCCAGGTATTGGTCCTTGTGCATTGTGACATGAACTTATGACTTTCTGACTAATTGCGAGTTACCAAATTACACCTGATCATGGCACACTTGATAGTAAATATTTTTGTCTCTGTGGTCTTAAACATTTGCAAAAGTAAATGCAGATGATGGAGATGACTTCACTAGAGCCATCAAAGAATTACAAAAATATATGTTGTTGTAATTAAAGAAGAAAATACAATTACTGCTTTAATTATATTATCATAGAAATCTACAGCACATTACAGGCCCTTTGGCCCACCATGTTGTGCCGACTATGTAACCTATTCTAGAAAATGCCTAGAATTTCCCTACCGCATAGCCCGAACTTTTCTAAGCTCCATGTACCTCTAAGAGTCTCTTAAAAGACCCTATTGTAGCCACCTCTACCACTGTCGCTGGCACTGTGTGTGTGAAAAACTTACCTCTGACATCCCTCTCTTGTACCTATTTCCAAGCACCTTAAAACTGGGCCCCTTGTGTTAGCCATTTTAACCCTGGGGAAAAAGCCTCTGACTATCCACACGATCAATGCCTCTCATCATCTTATATACTTCTCAACCTCCATCGCCAAGGAGAATGGGCTGAGTTCACTCAACCTATTCTCAAAAGGCATGCCCTCCAATCCAGGCAATATCCTTGTAAAATCTCCTCTGCACTCTCTCTATTCTAAATTACTCTATAACATTATCTCTCACCTGAAAACAATGAGGAGGTTTTACAATTTATATTTTGTTAAAAAGGATACAGCTCTTTAAGTGAGTTCAGGTCCTGTATTGGTGCCCAGAAGTTTCGTTTAGCTGTTGCCAGACCTGTCTTATTGACTTTTGACACCATCTCGTTCTCAAAGATGTGTTGCTAAATATAATTGGGTAATAACTATTCATGGTGTGCATCTACATTTTAAGTATATTAGCTTCAATTAAAGAACAGAATATAGAATTTATACTTTGGATTACAAATTCAATTCATGTATTGAGATAAAAATTTTAAGAACTATTCATTTACTGTAGGAGTTCTGTTGCCAACATGAAACAATCAAGTATAGATTTTTCACTTAATTGCTTTCAGCGATAAGCTGTCAGCCTGTCACTCAAGGAATCATGCTGCCTTTTTATTCAAACTGGGCAATCTGCTGCATAGGCAGTGCAAGCAACAGCCATGTGAAACCTACTCATCGAATCATGGCTTGAGGACAACGTGTCAGACTCTGCTCAAAACTGCCACATAGCGGTTTTCATGTGGACAGGAGTCACTCTTGAAGTCTTAGTGATAATTCCGGCTATGACATCAGGGCAATTATAGGAAGGAAGTCTCTGCAAGAGTATAACTAGCTATACTTCCTTAGCTGATGCAGTAATGCTCCTCCAAATTGGATATATGAAGGAAAGATTCAGAATAGGGTTTTCAGTAGTCCTGTGGGCTACCTGCAAAGGTAGTCTGTAATTTCACTGTC
The DNA here is from genome assembly GCF_048418815.1 of Hemitrygon akajei. Lineage (NCBI taxonomy): Eukaryota > Metazoa > Chordata > Chondrichthyes > Myliobatiformes > Dasyatidae > Hemitrygon > Hemitrygon akajei. The sequence goes on from NC_133137.1 coordinate 31,928,355, forward strand.
AAACCAGTGGATCAGCCTAGTCTAAAAAAATGAACTCTTGGTGTATTATTCTGTCGACATTTGCCCACTTATAGATGTTTAACCCATTTGACATTACTGTAAAAAAATAACATTACACTACAATTAATTTTTTTGCACCCATTTGAATTTCCATTCGCCTCTCTTGAAGGCTTTTTGGTTATTGATCATCTTTGCGTAACAAATTAATGCCACCATTGTTTGTCTTTCACCTGTCATTGCTAACATGCCCTTTCCCCACCATTCATTTTATATACAGATTAACCTTTATCTTTTTAAGTGGATACATTTCTCCAAGTTTGCTCCTCTCTGAAGATTTCCTTTCTTGACCAGCTGACCTTTAGCCCAACTTGTCAATGCTGATCTAGTTGCCTACCTGAACTAACACCATTTGCACAAGTTTGGCCCAAATTGGATTTTATGCATTTTTAGAGCACAGAGTGATGCTATGTACAGCACTGAAGCTAAATTGTGAGAGTTAGAGCATTTTGTGTGGGCAAGAATCAGATCACACAAAATTTAAATGATTATTGTCTTCCCACCTGTTTTAGTCCAGTTGATATATTTTGCTGAGAACAGACATTTGAGTGAGATCTGGTGAAACGTGTGTATGAATGAGACATGGCTGTAAGGTCTTAATCTGTGGTACGTCCTGATAATAGTACTTGATTTTTAACTTGCTTCAGTTTATTTGTAGCATTAAATAGCCATTTTCCAGGATTATTTTTAAACTGGCATTTTAAGATCTGTAATAAGCATGTGCTTGCTTGTTCTGGCATACCAAGTAACCTAGAAATAGGTGGATTGCTGTCTTGTGCACGGTAAAGTCCTGGTAAAAAGCTTTTGCATTGCAAGATCAATTTCCTGAAGTGTTTCTTTAGTGCTTTTCATTTTATTATTAGCCTCTATTTATCAGATGTAAGTGCTACTTATGTAGTGAATTTTATTTTCTATCCATTGTTACTGATACAAAGTCATATTGTTGCAATTAAAATCAAAATGCACTCAGCTGGTGTTCTGATGAAAGGACCTCAACCTGAAATGTTAATTCTGTTTCTCTCTCCACAAAAGCTACCTGGCCTTCTGAGAGCCTCCCAGTATTTTCTGTTTTTATTTCAGGTTCCCAGCATTTGTAGCTTTTTAATACAGGGAATTTAAAATTACTGCAATTATTTTGTATCACAGGTGACATCTCAGGAGGGTAAAACATTGTGGATGCTTATGGTTGATGAAGATAAACAGATTTCTTCTGCTTGTGGGTTGGTCATGAGTTGTTGTGTAATGGCACATTAATTAAAGGCTGGCATCACATTTCTGTCAGTTTAGTAAGCCCATAAAGATTTTCTTACCTACTAACATTAGTGATAAGAGTCATGGTCATCAAGATAATTTGTTTATTCAAACAATTTAAATTCCTGAGTTGCCAAGGAATTTGAACTTGTGTTTCCTGGGGTCAGTCATGCAGGCCTCTGCATTCCAATCCAGTGACTTAGTTAGATTGGTTATTAGTGTAAAGCATTAACTGCCTTTTACTTTTCACCTCTGCGGCCTAACCCATTGCTTTTTCTTCTGTATTTTGTAAAAAAATATATATATTATTTCCAGTGTTAGTGAAGTGGATACGCCTTTTCAATACTCCTAAACAGCGATCATTATTTGAACTCTAATTTCTTTCATATGTGTGCTTTGAATTATGGTGTAAAACAGATTTATTGTTGAAGAAATGGAATTGGAAGTATTCACTGTCAAAGTCTATAATGTCTGCAGAATATGAATGTTTTGAGTTTGTCATATATTTGGTGGAAGTAGGGCGAAAGTACTAAGAATCCTAGTAATTTAATAAAAGGCTTACTCATATTGTGCTGTATTTTGAAACAGAGTGAACGGTTAGTGTGGTTAAGATACCAGAAGAAAAAATGGGAACTCCAGGCAAAACAGAGAAAAGCACGCAGGAAGAGAAGGAAGCTGGATGACGGTGCATTTGCACCAGGGAGACCCATTCGGGATGGCCCAGCAAACAGCCTCAGTAGCTTTTTACGTCGGACTGCCCGCACTATTCTAGACATGCCATGGCAGATTGTACAGGTAATTTTTTTTGCTGATTGGAACTGACTTACGGACTGAAGAACAATACAGCCCATCACATCTGTGGAAAAATTTCCTGAGCAATCAAATTTATTCTCTTTGTACCATGTTGTTTGGCTTAGTTCTGTGACATCTTCTGCCTCAAATATCCATTCACTTGGAGACCAACTAGCATCTGTACTGTTGTAGAGATATAATGCAAGGAATCAGGCCCTTCGGCCAACAGAGTTTGCACTAGCCATCAGTTACCTATTTACACTAATCCCACATTATTCCCATTTTATTCTTCCTAAATTCCCATTGATTCCTGCCATATTCTGCCAATCACCTACATTAAACCCAGAACTCTGGCACTGTGAAGCAACAGCTTCCTAAATACATAGACTTCATACTGAAACGCCTTCTGTCCTCTAACATTGTTGAAGTTGGGCGTAACCAAGAGTTGTTGATTCATTGCAATTCTTGATCCCTTAAGCTAAACACAGACCTGTAACTAGTTGAGATTATTAACTACAGATAAATCTCCACACTTTACCACAGATGTTCTTGTTGCCTTGGGTAAGTAGGCAATATAACCAAGGACCCTTCTCACCCTTGTCATTCTGTTTTCTTCCCCCAACCACCACCACCATGACTGAGCAGATGATAAAAAACCTCAAACATGTACCACCAGGCTCAAGGATAGCTTCTTTCCTGCTGTTACAAGATTCTTGTATGATAAAGATCTCTTGATCTCTCAGTCTACCTGTCACAGCTCTTGCACAACCAGCACTGCACTTTCTCTGTAACTGTTGTACTAGAATCACTGACATGGGTATGAGAATTGCTGTTTTGCAGCAGCAGTACAGTGCAAGTCATAAAAGTACAGAAAGTCACAAATACTGCAAAAGAGGAATAATGAGGTGTTTATGGACTGTTCATAAATCTAATAGTGAAGGCAAAACAGCTTTATCGTTCCCTTTGTATTTCCTTGCTGTACTTGTGTATGGAATGATTGATCTGAATGTCATACAAATAAAAGCTTTTCATAATATTTCTATACATGTGAATATAAAGAAACCAATTCCAATCTTTGCAGCCAAATGTATAGGTGGGAGACAGCAGCTTCTTTTAATCTAACAGGAGATGTTGAGAGAATCAGTAATCTATATAGTCACTCTGGTCACTCAACAATCATTAAGCTGGTCAGGACACAACCCTAAGCCCTGAATCTCAATGCTGAACAGGCCCCCACCTTGCGATCACGAGCTCCCACGGTAGCAATGCTTTAGTGCTCCATTTCATCACTTTGATCATTTCATTGCTGCAGAGCTTGCTGTCAGAGATCTGAGCTCAACCCCAAGTTATTTGCACAACATGTAGCATCAGAGAGAGGCTGGGGTTCATGCCAAGATTCTGACACAGCAGCACTTTAGTAACTCTTTTTTTCCCATGATCTCTTTTAACATTGATACCTCTGGCACTCTTGTTCCTGGGATCCCATCATAGGGGTAATGGCACTCTTATTACCCACAATGGTTATTCATGGAGGTTGAGAAATTGTGAATCCATGTTCATTTAATGCAAATGTGCATAAGATTAAAACTTTAAAAATCCTGGTAGCCTTTTCTTCAGTACAAGTGCACAGAGTGTATTGTTCAATTTTATTTTGATTTAGTGATGCAGGATGGGCCCAATGAGCCTGCACTGTGCAGTTACACCCATGTGATCAATTAACCTACTGATCTGTATGTCTTTTGAAATGTGGGAGGGAGCACCTGCAGGAAACCCATGAGGTCATGGGGCGAGCGTACAAACTCCTTACAGACAGCGACAGGACTTGAACACGGGTCACTGATGCTGTAACACCGTTGTGCTAACAGCTATGCCCCTATATTGTGTTTGTTATAATAACTTGTTTCATTTTCCTGGCAAAATCCCATTGAATTTACTTTGGCAGCTATTTGTATAGTGAGATGCTCAAAACCTCAATCACCTTATTGCCTCTGCAGTTTATGAGGTCATTGCATTAATCCATGAATCTGGAGTTGTTGCAGCTGTCTACCTCCAGGAATTTGCAAGCTTCTTTTGTGCTATTAATTGTAATTGTAATTAGACCTAGCACTCATACTTAACATAAAGCACTTCTGATGTCTTTGATTCAGAATGCACTCATTCATTCTTTTATCCTAGTTTTTTGTTTCAACTATTCACCCTTGTGACTGCATTTCCCCTTAAAAATACCTAAACCTTTCTAACCTTAGGATAAGTTCTAAAAATCAGTACACATTATATCTACAACTATCTCAACTACTTTCAAAATTTTGGTTAAAACTACCATTATTATGGCTACCATTAACTTTATTATGTATAGCCCTTAAACACTCAAGTCTGTTTTCAAGTCAGAAGGCCTTTGACCAGGTGCTGCAGATGAGGCTGCTAAACAAGATAAGAGCCCATGGAATTACAGGAAAGTTACATACGTGGATAGAGCGTTGGCTGATTGGCAGGAAACAGAGAATGGGAATAAAGGGATCCTATTCTGGTTGGCTGCCGGTTACCAGTGGTGTTCCACAGGGGTCCGTGTTGGGGCCGCTTCTTTTTGCGTTGTATATCAACGATTTGGATTATGGAATAGATGGCTTTGTGGCTAAGTTTGCTGATGATACAAAGGTAGATGGAAACAGAGAGTCTGCAGAGAGACTTGGATAGATTGGGAGAATGGGCAAAGAAGTGGCAAATGAAATACAATGTTGGAAAGTGTTATGGTCATGCACTTTGGTAGAAGAAATAAACGGGCAGACAATTATTTAAATGGGGAGTGAATTCAAATTTCTGAGATGCAACAGGACTTGGGATTCCTCGTGCAGGATACCCTTAAGGTTAATCTCCAGGTTGAGTTGGTGGTGAAGAAGGCAAATGCAATATTGGCATTCATTTCTAGAGGAATAGAATATAAGAGCAGGGATGTGATGTTGAGGCTCTAAGGCACTGGTAAGACCTCACTTGGAGTACTGTGTGTAGTTTTGGGCTCCTTATTTAAGAAAGGATGTGCTGACATTGGAGAGGGTTCAGAGAAGATTAACCATATAACATATAATATGTTATAAGATTCACTAGAATGATTCCAGGAATGAGAGGGTTAACATATGAGGAACGTTTGACCACTCTTGGACTGTACTGCTTGGAGTTTAGAAGAACGGGGGGGACCTCGTAGAAACATTTCGAATGTTGAAAGGCATGAACAGAGTGGATGTGGCAAAGTTGTTTCCCATGGTGGGGGAGTCTAGTATGAGAGGGCATGACTTAAGGATTGAAGGGCGCCCATTCAGAGCAGAGATGCGAAGAAATTTTTTTAGCCAGAGGGTGGTGAATCTGTGGAATTTGTTGCCACTGGCGGCAGTGGAGACCAAGTCATTAGGTGTATTTAAGGCAGACATTGATAGGTATCTGAGTAGCCAGGGCATCAAAGGTTATGGTGAGAAGGCGGAGGAGTAGGACTAAATGGGAGAATGGATCAGCTCATGATAAAATGGCGGAGCAGACTCAATGGGCCAAATGGCTGACTTCTGCTCCTTTGTCTTATGGTCTTATATTTATTCTCAGCATTTATTATAATCTCCTTTCAGTTTCCTTGGGATATCTTGTTTTTGTACTCTTGAGTATTGTTGACTTATTTTTGATTAGACACATTAACTAACTGCCCCAATCAGCTTATCTAATGAAATCTTGATTGATTGAATTCCGTTTTAATGCTTGACTGTTCAGTGCATTCCTAGTCAATTCAACTGAGGCATTAGAACACTCTGTGCGTATCACTACAGCTGCATATTGACGTTAGTTTAAATAAGCTCTTTTCTTTACTACCTTTTAGCTCTTTAGCTCTCAGAGAAATCTGTGCTCATTTGTTCCTCTTGCATATCATCAGCCTGAATCAGTCTATTCTCAGTGGTTGAGTCTTCAGCTCTAGACTTCTTAAATGTATCTGCCTCTCTCCTTTAAGATGCTTCCTGTACAGTAATTAATCCTACACTTAGATTGAATCTTTTGTTTTCATTTTTGTGTGACCCTTTGTGAACATTTCTGTGAAAACTCTTGGGATTTAAAAAATATGTAACAAACTCTAAATATGAGTGGCTTCTATTCCCAAGTTGGCTAAAGCTAAATTACATTACTTTTTATCACTGTATTGTGCTTGTTTATGATCTTTGCATTTGAGGCTTTTGAAATTAGTTTCTATTTGAACTATTGTAAAGTTTACAACACTTAAATATATTATTCTTCCCATGGTTCAGATTGCAGAAACGAGTCAGCCAGGTCTCTTCAAACTATGGGCTGTTGTTGGTAGTGATTTGCATTGCATTAAACTCAACATCCCACGAGTTTTTTATGTAAATCAACGAATTCCTAAAACGGAGGATGGTGCTGTCTACAAAAAAGTAAGTGTATCACTTTGTTTTTGAGCAAATCTTATTTTTCCCACCTGTGGTATTTCTTAAAACCAATATCAACGTTGCTGCTCATGTAGCTCTTGGGTGTGGTACACTACTACAGTAATTCAGGAGCTTCCTCTCCCAACCTGGCCCCTCCCTTTTCAGCAGTGGAAGAACCCTATACCGTCGTCCAACCCCACTGAGCCCTTGTGGTGGCTGCACCAAGCTTCAGTGCTCTCCACAGCACATACTCCTGCAGCCTGAATGTGCCAGTCAGCAGCATTCCTCTAGGGACATCCTGGTGTGCTGGCAGAGCAACTCATTTTGGGCAACCAAAGGGCATTTTTCACTAAGTTGATGATTTTCCAGCAGCACTGTCTGTTTCTCTGTCTGTCTCTGGATGCAGCCCTGTAGATCAGAGTCCTCTATTACGCAGCTGCTCAGGAGATATGTTATCAACTGAATGACTAAAACTTGTATATTCGAGTCTGTTTATGATGAACTAAAGCACTGTTTAATGGGAAAGTTTAAAAGTAACCATTTGTCTATAAATTTCTCATTTATATATGTTGTCACTTTTTCATCTGTTTGTTGAAATTCACTTCCTTCTTTATTAACAGGTCAATCGAATCCTTCCCCGTTCCAACATTATTTACAATCTTTATGAATATTCTGTGCCAGAGGACATGTACCAGGCGCACATCAATGAGATCAACGCAGACCTCTCTGCTCCAGATGTTGAAGGAGTCTATGAAACGCAGGTGTGAACAAATGATGAATGGCAGGCTTTGTTTATCGGAGGCTGGGCTTCACAATTGCAGCACGAGGCTTTATATTCTTCAAATGGAACTTCAATGAATGAGTCATATTTTTTGATAACACCCTTAGGAATCCTTCACCAGTTGCAGCATGAGTTTTTTTTTCTTAAAATGGAACTTGAATGAATGAGAACACACACAAAATGCTGGTGGAACATAGCAGGCCAGGCAGCATCTATAGGGAGAAGCACTGTTGACGTTTCAGGCCGAGACCCTTCGTCAGGACTTGGCCCGAAACGTCGACAGCACTTCTCCCTATAGATGCTGCCTGGCCTGCTGTGTTCCACCAGCATTTTGTGTGTGTTGTTGTTTGAATTTCCAGCATCTGCAGATTTCCTCGTGTTTGCTCTTGAATGAATGAGTCATCTTTTGATAACACCCTTAGGGAATCCTTTTAATCCTTCTGAAATTCTCTACTATAAAGAGTTCTAGCTTATTAAAACTATTTAAAATGAAGGTAAGATTAATTTATGAAAAGTTATGGGATAGAGAGCCATGGGGATCTGGCACAGAAGAGGAGTTGGGATAAATCAGTCATGGTCCTGCTGTGTTATAGTACCACATACAAAAGCAGGCCAGGCACCATCTATGGAAGTAAATAAACACCTGACGTTTCAGGCTGAGACCCTTCATCAGGACTTAATCAGGTGACCAAAAGATTTGATGTAAGTATAGGATTATAGAAACCATCTTAAAGGAGAGAGGCAAAGGCATTTAAGGAGTCTAGAGCTGAAGACACAACCACCAAAAATGGACTGATTCAGCCTGCTGATATGCAAGAGGGACATATGAGCACAGGTTTCTCCGAGGGCTGCAGGACTAAAGGTAGTAAGGAAAAGGGCTTATTTTCAATGCTAACACTTGGAGCAGTCTTGATCAATATACAGCTGTAGTGATATGCTGAATTATAGCTTTTTCCACATTGATATACTATCCAACTGAAATTAATGGAGAACTAAACTACGGTAGTTTAATTTTGATTTGGTCATCCAAGACTAATTGTATCTTACAAATCAAGATCTGCTTGTTTTCTGAGAGAGTTGGCATGCCTGAGCTCCCACAGTTAACTTTCGCATGCACAATTTCATGTGCAAACTGTAGAGCATTCCTGAAATATCTTTCAGCTCGAAGCACAGAGTAAATTTCTATGACAGAAGTATTTGCTGATTTATTTACAGCTTGCAAAAGAACAGAAGCAAGGTGCAAATTGAGAACAGATGTATGGAGGTTGTTTAGAGCCCTCTTGAATGAAGTTCCAAATAAGTTTTCCCAGTAAGCCACGGAAAAGATGGTAGGATGAAGGTTCAAAGGTCAAATTTAATGTCAGAGAAATGTATACAATATACATTGTATACAGATTTATCTGTACTGCTACCCATTTATTTAGATTCCATTTCCCATAGTCTTTAGTTTTTCAATTATTTGATTTCTTGTTGATTGTTATACAGTAATTACATTGATATCAAAACAAGTTGGTTTTTGAAAAGATAATATTGCAATGTTAAGAAGGCTTTTTTCCTCTTTAATCCTAGGTCCCTCTTCTCTTTCGTGCTCTTGTCCAGCTTGGGTGTGTTTGCGTGGTCAATAAGCAATTATCATTCCATCTAGCAGGACGAGAAACGGATAGCTTTGATTTGGAGCATCTGGAAATGTGTTCATTAGCACAGTTTAGTTACCTGGAACCAGGTAATAATCTACTGTCTGATGTTGAAATGTCTTACAAGAATACCATGAAATTTAGTAAGATTTTTATTACAAATAAGCTCTTCTCAGGCTTCCAGTCGGGTACAGGTATCAATTATAACCGATGTTTCTTCATCAAGGATGATGCCTGGGCATATCTAGTCCAGTGGTATTTATACCCCCATTGTCTGTCCCTCATGAGTGGTGAGTCCTCATCTAATCAGGTTTCCTACCTTGTTTACAATCAATTTCCGGTTCTTACTTAGAGCGAGACCTCTGTCTTTGTTAAAGTTCTTTTCCTCTAGTTTTATTTCAGTAGCTTCCTTTACCAAGCAGTCCCAAAAGCCATTGATGTGGCACAGTAGTTTTGTGCCATTGAAGACAATCCTATGGCCATTGCAAATGCAGTGTTCTGCTACCACCGATTTCTCTGGGTAACACAAAAATGTATGCACTTCCTATGCTCCTTAATGTGCATTTCCGCCATGCTTCCCATCTGGCTAATATGCTGTTTCGCATTCACAGGGAATCCTGTAAATGCCAGCCAACCTGAATCCCAGGTCATCTTTGACTTGCATAAGCTGCAATTTCCTTACAGGTTTGTGAATGGTATTAATCTGGTATTTCTTCAGAATCCAAGCAATCCTTCAAGAAACTGTGGAAATATAGGGAAGACAGGCGGTAGCAAAGGGGTTCTTCTCATTGTTAGGTTTCCTGGTTTTTCCGTTAGCCCTTTTAAGGGCCCGATTGATTTCCTTCTCCTTGTAGCCATTCCGAAGGAATGTTGTGTGTAATCGTCTTATTTCCTCAGGGAGACTCTCTGGGTCTGAAATAGATTTTGCACGGTTAATCAAACTAGAAAGAACCGCTCTATGGGAGGCATGAAGGTGGCTGTTAATGTTGAAGTATAAGTCCATGTGAGTGGGTTTCTGATAGACACCATGTCTGAGGCTACCGTCTGGTTTGCATTGTGTTAGAATATCCTGGAAAGGGAGGCAACCATTCTTCATAAATTGACTGTTTGGATGTATTCTATTTAAGACGGTCATGGAACTGTTAGAATGCCTGGAGTCCATGAGGCCACACTGCAAAGGTGTCATCAACGTACTTGAAGAAGCATTTGGGGTGTAAGGGCAAAGAACTCTGAGCCCTCTCCTCAATGTCCTCCATGTAGAAATTAGTAATAGCTGGTGACAAAGGAGATCCCATGGCCACTCTGTCTGTTTGTTTATAGTTGCTCTCCTTATAGAGGAAGTACGTCAGTGTAAGGGTGTGTTCAAAAAGGTCAATGGAACCCTTTTAAACCTTGACCGTAGGAGGACCAAGCAATCCTTAATGGGAAGTCTTCGTGAACAGGGATACCATGTCAAACCCATGTCAAAACTGACTTTGGGTTTAGCTGGATGTCGGTTATCATTTTAACAATGTCGGTTGAATCCATGATGTGATGTTCACAGCCTCCAACAAAGGGAGACAGCATAGTCGTTTAATGCCTAGAGAAGTAGTAGGTCGGAGAATCTATCCCACTGACGATATACCTCAAGGGGGAAAGCCTCCTTGTGTATCTTAGGGAGCCGATAGAGACTAGGTGGTACCGGTGCCTGAAGCAGAAGTGTCTTGCATATGTCTGCTGAAGGCTGGATTTCTTCAATAAATCAGAGGTCAGCCTCACAATCAAATCCGTGGGATCCTGGTGTAGAACTCTGTAGGCGGGATCATCCAGAATCTCTTGGACTTTCCTGTGGCATTCCTCCAAGGACTTCAGGACTATTGCATTTCCTTCGTTTGCTGGTAAAATCATACTGGCTTGGTTTTGCCATAGTGCTTGGGGGGCCAGTTGCTGTCATCTTGAAATGTTAAGTATCGGTAAAACAGCTCTTTTCAGGCCATGCAGACCTCTATCGTTACCTCCTCCATGGTATCTGGTGGTAGTTTTCGGATTGCTTGATCTTCTCCACCAATGTAGTCCTGACAATGTACAGTGGAAACTTGATTGGATGAGGACTAGCCTATCAGGAGGATGGGCTACGGGGGTATAAATACCACCAAACTATGCATTCCCATGCACCATCCCTGATGAAGATGGCAGTTTGTCATCGAAACATCGATTATAATTGATACCTGTACCTGGCTGGAAGCTTGAGAAGAGTTTATTCGTCATATATGCTGGGAAAACAGTAGATCCTTTTTCACCATTTTTAATTTTCACTCACTACAAAGGAAGTGAAAGGGATACTGAGCAGCTCATGTACAGTAACTCCAGCACATTTACCGTAATCAGTGTTACACATTCACTGCAGTACTATCACACATGCAGACAGTTGGAAACATTTGAAATTATGATGTTTGATGATAACCTGTATTTCCTGAACTGGTAAATGTGAATAAAATCGCTGTTTCTTCATCGGTACTGATTTATTTTGACCTTAAAAGTAACCATTGTTCAGAAGGCAAAATTGAAAGCAATTTCCAGCTTTGAATTGAGGCACTTGGAATAGACATTTTCCTAATTTATTTTTCTCAAATATTTCCAATTTTACCACCACATCTTGGAAAATTATTTCTTTTAAGTCTTCTGGAATATGTTACTATCTTAAAAATGAGTGTTTTAATTATTCATTTCAGATTTGAAAACAGGATAAACTTTTTAATATGTGTTTGTTCTTTGTGGGACACAGATGTGTTAAGTCATGTGACTAGGTTAATTTTTGACAACTAGGAAGGGTAGCACAGTAGTGTAGTGATTAGCACAATACTTTACAGTACCGCTGACCCAGGTTCAATTTCTGCCACTGCCTGTAAGAAATTTATTTGTTCTCCCAGTGACTGTGTGGGTTTCCTTCAGGTTCTCCAGTTTCCTCCTACAGTTCAAAGACGTACTGGTAGGTAGGTTAATTGGTCATTGTAAATTGTCCTGAGATTAAACTGGGGTATTGCTGTGTGGTGTGGCGCAAAAGACTGGAGGAGCTACTCCAAGCTGTATCGCTCAATAAAAAATTAAAAGAGTTGCATTTGTTCTTTTAATACAAGTAGTTTGTTTATAATATAATTCATTTTTAATATTTGAGTAATAATAATTAGAAAGAAATATGAAATTTGATTAGAATAAAAATTTAAAATTAATAGATAAAAATTTAAGAGTAGTCAGTCATTCAAAAAAAAAGAGGTTCAAAGGTTTATTTTATTGTCAACATATGCAGGTACAATACAACTCTGATATTTGTCTACTCCGGATAGGTATTAAAAACAGAAAGACAATGGGTGATGATGAAAGAAAAGATATCAACTTCATTCTCCCAGCACAAAAAAGAAGTAAAACTTGCAGACTCCAAAATCTCCCCCTCCTCCGCAGCAAAAAAAATAGCATCAATAATAGTTCCCAATCCTCTCTCTCGCAGAAAAGAATAGGATCAAACCCCTAAATCCCCCCCACACAAAAATTAACACATCACCCTCCCACCAATCGACCACAAGAAAGAAAGTACCAAAAAACTGAAGGAAAACAATATAAAATACAGTACAATAATCACATGAATCTTAGAATATCAGGAACATATTTTTGTCTGCATACGAGGAGAGCAGCTGCATGAGCTCAGTCCTTCTGTAAAGAGTGACCACGACCCAGGTCCTAACGTTGCTGATCTGACTGCTGGCCATCTCTGTTGGGAGCCATCGCTGACCCCCACTGCATTCACTTGACACTTCAATCTTCCTTGCTGCTTTGAGAAGGATCCTAAACCTTGTCTCTGATCTTTTTCACGAGTCAGCTTTTATTCAATTGTCCAGGATAAATACCTTCTCCAGATCTGATTTTTTCCTTTAACCTTGCTCTGCCAACTTACCAATCTCAAAACTGGTCTCAGCCTTCTTTCAGGCTTTCGACATGTGCTTCTATGTGGAACTAATGGAATGACCCATATACTGCTGTTGCAGCAGATTTAATTTGGATAACACCATGGGGAAATTTAAATTTAATAAGACATGATGAATTGATTTCCATATCCAAAGTGATTTCAGAACTGTACTGACTAAATTAGTTTTGTAAAAATTGCTGAATCTATTAAGAGGTTAGCTAATGCATTACCCAAATGCAGCTTTTGAAGATGTCTACTCTTCAGTTATATACTTGAGGTAGTAATGCAATGACAAATAACAGTAGATCTTTAAAGTTCCATTATGTGATAGTAGGGGAAATTCAAAATTAAATTTCTATGCTTTAAAAGGTATTTAAATAGCAGGAAATGGGCTCTCCATTTCAGTTGAGGAGCTCTGATTTGTTCTATTAACTGAATGCTTTGTCAGAAGTATCCAATGGCTTTGTAGAACTTTATTGCTATTTGGTTGGTGAGTTATGTGATTCACCAGCAAGCGCAGTAGAGCATTTTGCATTGCAATGAGCATGAAATATGAACACTGATTCTCACAGCTACCTTGATTATCCTATATCCTATAAGGATTTGTTTTCTCACTTTCTCAATTTTGACTGCATCTGTTTTGATGAAGCTATTTTCCTTGCTTATGTTTCCCATATCTCTTTAACCAAGGGGTCTTTATGATACAGGATCTCATACATGTCCTGCTTCCAGAATATTCTTCTCTTTATCACAGACCCATGATCTCAGTTCTGGTTGCTTCACTACAGGAAGGATGTGGAAACCTTAGAAAGGGTGCAGAGGAGATTTATAAGGATGTTGCCTGGATTGGGGAGCGTGCCTTATGAAAACAGGTTGAGTGAACTTGGCCTTTTCTCCTTGGAGTGGCGGAGGATGAGAGGTGACCTGCTAGAGGTGTATAAGATGATGAGAAGCATCGATCATGTGGATTGTCAGAGGCTTTATTCACGGGGCTGAAATGGTTGCCACAAGAGGACACAGGTTTAAGGTGCTGGGGAGTAGGTACAGAGGAGATGTCGGGGTAAGTTTTATTTACTCAGAGTGGTGAGTGCGTGGAATCCCCTGCCAGCAACGGTGGTGGAGGCGGATACGATAGGGTCTTTTAAGAGACTTTTGGATAGGTACATGGAGCTTAGAAAAATAGAGAGCTATAGGTAAGCCTAGTAATTTCTAAGGTAGGGACATGTTCGGGACAACTTTGTGGGGCGAAGGGCCTGTATTGTGCTGTAGGTTTTCTATGTTTCTATGATAGGTTATCTTTTTTTTTACCATTCTCATTATTTATCAGGTAGTCTTGGCACCTAGCACAATACCATATCAAACACGCCTGCTTCGAGGTATTGTGAAAAAACAATACCCTGCAACAAATGCCCGTTCTGTCACAGTTTTCTTACTCTCTCAATGCCCAGATATTCTTTCCAGCATTTTACTTGTAATACTTTCAGCTTGCTGCCCTCAATGTAAATTTCCTTTACACTATGAAGATTAAATGCAAATGAGTTAACCGCTTTGTAAAATTTCCCTATTCAGTCTACACATGTGACCCTGAATTTCCCATCACTTATTAACAGCTCCATTGTGACTTCTTCATTTTCTGCTGCAAATAAGTTCTAAAGAAAGTCAGCGTAAATTTAAGGAACATTGTCTCATCTTTGGAGTTTGGCAATTTCAGATAATACCTCAATTTTAATGTGTGCCCATCTTTTAGTTCTTGCTCCATTATCATCCCCTTTACCCAAGTACAATCAACCACAATGTAATTTGCAAATTGAATAATTTCTGTAGAAGGGCCACAATTATACAGATGCCCAGACAACAAACCTTTTCTACCCATTGATAAAGTAATTTTGGAATTGTTCTTCATTTATTGTGAGTTGGTTAAATCCACTAGTAACTGTCTGTGCAGTAACTCATTCCTTGTTTTTGCAGGTAGTGTTCGGCACATTTATTTCTATCACAACGCTCAGGGGAATAAGGCTCTCTTTGGACTATTCATACCTTCTCAAAGGAAAGCTTCTGTATTTGTTCTTGACACTGTGAGTAATTTCAAGGAGTTCAGTTTCATTAAGAACTTGGCTATATTGTGTACTTTGAGAGGTAATATGTGCCTTGTAAAATAACTAATGTTCTTTTTTCAAAAAATAAATAACTAAAATAACGTGCATCAGTTCATTCTAAGGCCGGTTGATCTCAATTGGCCTTTGCACATTTGGAAAAGGGGAAGGAAAAGTCCAGTTTCACCCAAGTGCATGTGTGTGTGACCATTGAAGGCATGACGAGCCTTTACAGTTGAGCTTTGACAGAGGCACTGTACACCAAAATAGAGCACATGAGAAATCAGAAAAATATTTTTATGAAAATGCAGGAGTGAAGCCATCTTGCTAAGAGGAGAATAGCCGGATCTTAATCGCCATTTATTGCTTTGCCATCCGCAAAATCTCTTGTATCTTTGAGTTGGAGGTGCAGGTGCACTAATATATTTTGGCCATAAAACTTCATTGATATCCACTATACAATATTTTCAAATGTGTTAATTAATGACAGGCAAAGTTCCCCCGATAGTCCTGGCTGAAAGGTATTCTAACAGAAGTTGCTGTAGGGGTTATTTTATTTTTCATGCATTTTTTGAAAAATGTTGTATTTGTGTGAGGATAACAGGGTGAGCAGGTTCAACTCCCTGGACATCAACATCTTTGAGGATCTATCATGGGTCCAACATTTTTTTTTATTTATTAGTTTTTTTTATACATTTTCTACATCGCTACAGATAAAAAAAAACCCAGATCGAAATGAAGAACATTAATACAGTGCAAAAATAAACATACAATAATAATATAATACAAAAGAAGATAATTGAGAAAGCACCCAAATTGAAGATATGTAAAATTAGTATCCTCCCCAAGCCCCGCAACAAAAAAGAACTCCAGACCAACCACAACACAATCTAGAGAGTATAAATCAGGACATTCAAACCCCCAAAACTGTAAATACACTTAGCAACAGAAGATATTAATGCCTTCTACCAACAAAAAAGGAGCTGAAAGCAAGGGACCGAAAACAGAACCTTAGTTAAGAGGAAGGTTATGAAAGTACTCAATAAAAGGTCCCCAGACCTTATGGAACTTTGTATCCGAATTAAGAACTGAATAATGAATTTTTTCAAGGTCTAAGCAGGACATAATATCATTAAGCCATTGAGCATGCGTGGGCGGGGCAATATCCCTCCATCTAAGGAGGATTAAACGTCTAGCCAGGAGAGATGCAAAAGATAATATTCGACACTTAGTCGAACTCAGATGTAAATCTGTCTCACCCAAAAAACCAAACAAAGCAATTAAAGGGTTAGGTTCTAGGTGGTGATTCAGAATATAAGATAACGTTATGAAGACATCTTTCCAAAATTTCTCCAAGCTAGGACAAAACCAATACATATGAATGAGAGAGGCCTCGCCCCTTTTGCATTTATCACAGAGAGGACTAATGTTAGGGTAAAATCGAGACAGTTTAGATTTAGACATATGGGCTCTATGAACAATCTTAAACCGTAAAAGGCAATGGCGAGCACAAAGAGAGGTTGAATTAACCGATTTGAGAATCGAGTCCCAAGTCTCATCAGATAAGGAGATATTTAAATCATGCTCCCAAGCCATTCTAATTTTATCCACAGGGGGACGCCGTAAGGATGCTAATTTATCGCGAATAAATGATATTAGACCTTTACCTAGTGGATTAATAGAAAGAAATAAATCCATAACATTTTTCTCAGGCATTACAGGGAAGTTAGGAATTAAAGGATTAATAAAGTGTCTAATTTGGAGATATCTAAAAAAAATGAGCATTGGGCAGATTGAACTTAGCAGAGAGCTGTTGAAAAGATGCGAAGCGATTATCAATAAAAAGATCTTCAAAATGTCTAATGCCCTTCCTATACCAATCATGGAATGCTGAATCATACGTAGTAGGTAAAAAAAAGGTGATTATGTAAGATAGGGCTAGAAAAGGAAAAACCATGGAAACCATAAAACTTCCTAAACTGAGCCCATATACGCAAAGTGTGTCTAACAAGAGGATTAACAATTAATCTGGACAAACTACTAGGGAGTACAGAGCCAAGAAGTGCAGAGATAGATAAATCTTTAGTGGAACTCAACTCCATTGCCACCCAATTAGGGCACTCAGGTTGGCCATGGAAAAAAGACCAAAAGGTAGCACAATGTATATTGGCTGCCCAATAATATAAACAAAAGTTAGGTAAAGGCATGTCACCCTCTTTTTTTAGATTTTTGGAGATAAACTTTATTAATTCTAGAGCGCTTTTTCTTCCACAGATATGACAAAATAATAGAGTCTAAGGAATCAAAAAAAGATTTAGGAATAAAAATTGGGATTGATTGAAATAAATATAAGAGTTTAGGGAGAACATACATTTTAACAACATTGATACGACCTACCAAAGACATAGATAGAGGTGACCATTGTAACAGACTCTGTTTTATAGTATATGAAAGATTGGCAAAATTTTCACAAAAGAGATCTTTAAACTTCCTTGTGACTGTAATCCCAAGATAAGTAAATTGATTATGAACTACTTTAAAAGGGAGATCGCGAAATGTTAATTCTTGTGCTTCTTTATTAATTGGGAAAAATTCGCTCTTATGTAGATTAAGTTTATATCCAGAGAACTGGCTAAACTGATCAAGAAGTGAAAACATTGGAGGTAAGGATGTAGACGGATTTGAATGAAAAAGTAATAAGTCATCAGCATAAAGAGAAACACTATGCTCAACACCCCCCTCTCCAAATCCCGGTCAATACAGGACAATTTCGAAATGCTATCGCCAAAGGTTCTATAGCCAAATCAAAGAGAAAGGGACTTAAAGGGCATCACTGGCGGGTGCCACGTTTGAGGTTACATAACTGGGATTTTTGAAAATTAGTCAAAACAGAGGCGGTAGGACACAAATACAGCAATTTGATCCAAGAGATAAAACTTTGACCGAAGTCAAATTTTTCTAAAACTGCAAAAAGGTAGTTCCACTCTATACGATCAAATGCTTTCTCCGCATCGAGGGAAATAACACATTCAGGAATCCCAGTTGGAGGTGAATATAAAATGTTAAATAACCGCCGAATGTTAAAAAAAGGAAGACGGTTTTTAATAAAACCAGTTTGATCATCAGAAATAATAGAGGAAATAACAGTTTCTAATCTATAAGCCAAAACTTTGGCCAAGATTTTAACACCAACATTAAGCAAAGAGATCGGCCTATACGAGGAACACTCTGTTGGGTCTTTACCCTTTTTTAATAAAAGAATAATAGATGCCTCATTAAATGAGGGTGGCAATTTACCGTAATTAAACGAGTCAGATAATACTGAGAATAACTGAGGAGAAAGAAGTGAAGAGAATGATTTATAAAATTCTACGGGGTACCCATCAGGTCCAGGAGATTTCCCTGAAGACAATGCAGACAGAAATTGCAAAAGATATTTCTTCTGATGATATAGGCGCATTAAGTTTGGCTTTAAAATCAGATGAAAGCGAAGGAATATTCAGATTATTTTAAAAATGATCAACAGAGACATTGTCATTCAAAGATTCAGAGGAATAAAGTCGAGAATAGAAATTTTTAAATGCGTCATTGATTTCTAAGTGATCTGACGTAACGTCTCCATTCTCCTTCCGGATCTTTGTAATATGTTGTTTGGCTTTGGAACGTCTCAGCTGATTGGCTAGAAATTTACCAGATTTGTCACCATGAATATAGAAGCAACTCTTACTTTCAAGAAGTTGGCGTTCGACAGGTTGGGTAGACAGAAGATTGAATTTAGTTTGAAGTTCTACATGCTTCTTATATAATTCAGGATTCTTAGTTTGAGCATACAGTTGATCCAATTCTTTAATCTGATTAATGTTTGCTGTATAGGAGATTATTTGACTCCTCAAATATGCTTTCATGGCATCCCAGACAATCTGGGATGACATTTCAGATGATGTATTGGTGTTAAAATAAAAGGTTATCTGATCCTTAATAAATTTTAGAAAATCATCATCCGATAATAAAGTCGAGTCAAAACGCCAGTGTTTATTCCGCTGAGGGAGACCAGGAAATTTTAAAGACAAAGTAATTGGGGCATGGTCAGAAATGAGTATACTCTGATAGTCACAAGAATAGACAAATGGGATAAGTTGATTATTGAGTAAAAAGTAGTCAATTCTAGTAAAGGTATGATGAACATGTGAAAAAAAAGAATAGTCTCTCTCAGTAGGATGAAGGAAACACCATATATCAGAGATACCATAATTAGAGAGAAAAGAGTGAATAGCTAAGGCAGATTTAGTAAGTAGTCTAGTAACAGAGGACAATCGGTCCAAATTAGGATCTAACCAGCAATTGAAATCGCCACCCAGTATAAGAGAGTATGAGTTTAAATCTGGTAGTGGGAGAAAAAACGTTCAAAAAAATTAACATCATCGAAATTGGGAGCATACAGGTTTGCTAGTACAACTTTAGTATTGTATAATTTACCAGAAACAATAATAAAACGGCCGTTTGTATCAGATATCTTATTATGGAGTTCAAAAGGAATATTTGAATTAATAAGGATGGAGACCCCCCCTAGCTTTGGCAGCAAAGGATGAATGAAAATGCTGACCCGCCCACTTTGACAGAAGCCGAGAATTATCAAAACTACGAATATGAGTTTCTTGAAGGAAAGCAATGTCAGCTTTGAGTTGTTTAATATGCGAGAAGACCTTCCTTCTTTTAACAGGATGATTCAATCCCTTTACATTCCAGCTCACAAATTTAAGTGAATTAACCATTATCAATTGTTAGTGCATAGAAGGTAGCAGGCATATAAAAAATCAAGCAGTACAATAACAGTCTGGGAGCAAAAATGTAAACATAGATCCGTAGAATCAAAACAGAGACATGTCCTGAATAACAAAGGAAAACAAAAGAAACAGTGAGTAGTGTTGGAACTGGAGAACCCCCCCCCCCCCCCGCAACCCAAAATTAGATGGCTACCTAAAAAAGCAGCTAGGTCTACCAAAAAAATCAACCCAAGTATGACTTCCAGTTCTGTGTCGTTAACAAAAGTTCCGTATAAATAATATAGCAAATAATAACTAATTTATGCACGAGAAAACAGAATTATAAATAGGAACAACTTCAGCAGAAGTATAAAACTTAATACAAAAAAAATCAGAAGAAAACTAAAACTAACCTACCCGCTAAAAATTGTAAAAGATTAAAAGAAAAAAAAGGAGGGAGAAAAGGGGGAAATTATAAAATTCAAAGAGAGTCCTTATCAACCATTTACAGAAAAAAAAGCAAAACTTAAACTATGAATCAACCAACAGGGAGGCCTTCAATAAAAACTCCAAACCTCCAAAACAAGTTAAAGACAATTGTAGTTCTCTATAGATAATGTTATACAGAAGTAAAATAGATTACACAGGTAAAATCTAAAAGTTTGCAGGGAAACATTAAACTTAAATTATCTATTTAGAAAAAATGCACCAAGTCCAGGGAGAGATTGACTACAGCCCTTAGAGTTTCAATAATTAATGTCTGAATTATTCAAGTAAAGTCTGGGTTCGGAAAAAATAGTTTTACTTCGAGAAGTACTTATCAACCACTTTAGAAGGTCAGGCCGGTTCCGAAGAAGACGAGGTGGCTGGAAGACTTCCAACAAACGCCTCAGCCTCCTTCACTGACTTAAACCACTTATATTCTCCAGTAGTAAGCGTAATTCGAAGATCGGCTGGGTTTCGAAGAGAGGGTCTGAATCCGCGATCAAAAAGCACTTTCATTACACCTTTAAACTCAGCACGCATCTTCAGAACCTGGGGGGCAAAATCCTCCACAAAACGAATGACCGTATTTTGAAAGGCGAAAGTACCTCTGCGGCGTGCCTCCATCATCAAACAGTTTTTCACCTGGTATTGATGAAAGCATAAAATAATCGGCCGTGGGCGGGAACCCAGAATTGCTCGAGGAACATAGATCCTGTGTGCCCTTTCAAGCTCAGGTGGAGTTGGAAAAAATTCTTTCCCAAAAATCTCACAGAGAAACTTGGAAGAAAATTCAACAGGAGAGCCCTTTTCGGTGGCCTCTGGCAAACCAAGAATTCGTAGATTGCAACGCCTGCTCCAATTTTCAAGATCCACCATTTTGGAAAAAAGTTTACTATTTTTCTCCTCTAGGTTGGAGCAGAGACACGGCGTTTTAAATCTTCAGAAGTTTCGTCAATGCGAGATAAATGTTCAGCATGATCATCCACTCTAGCATTAATCTGATCCAGTTTGACATTCAGCTGGTTGAAAGAAGTTCTAAATTCAGTTCTAAAATCCATTAAAGTATCTTGTCGATGTTGTTCCAGAACAGCAAGAATGTCAGCCGGCAAAGCCGTAGAAGTTTCCTTTTTCCCGGTTTTAGTACTTTTGGTAGCCATTATAAGATAGATGCGTTTGCAGGCAGGTAAAAGAGAACTAATAAAATACCTAACTAAGGTTTAAGAAGGGAGACACATAGTGCAACGGTAAGAAGAATAACAGAGCAAAAGTTCGGAGCGACTAAGCAATCGCCATCTTACCGGAAGTCCCCCAACATTTTGATGTAATTGCAAGGAAGGCATACCAGTGGCAGTACTTCGTTAGGAGTTTAAGAGATTTGCTGTAGTTGAGGTTGGTTCACAAATAGAGAAAGCTAGTAGACAGTGTGTGAGGGAGGATAGGCAGGTGATTGAGAAGGGGAGCGCTCAGACGGAAGATGTAGGGGAGAAGGAAGAAAAAGATAATAAAATTGATCACATTGTTAGGGATAAATAGAGAGGAAGAGGTGGAGAGTTTCTTAAATGCATCTATTTTAATGCTAGGAGCATTGTAAGAAAGGTGGATGAGCTTAGAGCATGGATTGATACCTGGAAATATGTTGTAGCTATTAGTGAAACATGGTTACAGGAGGGGTGTGATTGGCAACTAAATATTCCTGGATTTCGTTGCTTCAGGTGTGATAGAAACGGAGGGGCAAGAGGAGGAGGTGTTGCGTTGCTTGTCCGAGAAAATATTACAGCGGTGCTTTGGCAGGATAGATTAGAGGGCTCATTTAGGGGGGCTATTTGGGTGGAATTGAGTGGGAAAGGTGTATTAACACTTATAGGGGTATATTATAGACCATCTAATGGGGAGCGAGAATTGGAGGAGCAAATTTGTAAGGAGATAACAGATATTTGTAGTAAGCACAAAGTTGTGATTGTGGGAGATTTTAATTTTCCACGCATAGACTGGGAAGCCCATTCTGTAAAAGGACTGGATGGTTTGGAGTTTGTAAAATGTGTCCAGGATAGTTTTTTGCAGCAATACATAGAGGTACCGACTAGAGAAGGGGCAGTGTTGGATCTCCAGTTAGAAAATTAGATAGGCCAGGTGTCGGAGGTATGTGTTGGGGAGCACTTCGGGTCCAGTGATCACAATACCATTAGTTTCAATATAATTATGGAGAAGGATAGGACTGGACCCAGGGTTAAGATTTTTGATTGGAGAAAGGCTAACTTTGAGGAGATGCGAAAGGATTTAGAAGGAGTGGATTGGGACAATTTGTTTTATGGGAAGGATGTAATAGAGAAATGGAGGTCATTTAAAGGTGAAATTTTGAGGGTACAGAATCTGTTTCTGTTAGGTTGAAAGGAAAGGTTAAAAGTTTGGGAGCGCCATGGTTTTCAAGGGATATTGGAAACTTTCTTCAGAAAAAGAGGGAGATCTACAATAAATATAGGCAGCATGGAGTAAATGAGGTGCTCGAGAAATGTAAAAAGAATCTTAAGAAAGAAATTAGAAAAGCTAAAAGAAGATACAAGGTTGCTTTGGCAAGTAAGGTGAAAATAAATCTGAAGGGTTTCTACAGTTATATTAATAGCAAAAGGATAGTGAGAGATAAGATTGGCCCCTTAGAGAATCAGAGTGGACAGCTATGTGTGGAGCCGAAAGAGATGGGGGAGATTTTGAACAATTTCTTTTCTTCGGTATTCACTAAGGAGAAGGATATTGAATTGTGTAAGGTAAGGGAAACAAGTAGGGAAGTTATGGAAGCTATGAAAATTAACGAGGAGGAAGTACTGGCATTTTTAAGGAATATAAAAGTGGATAAATCTCCGGGTCCTGACAGGATATTCCCTAGGACCTTGAGGGAAGTTGGTGTAGAAATAGCAGGGGCTCTGACAGAAATATTTCAAATGTCATTAGAAACGGGGATGGTGCCGGAAGATTGGTTTATTGCTCATGTGGTTCCATTGTTTAAAAAGGGTTCTAAGAGTAAACCTAGCAATTATAGGCCTGTCAGTTTGACGTCCGTGGTGGGTAAATTAATGGAAAGTATTCTTAGAGATGGTGTATATATAATTATCTGGATAGACAGGGTCTGATTAGGAATAGTCAGCATGGATTTGTGCGTGGAAGGTCATGTTTGACAAATCTTATTGAATTTTTTGAAGAGGTTACTAGGAAAGTTGACAAGGGTAAAGCAGTGGATGTTGTCTATATGGACTTCAGTAAGGCCTTTGACAAGGTTCCGCACGGAAGGTTAGTTAGGAAGGTTCAATCATTAGATATTAATATTGAAGTAGTAAAATGGATTCAACAGTGGCTAGATGGGAGATGCCAGAGAGTAGTGGTGGATAACTGTTTGTCAGGTTGGAGGCCGGTGACTAGTGGTGTGCCTCAGGGATTTGTATTGGGTCCAGTGTTGTTTGTCATATATATTAATGATCTGGATGATGGGGTGGTAAATTGGATTAATAAGTATGCAGATGATACTAAGGTAGGAGGCGTTGTGGATAATGAAGTAGGTTTTCAAAGCTTGCAGAGAGATTTAGGCCAGTTAGAAGAATGGGCTGAACGATGGCAGATGGAGTTTAATGCTGATAAGTGTGAGGTGTTACATTTTGGTAGGAATAATCCAAATAGGACATATATAGTAAATGGTAGGGCATTGAAGAATGCAGTAGAACAAAGTGATCTAGGAATAATGGTGCATAGTTTCCTGAAGGTGGAATCTCATGTGGATTGGGTGGTGAAGAAAGCTTTTGGTATGCTGGCCTTTATAAATCAGAGCATTGAGTATAGGAGTTGGGATGTAATGTTAAAATTGTACAAGGCATTGGTGAGGCCAAATTTGGAGTATGGTGTACAGTTCTGGTCACCAAATTTATAGGAAAGATGTCAACAAAATAAAGAGAGTACAGAGGAGATTTACTAGAATGTTACCTGGGTTTCAGCACCTAAGTTACTGAGAAAGGTTGAACAAGTTATGTTTTTATTCTTCGGAGCGTAGAAGGTTGAGGGGAGACTTGATAGAGGTATTTAAAATAATGAGGGGGATCGATCGAGTTGATGTGGATAGGCTTTTTCCATTGAGAGTAGTGGAGATTCAAACAAGAGGGCATGATTTGAGAATTAGGGGGCAAAAGTTTAAAGGTAACACAAGGGGGAATTTCTTTACTCAGAGAGTCGTAGCTGTGTGGAATGAGCTTCTAGTAGAAGTGGTTGAGACAGGTTTGGTATTGTCATTTAAAGTAAAATTTGATAGGTATACGGATGGGAAAGGAATGGAGGGTTATGGGCTGAGTGCGGGCCAGTGGGACTAGGTGAGTGTAAGCATCGGCATGGACTAGAAGGGCCAAGATGGCCTGTTTACGTGCTGTAATTGTTATATGGTTATTTGATTATACAAAGATTCTTGTAAATTCTAGAGATTACGATGGAGCACATCACAGCCTGGGATGGAGGTTCACTGCACAGGATTACATAAGGCTGCAAAGTGTTGTAGACTTAGGCAGCCTCCATCACAGGCACAACCCTCCCCACCAACAAGGACATCTTCAAGAGGTGGTACGTCAAGAAAGTAGCATGCATCATGAAGAGTCATCATCAGGGACGTGCCTTCTTCTTGTTAATGCCGTTAAGGAGGAGATACAGGAGCTTAAAGACCCAAACTCAATGATTCAAGAGCAATTTCTTCCCCTCTGCGTTGAAGTCCATGAACAGTACTTCATTATTCCTTTATTTTTGACACTTTATTTATTTTGTAACTTATAGTTTTTTCTATATCTTTGCACCATGAAACAACACCTTTCATGACGTACAGTTTGTCAGTAGTAATAATAGTTCTGATTCTGATCTTGTTTAATTGGTAAATTAGTTTATTGTCACTTGCACTTGCGTACAGTGGGATACTTGTTTTGTACCCCTTCCCTACAGATTAATTCATTACAACAGTGCATTGAGGTTCCACAAAGGAAAACAATAAGAGTGCAGAATAAAGTGTTACAATACAGGAACACTGCAGTGCATGTACAGTTTGGTACAAGGCCATGACAAGGTAAATTTTGAGGTCAACTGTCCTTCTTATCATACTAGCAGACAGTTCACTAGTTTTGTCAGAGTGGATCGAAGCTGTCCTTGAGCTCGGTGATAATTTGATTTCAAACTTTTCTACCTTCGGTCTGATAAAAGGGAAAAGGGAACGTCTAGGGTGGGTGAGGCTCTTGATTATGCTGGCTGCTTTACCGATGCAGCAAGAAGTACAGACAGTCGATGGAGAGGAGGTTCATTTCTGTGATGTGCTGAGCTGTGTCCACAGCTCTGCGGTTTCTTGCAATCGCGGACAGAGTAGTTGCCATGCTAAGCTGTGGTGCATCCGGATAATCTCATGTTTCCTGGTTCTCAATAATGTTTTTTTTTGTCTGTTATGCTTGCTTTCTATCTGATCTGCTTGTTAATCAAAGGTGGTGCTACATTATATGGCAACAAAGATGTCATATCGTCTCATTTTCATTAAAGAGATGGGAACATTTATTTAACAATGGCCATTGACGTAACAAAAATTCCATGATGCAAATTCTGAAACAGTTATCCAGCATGTGTCAATTTTACAAAACCTTTATCGATAGTACCTGTTAATGGCTGAATTAATAAGGTTTTGGTTTTTAATTGGATGTATTGATACAAATCATGAAGTACCGTCTGGTAAATTTACATATGTAAGTAAATTTACTTATTTATTATTATTTTTCCCTCTTCTATACTATGTATTGCATTGAACTGCTGCTGCTAAGTTAACAAATTTCACAACACATGCCGGTGATAATAAATCTGATTCTGATTCTATTTTAGGTACGTAGTAATCAAATGCCAAATTTGAACAATCTTTATGCTGCTGAGAGGACTGCTATGCTGGAGAAATTGGATGAAGAACTGCTGCCACCTGATAAACACACATTTGAAGTTCGAGCAGAAAAGGATTCAAAGCAAATCTACAGAGCAATTCAGCGGCTTCTCCTGAGCTACAAGGTAATGGCTTCTGCGTCTGCAGACGAACTGTGGTACCGAAGGAGTGATGTGTGGCTTGCAAAATATGCTACAAAAATCTATGTCCAGGCTTTTGTTAGTGTCATTTTTAGCTGAGCACCATTTAATACTTCTTGAGTGTCTGAATACAAGTTGAATTTTGAAATTTAAACCAGAGTAATTACACACAATAAGTGTGTAATACTAGAATTTGGAAGAAATATATGGAATCACCTTGTTTAAATGCTCATTCAGTTTCATAGAAACTATTTTCAATTATCTTTTCATTTAGTGTTCTATTTTTTTAAATGGTAAAATTTTAAGTTTTAAACTAGTGAAACTAGTTTGATATGCACCCATTGAAATTCAGGCTTTGAATGAGGAAAGTAAAATATTGTGAATTAATACATCAAACTGCTATTGAAATATTCTAGCAATTCATACATCATAATTCGTGTCTTACAAGTTGATTTGCTACTTAGAAAAAGAGCTTTTTGAGGACAGGTTTTAATGTTATCATCTGTTATACACCCATTAATTCCTTTGTAATTGCACTCTTGGGGTTTGTTAGTGCGACAGTTTTTCTCACTGGCTGTTATCGTGATTAAAATCAGGGCTAACTTTTATCCACCTTGCAGATTTCTAGCCTGCTGCTTTTGCACTCATTCTTGACTGGATCTACTTTGCCTTGTGGCCATTGTTCAGTGATATATCTGTCATCATGTTCATTTCATTATTCTTATGATTATAAAAATTGGCAAGTCCAAATTATTTGGCTTTTAATACTTTAGTCAATCAGTTGTGATTTAACACCACCAAGAGATGTGGAATGCCCTCAGGTCGTGTTGTTTGCAAAAAAATTATTACCTTTATGGTGCTGTTGCCTCTCCATACTTTTTGCCAATTCCTATGAATAGGGATGAGATACAATTATATATTTTCCTTGTTCTGTTATAACAAGCAGTCTGCTGGAAGAATTCATTTGGTTGACTAGTAGCTGGTGGAGTGGGGAGGTCTTGGTTGAAACCCTGCATCAGGATTGAGTGCAGAGAGAGGAAATGGCCAGTACTATGAAGAGAGTGGGAACAGTGACAGGAGCCAGAGGTAACACAAGGAAATCTGCAGATGCTGGAAATTCAAACAACATACATAAAATGCTGGTGGAACACAGCAGGCCAGGCAGCATCTATAAGGAGAAGCACTGTCGACGTTTTGGGCCGAGACCCTTCGTCAGGACTAACTGAAAGGAGAGATACCAAGAGATTTTAAAGTAGTGGGGGTAAGGGGAAATGCAAAATGATAGGAGAAGACTGGAGGGGGTGGGATGAAGCTAAGAGCTGGAAAGGTGATTGGCGAAAATGAATCAGAAAGTGAGCTGGAGAAGGGAAAGGATCATGGGACGGGAGGCCTAGGAGAAAGAAAGGGGGGAGGGGAGCACTGGAGGGAGATGGAGAACAGGCAAGTAACTAAATATGTCAGGGGTGGGGTAAGAAGGGGAGGAGGGGCATTAACGGAAGTTAGAGAAGTCAATGTTCATGCTATCAGGTTGGAGGCTACCCAGCCGGTATATAAGGTGTTGTTCCTCCAACCTGAGTTTGAATTCATTTTGACAGTAGAGGAGGCCATGGATAGACATATCAGAATGGGAATGGGACGTGGAATTGAAATGTGTGGCCACTGGGAGATCCTGCTTTCTCTGGCAGACCGAGCGTAGGTGTTCAGCGAAACGGTCTCCCAGTCTGCATCGGGTCTCACCAATATATAAAAGGCCACACTGGGGGTACCGGATGCAGTATACCACACCAGCCGACTCACAGGTGAAGTGTCGCCTCACCTGGAAGGACTGTCTGGGACCCTGAATGGTGGTGAGGGAGGAAGTGTAAGGGCAGGTGTAGCACTTGTTCCGCTTACAAGGATAAGTGCCAGGAGGGAGATTGGTGGGAAGGGATGGGGGGGACGAGTAGACAAGGGAGTCACGTAGGGAGCGATCCCTGCGGAAAGCAGAAAGAGCAGGGAGGGAAAGATGTGCTTGGTAGTGGGATCCCGTTGGAGGTGGCGGAAGTTATGGAGAATTATACGTTGGACCTGGAGGCTGGTGGGGTGGTAGGTGAGGACGAGGGGGACCCTATCCCGAGTGGGGTGGCGGGCGGATGAGGTGAGGGCAGATGTGCGGGAAATGGGAGAGATGCGTTTGAGAGCAGAGTTGATGGTGGAAGAAGGAGCCAGAGGTGATTGGTTGACTGAGAAGGGGTGAATTTCTGTTGATTACATTTCAATGGATCTGACCCCATATCCATTTAGATTTTAGCAGTGTTTAAAGAGTAAGATGAAACATGATATTACTTCTTTTTCAGGATGAAAGAAGAGGTCCAACTCTCATAGCAGTCCAGTCAAAGTGGGACCTGAAGAGGCTGACAAATGGAATGCCAATTCTGGATGATTTCCCATTAGTGCCTGTTAATGTAATTGATGACATTAACTATGGAGTATTAGATTGGCAGCGTCATGGTGTCCGTAGAATGATTAAACACTACCTCAGTCTGGATAGCATTTTGTCTAAGGCATTTGAAATGGCCAGGTAGGAATCTTTCAGCTTCTAAAAGTTGCTTGACAACTTAGCACGTATGTTAAATTGGTTCCTGTCAAGTTTTAATAAAGGCTTAAGATCTGTATGTAGTTTCTGTCCAAATGTCATGCCAGTACAGATCTCTGCACTGTACTGCTTTTGGCAGAACAGAGTAATGGGATCTACAATTGCCACAATATTCTAGGATTTAGAACGGAAACTAATCAACCAAAGTTTCTACTGTTGTTTACCCACTGGGTCATCTCTATTTGAATATGCATCTAAATAGGAGTCATATTTTAAGTTCCCACAACCCCCAGCAAAAGATTCCTTTACTTTTGTTGAGGATATTGAATAATATTGGTGAAGTTATCATTCCCACATTGTTGCTTCTGGAAAAGAAAAAAACAGCTGGTTTCCACTTCTGATGTAACTTGGGTCCATGATCATAAGATATAGGAGCAGAGTTAAGCAATTTGGCCCAACAAGTCTGCTCCACCATTTCATCATGGTTGATCTATTTTTCCTCTCAGCCCCCATCTCTTGCCTTCTCCCTGTATTCCTTCATGCCCTGACTAAGGAAGAATCTATTAATCTCTGCCTTAAATATACCCAAATACTTGGCCTGCGCAGCCACATGTGGCAACTAATTGCTCAGATTCACTACTCTCTGCCTGAAGAAATTCTTCCTCTTGTAAAGGACACCCCCCCCCCCCCCCATGCTGAGTCTGTGTCCTCTTGTCTTAGGCTCTCCCACCATAGGAAACTTCATCTCCACATACAGTCGATCAAGGCCTTTCTACATTTGATAGGTTTCAATAAGGTCACCCCTCATTCATCTGAATTCCACTAAGTCGAGGCCCAGAGCCATCAAACGCTCCTCATATGACAAGCCCTTCAATCCTGGAATCATTTTCATGAACATCTGCACAAAGATGTGGCTTTTCTCAGCCATCTATTTGTGACAGTTTTGATGTAATCTTAAACTGGTCTTGTGCATCTGCATCTACCAATAAAAAGTACCAATGCTAGCAAGTAAGAGCAGGTTCCTTAATGAGCCACATACCACTATGGAGAGTTATTCTCTAGCTATATCTAATAGGTGCAATGTTTTCAGCTCAAAGCTAAGCCATAGAAAACGTGATTTGTTGGAAAGAACATTAGAAAGGTAAAGTCTATTCACTTGTGTAAATCAAAGTGACTGCTAGGTCCCAGTGCATTATATTTTTCTCTTTTACCAAAGACCCTAACAACAATGGGCATTATATCAGGGAAGTTTCTAATGAATAAAAATTGAAGATTACTTTAGTATATTGTCAACAAATAAGCAAATGTTATTTAGTACTAATGCTGCCAATGCTTAATTCCATTCCAGATACTACCACATACCCATTGGAAATCTCCCGGATGACATCTCCACTTTTGGATCAGACCTTTTCTTTTCCAGACATCTTCGTCGACACAACCATCTGTTGTGGCTTTCCCCAACATCTCGGCCTGATTTAGGAGGGAAAGAAGCAGACGATAATCGTCTGGTGATGGAATTTGATGAGAGGTCAACAGTTGAGATCAATAATCCAGGACGATATTCTACAGGTACATGGGCTGCTGAACTCCAGTACACACTGCTTCACATAGATAATGTCAACTACTTTTATATATAACCATATAACAATTACAGCACGGAAACAGGCCATCTCGGCCCTTCTAGTCCATGCCAAACGCTTACTCTCACCTAGTCCCACCTACCTGCATTCAGCCCATAACCCTCCATTCCTTTTCTGTCCATATATCTATCCAATTTTTTTTTAAAAAGACAAAATCGAACCTGCCTCTACCACTTCTACTGGAAGCTCGTTCCACACAGCTGCCACTCTCTGAGTAAAGAAGTTCCCCCTCGTGTTACCCCTAAACTTTTGCCCCTTAACTCTCAACTTATGGAAAAGGCCTATCCACATCAACTCTATCTGTCCCCCTCTTAATTTTAAATACCTCTATCAAGTCCCCCCTCAACCTTCTACGCTCCAAAGAATAAAAACCTAACTTGTTCAACCTTTCTCAGTAACTTAGGTGCTGAAACCCAGGTTACATTCTAGTAAATCTCCTCTGTACTCTCTCTATTTTGTTGAGATCTTTCCTATAATTCGGTGACCAGAACTGTACACCATACTCCAAATTTGGCCTCACCAATGCCTTGTACAATTTTAACATTACATCCCAAGTCCTATACTCAATGCTCTGATTTATAAAGGCCAGCATACCAAAAGCTTTCTTCACCACCCTATCCACATGAGATTCCACCTTCAGGGATCTATGCTCCATTATTCCTAGATCACTCTGTTCTACTGCATTCCTCAATGCCCTACTATTTACCATATATGTCCTATTTGGATTATTCCTACCAAAATGTAGCACCTCACACTTATCAGCATTAAACTCCATCTGCCATCTTTCAGCCCACTCTTCTAACTGGCCTAAATCTCTCTGCGAGCTTTGAAAATCTACTTCATTATCCACAACACCACCTATCTTAGTATCATCTGCATACTTACTAATCCAATTTACCACCCCATCATCCAGATCATTAATGTTTATGACAAACAACATTGGACCCAGTACAGATCCCTGAGGCACACCACTAGTCACCAGCCTCCAACCTGACAAACAGTTATCCACCACTACTCTCTGGCATCTCCCATCCAGCCACTGTTGAATCCAGTTTATGCTGCTTAGTTCTGTTTCTTGTATATTATTAGTTTGGGTTTGGGTTTGGGTTTCTTGTATATTATTCACTTCTTTCTCCTCTGAGGCTGAGACCCTCACAATAATTCAAATGAAGGAAAAAAGCAACCTCGGTAAAACTGAAAACTGCAGGAAAAAATCTAAATAGTTTTTTATTTGTTTAATTAATATTGTTAACAATAAGTAGGGCTACCTGGAGTACAGTTGCAAATGCAGAATATATTTTTGAGCCTAATTTGTTTATTTTAGTTACTGTTTTGTACAGCAACCTCAAAGTAAAATGAGGTGACTACCACTTCACTGGTGATAGCAGCATTCCCTTTCCACGTGGTAGTCATCTCAATGCATGCAGTTGGTCTGACTTTGAGTCTAGTGAGTTATCTCACTTGAACCTACAGTACATGCATATAGATCATGTTTAATTGTGATAGCCGAGGAACCAGCTATCTATCTATCTATCTTGCACTCTCTGTGCATTGGATATTTGTTGGTCTTTTTTTTTAATGGGTTCTTTTGGGTTTCTTCTTTTGTGGCTGCCTGTAAGGGATCTCAAGTTTGTATATACTTTGATAATAAATATACTTTGAAATTTGAGCTATGATCAGCAAAGCTCAGACTAAGCCTCAAAATGAATTTAGTATTTCTTTTCATTAGCATGGACATAATGACTTGAATGGCTGCCTTCTGTCTTGTAAATTTCTGATATTATCCTTGGAGATTTCAAATTAATACACTGTCTCTCATATAGTTTCTGTTGAACTGGACATTCAGAATCTGGCTGTGAATACGATCTTGCAGTCCCATCACATCAATGATATGGAGGGAGCATCCAGCTTGGGTGTCAGCTTTGATGTTATCCAGCAAGCTTCGCTTGAAGATATGATGGCTGGTAACCAAGCAGCTAATGCATTGGCCAGTTACGATGAGACAGCATTGTGCTCACACACATTCAGGTATTTGTATGAGAAAATAGTCAGCAGATGCCCTTCATTAGAGTTTGGGCATTGATTTTATTTTTTACACTAAGAATGTCGGTAGATATTTCCAGTTCAATAAGCAGCTGTTCTAGAGAAAACTAGTGCCATTGGTGTTACAGTTCATTAAAATGCAAATATCTCAAGCTCTGCAGTAATATACTCATTTAGTGTTTGTTCTTGTATGGCATTCCCTATCCAACTGGCCTGAAATTCACTGGTGATTGTGAAGTCACTAGGGATTGAGAAGTCACTAAGAATTGAAAAGTTTGACAGATTCTCCCAGTGGATTAGTACTTAACCACTGTTCATTTTTACAGTTTGCCTTGGAGTACTGAAACATAGCTCTCAACATTGCTCTTTTTGTTGTATGTGGCTTTGAAGCATATAGGACTGTATTCTAAACATATATCAAGAAATGTCGCTGGAAGTGGAGTTAGATGAACCCTGATGAGATGTTATTTTGGGCCTGCTGTGTTTTTTATCCCCCTGTCTCACTGGCAGGTGGGTTCTTTATTTGAGTCTGTGCTTGTGGTGCTCAGAGCAGGTTGATGGTGTTGGATTTGGGTCCGGTTTGTTGACCATATTGTGTTTTTCCTTGTACTTTCAGCTTTCCTTTCACTCGTTTTTTATATTTGTCTAATTGTCTGTTGGTCTGTAGACTTTTAGTAACTTGTAATATTCAGTGCATTCCAGTTAATTGGGATGCATCAGGACCTGTACATTTCGGCCCAATCAAGTGGCTGTCCCAATTAGCCGAAGTTTCATGGAGATGGTTTAAAAAGGTATAAAAAAAAGATAAACTGAGTAACAAATTAATGTATGTATTGAACGAAACACAGAACAAATTAGAATGCTGCCAATAGTACTAAAGTACTATAAAATAGTGTATTAGTCTCTAATGGTTATCAACAGAGGAATTCATCGAATATATGCAATGAACAAAATCAGTGCCAACACCTAGCACACATAATGGACTCCTTTCATCTAATGCTGTCGACAATGGCATCCTTTGAATCTTTATTTTCATTGTGGCATTCAAGATGATATTTTCAAGTTCTGCTGCTTCTTTCAAATATGATTCTGCTACTATTGGAACCTGTGATTTACTCTTTGATGATGTGTTTTCGGGCCAATTGAGCTATCTGGTGCTTTGCTGTCTCCAAGGGAATCTGATGAGGTTTTGAGCAGAGTATGCAGCCTAGAGGCCAAGAAGCCTGGAGACGGGGCATGAGCTCATGATCAACTCCATTTCTCACTGATGAAAGTATCAAACAAGATTGAAATCAATGAGGACAAGGGCAGAAGGCGAGCAGGTGTTCAATGCTGCCTGCCTGCGCTTGACTCTCTCTTTCTCTCTTTCACCTTCCTGGAAGAAGGTGCCTACATTTGACTGGTCTGTCTCTGTCTGTGTGTGTGTGTGTGTCTCTCTCTCTGTCTCTCTTTCTCTTACTCTCTCAATGCTGCTGAAGTTTTGGTTCTTGAGCAAGGTTTAATCAAAGTGGTTTGTGGATTAGACTGTAGTTTATGTTGTGTGTGTTTCTGGTTACTCTTTTTTTAAAAATTTCTGTTTTGAGCAATTTTGATCAGATTTGGCTGGCTCTGCAGCCTGCAGTCAACTCATGATACAGCACTAAATTGAACTGATCGGAACTAAACTGAACATTCCTAGACTGTTTCAATGACTTTGTGGTTTGATGCTTTATATTCTGTTTTTTTGCTCATTTTTGCTGTTTGTGCAATTTGTTTTTTCTCTTGCACGCTGGATATTTAGTGTTTCCTTTAAATGAATACCTTGGTGTTTTTTTTTGTTTCATGACTATCTGTGGGAAGACGAATCTCAGGGTTGTATACTGCATACAGACTTTGATAGTAAATAAACTTTGAATCTTTGGAACTTTTTGCTGAAGTAATAAAATAATTCCATTTTCACTACTGGCTGTTTCTGGTATTTCCAAGCCTGAATGCGTGAAACTGATGTGAGCAAAGCAGTTTGGAATTGTCTTACTGTTATTTCTTTCCAACAATCAGTGACAAACATCACTGATTTTTGAGCACAAACACGTGCAACTGACGCTATTATATATAAAAAAACTGCTCACTAAGCATGGTGTAGCATTTAACAGCCACATTAGTGCACACAACTGACGCTAGTTAGAACCGGTTTAGCAACAGCCTCCTGCCCCAATTAAGCAGCATTGTGTCGCAAATAAACAAAGAGAATCCCAGCTATTTTCTCGAATGAGTTTTTGTTCTTTAAGAGTTGCCCCAAATAAATGGCTGCCCCAATTAACTGATGGCCCAGTTAATCAGAATCCACTGTACTTGATTCTCTGTTTCTGTAGTTCCTTTGCAAAAATGAAATGTGATTCACTTGCTAAACAGTTTTGTTTTTACTTCAAACTGGTTTGTTGTAAGAAGGCAGAGCATGTGCTCACATCCCATTGTTGCAGCCTTTTCATTTCAAGTTTGTTACAACTATTTTCAGTTATGCTTCCTTTGTTACAACTATTTTCAGTTATGCTTCCTTTGTTACCTCCCTGCCTTGTTTACTGATGCAGGCTGACCGATACTATGAACATCTAATAAAATGTGCATCGTTTTTGACTTCCAAGGAAGCTTCTAGGCAACATCATCTCCAGATCTAACAATGGAAAGTTTGTACCAACACATTACATTGCCCTTGTTCCCCCTCCTACCAGCTAAGGTCTACTTAGTTATGTCATTCTGCAGAATGGTTAAACATGGGTGTGAGTGCTGTACATTATGGGCTTCATAAAACATTGCTTTATAACTCATGAGTACTTGTCTCTCATTGTTGCAGAATTTTGAAGAGTATGGTTGTAGGCTGGGTTAAGGAGATCACCCACTATCAGAATATGTACGCTGATAACCAAGTAATGCACTTTTATCGTTGGCTGCGTTCTCCCTCTTCACTGCTGTATGACCCCGCGCTGCATCGCACACTTCAAAACATGATGAAGAAGCTGTTTCTGCAGTAAGTTTATAAAAGAATGATGTGGGAGAGTGGACACTAAAGAATGAAATATAAGCCTAGTTAAGCTTTTCAGCATTTTCTGGTGGCTGAATAATCTTCTTAATGCATCAGTTTAAAGTTTTCACGAGTTCCTTATAAGCTCCTACTAAATGGACACTTTAATTTCTGTCTAGAACTCTAGTGATAGAATGTTTTCTAATTGGTGCAGTTAATGATGAATCAATTTGTGCAGTATATTGGCTCTTGAATTTCTTGTAACACAAGCTGAAACAAACAACATATAAATCTCTTAAGGTGAAGAAAAAATTGTAGGTGCTGGAAATCCAGAATTCAAAACATTTTTCTGTGATACTCAAGTAACACGCACAAAAATTGCTGGAGGAACTCAGCAGACTAGGCAGCATTTATGGAAAAGAGTAGTCGATGTTTCAAGCCAAGATCCTTTAGCACAGTCTTGGCCTGAAACGTCTACTATACTTTTTTCCATAGATGCTGCCTGGCCTGCGGAGATCCTCCAGAATTTTGTGTGGTTTGCTTGGATTTTCAGCATCTGCAGATTTTCTCTTGACTGGCAATACTCAGGTCAGGCTGCCTCTGTGGAGAGAGAAAACCACATTAAAATTTAGTCAATGTAAGTTCTGATGCAAGTTGATTATGTTAACTCTGTTTCTCTTTATACCGATGACACTGGAACTGCTCAGTACTTTCAGCATTCTCTTACACATTTATTTGCTTGACTGGTGACGACTCTTATTTTCCCGGTGATAATGGAAATTAACATTATAAATAAAGATCACTTGTGTCTCAAGTTATTATTCAACATTGTATCTCATGTAGTTTTGAAGGGCATATTATAGAGTACAGAATATCAGAATAAACTGTAAAAGAAAATGTCAATTTTAGAAATTCTAGTGATGGCAGTTTCCATCTGATATTTGCTTACGAGGTGGAATTTAGCACTGTGTACAAAAGGAACCTCAAAGGAAGTACTAAAATGGCTGTATGTTGCTATAAATCAGCCTCTCCTGTTAGCAAGTAGAGGCTGACAAAACGGCAAAATTGCAGTTAACCAGATGAGTTGCAATGTAAAAGGTGGACAGAATCAAAAAGGGTGAATACAGGACTGAAGATGTTTTGTTTGAATGCGCACAATATACAGAATATGGTAGATGAACATGTAACACTGTTACAGATTGGTATATATTGTGGCTGAAAGAAGCTTATAGCTGGGAGCTTAATGTCCAAGGATACATGTTGTAGCAAAAGAACAGCCAGGTAGGCAGAGAGGGGATGGTATGGCTCCATTGGTAAAAGATTGAAATCAAACCATTAGAAAGTTGGGATACAGGATCAGAAGATGTAGAATTGCTGTGGGTAGAGGAAAAGATCTGCAAGGGTAAAAGACTGATAGGAGCCATATACAAACCCCCAAACAGTAGTAAAGATATGGTCTACAAATTAGAATGGGAGATAGAAAATGCATGTAAAAAAAAGATAATGTTGTGATAGTCACAGAGGATTTCAATATGCAGATAGATTGGGAAAACTAGGTTCATGCTGGATCCAAGATGGGAATTTTCTAGAATGCCTACGAGATGGCTCGTAGTTGATCCCACTAGGGAATTAGCTGTTCTGGATTGGATGTTGTGCAATGAACCGGAATTAATTAGAGAGCTTAAGGTAAAGGGGACAGTGATCATGATATGATAAAATTCACCCTGCAATTTGAAAAGAAGTTAAAGTCAGATATTTCACTATTATAGTGGAGTAAAGGGAATTACAGAGGCATGAGAGAGGCGATGACCAAGATTGATTGGAAAGGAACACTAGCAGGTATGATGGCAGAGCAACAATGGCTGGAACTTTTGGGAGCATTTGGAAGGTGCAGGATATATACTGTACATCCCAAAGAGGAAGAACTATTCCAAAGGCAGGATGCCACAACTGTGGCTGACAAGAGAAGTCAAAGCCAACATAAAAGCCAAAGGCAGGGCACATAATACAGCAAAAATCAGTGGAAACTTCGAATATTGGGAAGCCTTTAAGGTAAGCTAGCCAATAATATTAGAGGATACCAAAAGTTTCTTCTGTATAAAGTGTAAAAAAGAGGTGAGACTAGATATCGGGCCACTGGAAAATGATGCTAGACAAGATAGTAAAGGGTGACAAAGAAATGGCAAGTGAACTGAATAAGTATTTTGCATCTGTCTTCGTTGTGGAAAACAGTAGCAGTATGCTGGAAGTTTGAGAGTGCCGGGCAGAAGTGTGAAGTTGCCATTACTAGGGAGAAGGTTCTTGGGAAACTGAAAGGTCTGAAGATAGTTAAGTCACCTGGATCAGATGGTGTTCAACCCAGGGTTCTGAAAGAGGTGGTTGAAGAGATTGTGAAAGCATTAGTAATTTTTCTCCCTAGGCCTCCCATCCCATGATCCTTTCCCTTCTCTAGCTCTGTACCCCTTTTGCCAATCACCTTTCTGGCTCTCAGCTTCACTCCACCCCCTCCGGTCTTCTGCTATCATTTCGCATTTTCCCCTCTCCCTCCTACTTTCAAATCTCTTACTATCTTTCCTTTCAATTAGTCCTGACGCAAGGTCTCGGCCCAAAACGTCGACAGAGCTTCTCCCTATAGATGCTGCCTGGCCTGCTGCGTTCCACCAGCATTTTGTGTGTGTTGCTTGAATTTCCAGTATCTGCAGATTTCCTCGTGTGAGCATTAGTAATTATCTTTCAAGAATTAATAGATTCTGGCATGGTTCTAGAGGAATGGAAATTTGCAAATGCCACTCCACTCTTCAAAAAGCAAGAGAGGCAGATGAAAGAAAATTTTAGGCCAGATAGTCTGACCTCAGTGGTTGGGGAGATGTTGGAGTTGGTTGTTAAGGATGTGGTTTCGGGATCCTTGGAGGCACATGATAAGGGAAAATTTTGCCTAACAAATCTATTGGAATTCTTTAAAGAAATAACAAGCAGGATAGACAAAAGGGAATCGGTAGATGTTGTGTATATGGATTTTCAGAAGGCTTTTGACAAGGTGCCACACATGAGGCTTCTTAGCAAAATTAGAGCCCATTGTATTACAGGAAAGATATTAGTATGGATAGAACATTGGCTGATTGGCAGAAGGCAAAGAGTGGGAATAAAGGGAGCCTTTTCAGGTTGCCTGCCAGTAACAAGTGGTATTCCACAGGGGTCACTTCTGTTGGGGCCAATTCTTTTTATGCTGTATGTCAATGATTTGGATGACGGAATTGATGGTTTTGTGGCCAAGTTTGCTGATGATACAAAGGTAGGTGGAGGTGCAGGTAGTTTTGAGGAAGCAGAGTGGCTACAGAAGGACTTCAACAAATTAGGAGAATAGGCAAAGAAGTGGCAGTTGGAATACAGTGTTGGGAAGTGTATGGTCAAGCATGTTGTTCGAAGAAATAAAAGCGTAGACTATTTTCAAAATGAAGAGAAAATTCAAAAATTTGAGGTGCAAAGCAACAAGGGAGACCTCGTGCAGGATTCCCTGAAGGTTAATTTGCAGCTTGAGTCATTGCTGAGGAAGGCAAATGAGATGTTAGCATTCATTTCAAAAGAATATAAAAGCAAGGATGTAATATAGAGGCTTTAAAACACTGATGCGGCCTCACTTGGAGTATGGTAAGCAGTTTTGTGCCCCTTATCTAAGAAAGGATGTGCTGATAATGGAGAAGATTCAAAGGAGGTTCATGAAAATGATTCCATGCCTCTTCTCACTGGAATTCAGATGAATGAGAGGTAACCTTATTGAAACCTATTGAATGTTGAAAGGCCTCAGTAGAGTGAATGTGGAGAGAATGTTTCCTGTGGTAGGGGATTTTATGACCAGAGGAGACAGCCTCAGAATAGAGAGGTGTTCTTTTAGAATGGAGATAAGAAGGAATTTCTTTAGCCAGAGAGTGGTGTATCTGTGGAATTCGTTGCCACTGGCAGGTATGGAGGGCAAGTTATTGGGTATATTTAAGGCGGAGATTGATAGATTCTTAATTAGTCAGGGCATGAAGGGATTGCATGGAGAAGACAAGAAAATGGGGCTGAGGAAAAATGGATCAACCATGATGAAATGGCGGAGCAGACTCGCCATGGTAAATGGCCTAATTCTGCTCCTATATCTTATGGTCTTAAATCTAACATATTTTGGTGGATTGTGAATTAACAACCTACAAGAAAACAAAACAACAATAACAAAATCAAATACGAAAGAAATGTTCTGCAGTTGTACATTTTCCTTGCAGGATGAGGAAAATATATATTTTGTCATGTGATTTCATGGATCATTGCACAAGTAAGTTAAGATAATACTAGCTTTTGTTTAAAGAAAAATAAGATGGTGGTAGTTGCATTGTAAGGAAAACTTGGCATCCTTTTGAGTATCAGCTATTTTGATTTTTGAATAATTTGGGTTAATGTATCCTGCATCTGCAAGAAAGGTGTACACCTACAAAATTTTTGTATTTTATTATTGCTGTTTCGTTTTCTTGTAAATATTTCATTGACAATTCTCCACAATATGGAAGATCTGTAGCAACATATCATGTTAATCTTATCAGTATTTCCTTTGAGGTTCCTTTTGTGCACAGTGATAAATACCACCTCCTAAGCAATTGTCAGCTTCCTGTTATTCTAATCTAGAGAAACTTTTGCACTTGTATTCACTTATTGGTAAAAATCAGACAAACACCCTTCACTAGAATTTTTGGACTAATACTTCATCACATCCTCTGCAACCTTAACTGAAAAACAGATTTTATAAAGAGAAGGAAGCATATTTTAGCAACAGGGAAATTGAGCTGAAGAGATTACAATAGATTAGTTAATCGGAAAGAATATAACAAGTTAGTGGAAGAGGTAATGTAGCAAATTAGTTCAAATGAGTTCAAATTTTCATCTTGTATTCACATAAGAAATACCTGCTTCAAATTTTCATCATGTGTTAGCATAAGAAATATAAAAATCCAATAAGTCACTGTTCCTACATTAGTGTTGAACTATAGTACAAATTTCAACTTGCACTATAAAGTGAAAGTGTAAAATTGTTAAGAAACAAGTTACGCCAAGCATACATGCAAGTTGGCTAAAAGTTATTTTGATATTTTTCAATCATGTAGGCTGGTAGCAGAGTTCAAAAGATTGGGTTCATCTGTGATCTATGCCAATTTCAATCGTATAATACTGTGCACCAAAAAGCGGCGTATTGAGGATTCAATAGGATATGTGGAATATATCACAAAAAGGTAATAAAACAAATAGGCTTTTTAATTAACAATGATAAGTTTTCAAAAGTTGCGTGTAAGAACATGCTTTAAGCAGTTGCCTATTAGCAGAGATGGATTTTGATTCCCTTCAAAAAAAAACAATGTTATTTCAGATTGGAAGTTTATATTTGCATTACTCTGAAAATGCCAGAAAAGTACATGTATACTTTTTTGATTTTTCTTTCCATTCTTCTTGTATGAACATCTATATAGTAGTGCTTTATGTCTGGTCAAAATTGATAGCAAATTCTCATTGCTACACCAGCCACCAAGCTCCTAGCATCTGTGGCTGTGCTGTTCGGAATGATTGGCTTCAATTGTTTATTGGCACAACTCTTTCTTCTGAATCGGTTATTTTAAATCAAACAATGGTCTTAAATACAGAATCTTTGCTTGCAATTGAATGTGAAAGGGAAAGTGGCTTGACTTATCTGAAGTAGCTAATAATTCTAAGTGACATCGTAATATAAGGCATTAATTCCTGTTCAGATAAATGTACAAGATTTTATAGCTCTCTTCAAGCTAGATTAAAATATCTTATGGTAAACACCACTACCAAAATTGGTCTTTAATTGCCAACCTATAATATATCCAAATTTTCTGCTCAGTTTACCAGTTTGGCAGTGGCAATACTCAATTCATCAAAAGCTACGGATTATTTGGGGCATGTAGTAAAGTGTTGTACAATTTCAAGTTTATCCTTTGATTTAGACGTGCCCAGGTAATGACTCAATAAATCTGTTTTTATTTGTCTATCTATCTATTGATAAAGCATGGAACAGGCCGCTCTGGCCCAATGAACCAAAGCACTCAGCAACATACCTATTTAACCCTTGCCAAAACACAGGCCAATTTACATTGACCAGTAAACCTACTAACCAGTATGTCTTTGGGTTGTGGGAGGAAACTAGAGCACCCAGTGGAAATCCCACTCTCTCATGGGGAGAACATACAAACTCCTTAGCGAAGGTGCCAGAATTGAGCTGCAGACTCCACCCCGAACTTCAGTAGCACTGTGATGCCTCTTGAATGTTATTCAGTTTTTCAAATAGTTGTGGATGTTGTAGCTTCATATTTGATGTACTGATTTCATATTTCGCTATAGATAAGACTCGGTGAGAGAAAAGCTGAGTACTGGTCTTGAGCTCATGTCACTAGGAGAGAGATCTGGGAAATTTGATGGATCTTTGTTTTATATTTTCTGTCTTTTGGAATTAGTGTCCTAATTTAGCAATCAGAGGTTCTATGGCATTTGTGGAAAAAATACATTATATAATTTCTCTTTTTTTTTAAAAAAAACTCAAAATTGCAGCATTCATTCCCGTGAGATTTTTCATTCCCTCTCCATCTCATTTTCTCGCTGCTGGGAGTTCATGCTTTGGATGGATCCAGCCAATTATGGAGGTATTAAGGGAAGAATTCATTTTGACAATCTCAATGGAGAGGTATGTGGTCTAATCTAAAGTTATTAGATGGTCTTTGCAGGTCATGTATTATTCAATTTGATTTTGAAATGTCCATCTGTATGTATTGATATAAGAATAAGTGATTGCAACTTAAAGAACTTTTTCCAGAAACCTTTTACTCAAGTGTCATTGGGATTATTTAAAAGGTTGGTTCTGATCTATGATGAATTGAAACAGTAAATGGATTTCAAGGCTGAATATTACTTCTAATTGAATTAATATAATTGGTATACTTCATCTTTCCATTATACATGTGATGACTCATCAAAAGCTCAAGGAAAAGATCTATAACTATGCTGCTGGATCTCATGGTGCACAGGACATAGCTATTTTATGGGCTTACAATTGGTACAAGAAAGCACAACAGAAACCAAAACCACAAATCACTTTGAGTCTTGACATTTATATAGGAGATGATTTATGGGGGGTTGCTAACAAAATGCTTCAGCTGTTTTATAAAACGTATTCATTTCTAGGGTTCAAGTGTCATGAGCAAGGCTAGCATTGTCTGTCCCTTATTTCCTAAAACTGGGTGGCATTTGAGTATGCTTAAGAGTCGGTCACATTGCTACAGATATCAACCTAAGCTCAAACACAGATTCAACTCGGTAAACCTTCTCTGCACTGCCTCCACTGCAAGTATATACCCTCTCAAATATGCAAACCAAAACCATATTCCAAATGTTGTTTCATCAACACCCTGGGAAATTGTATCATAATTTCACTTTAATTTTATATTCTGTACCCTGGAATGAAGATCCAATATTCCATGAACTTTCATATCACAAGATAAACAAGACAAAGGAGCAGAAGTAGGCCATTCAGCCCATTGAGTCTGCTCTGCCACTCCACCATGAGCTAAACTATTTTCCCATCTAGTTCCAATTTCCGGCTTTTCCCCCAAATCCCTTGATATCCTGACTAATTTCCTCCTTAAACACCCTCAATGATTGGGCCTCCACAGCTGTATGTGGCAACGAATTCCATAAATCCACGTATATTTGAGGAGAGCATTCGCCCATTGAGTTTATACTGGCTCTCAAAGCTATCCTATTGCCCTACTTGTATCCCAGTAATCTATTCTCTTGTGCATGCTCTTAAGTTCTATTTTGTGCTTAAGATAACCCACCATCTATGGTGTGGAAAGAAACAGGGCACCCAGTGGAAAAACTTGTATAAGATTACAAGTAAAATATGCAAACTCCATACAAAACAGCTTTGGAGACGAGAATTGAATCCTGACCAAAATAGGTATGAAGCACTACATAATGCGTTACTGTGCCACCTTATCTATTCCAAATTATTTACCATATCCATATACTATCTTTTTGTAATTCATGTACCAGGAGCCACAGATCTACTTATGCTTCAACTTTCTATAGTCCAATTCCATTTAAATAACAACTTGCTTGTTCATTCTTCCTTCAAAGTGGATAACCAGATTTTTCCACATTATGCTAACATCTGGCCCATTCACCTAACGACTTTATATACCCTTTGCTCACTCTTCATGTCCTCCTGACAACATGCAAGCCCATCTATATTTATATCAGCAAATTTGTTTACATTACACCTTTCATCCTTGCCATAAATATAGATAGTAAGTATTTGCAGTCCCACCATTGATCCCTGTGGAGCATTGATTGATGACAGCCGCTGAGAGGATCACTGGGGGTCTCCCTCTCATTTTGTGACATTTACCTGGAGCATTGCAGATGAAGGACCCGAAGAGTTATTGAGGATCCCTACCACCCATCCCACAATCTCTTTGATCCACTACCATCAGGAAGGAAGTACGTGAGCATCAGGACTATGACTTCCAGACTGGGTAACAGCTTTCTCCCTCATGCTGTGGGACCAGTTGAATACCCTGCCTCCACAAGGTCTTGTCACTAGGACAGCGAGCTGTTTACTGTTTACCCGTGCTGCGTACTACATTCATCTTGAATTTTGTTAGCTTATTTATGGTAATATTTTGGTTTATGTGCTGTGTGTGATATGTTCTGTGGGTGCATCGTAGTCCTGTGGAACATTGTTTCAGACGTACAGTCAGATGGCAAAGAATTTGAACTTGAGCAGTAGTACCAGACTGTGTAGCCTTTTCAGCTTAATTATGGTTATTGGTGGTGCTGGGGAAATGTAGAAGGTCACATGTCCCAAGAGCATTGTTACTATATATACACCTGGTGCCTTGACCTGTCCTGAGTGATGCATCTGATTTTACTCTTGTTAGCCTTGAATTTGCATCACTACATTTTAGTGATGTCACCCAAATGCTGATTGTGCAAAATCTCATAGCCCCATCTACTGCCGTGAGTGCACAAGGCCAGTGGCACAGTTCCATGCAGCTCACCCTGGAAAACAGCTGTTCTGCCTTTCAAGTAGTTGATTTATGTTAAGCTCATTCAGCTTTTATTTTAATAAGCAGTTTCAGATTTGTTTTAGGGCACTTCCTGCACAGCCAGGAAGTAGAAAATATAAAAGTACATTGTCTGGCTGTAAGCCAGAGGTTTATGTTAGGAGCAAAAAAAGTTTCTAACTAAAGCCATCCTGTTGTTTCCCCAGCAGAAGCATTGATTTTTCACTCCTTATTCGCTATGTTATGCCATTGAGTGCAATAAACCAAAGGAGCTAGGAGGCCATTTCCTGACTGTCGTGACGCTTTTGAATGAAGCTTGGCTGATTGTCT
Organism: Hemitrygon akajei; assembly: GCF_048418815.1. Taxonomy (NCBI): domain Eukaryota; kingdom Metazoa; phylum Chordata; class Chondrichthyes; order Myliobatiformes; family Dasyatidae; genus Hemitrygon; species Hemitrygon akajei. The sequence continues at coordinate 31,973,326 of NC_133137.1, forward strand.
AGTTGATGTTACAACACCTCATCGAGGGCAGTAGAGTAGCAAAACATCTACACTTACAACTCCCTTACTTACCTGTTAGATAGTTGAGGTCCCAAAGTAGTTGCTATTGATCAGCAAGCAAAGACAAAGGACACCAGCTGAGTCCCTGAAATAGGGTTCTAATCAGTGAGAGTTCATAAGGCTGTGCCCATTATGGAACATTTCAACTCTGCCACCAAAGAAGATAGTAATGAGTGCAGCATTAAATGGTTTGCTTTGCTAATAACTCTGGTTTTTGCTTTTATAACAAAACTGATCTGTGTGATGATTTCTGTTTTGTAAAGGCTGAGAGTAATAAAGAAGCAGAGGAACTTGACATTGATGAAAACAGTGACAATGATATTGAAGAGGTTCATTCAGAGGACGATGAAGGCAGTATTAATGTAGAAGACCTTCTGGATAATAACTGGAATATTATGCAGTATCTACCACAGGATGCTTCGTGCCAGAGTTATTTCCTCATGATTGTCTCAGGTAATTTGCATTTCTCAATAGCACGTAGAACAGTAGAGTACAGGAAAAGGCACTCTGACCCACAATGCTGTACTGAACTAATTAACATAGCAATTAAATTCCTAACTAAACTGATCCCTTCTGCCTACACGAAGTCCATATCCAACTATTCTCTGCCCATTCATGTGCCTATCGAAGAGCCTCTTGAATGCCTCTATCATATTTGTCTTCACCACAAAACCCAGGCATTGTATTTACTCTCTTTGTAAACAAAACTTCCCCCACCTCCTTTTAACTTCCTCCTCTCACTTTAAATGCATACCCAAGACATTTTGACTTGGTGGTGGGGAAGATACTATATATTCTTCTCATAATCTCTTAACCCTTTATCACAGGGGTTTCCAAGCTGTGGTCCACTGACCCCTTGTTAGTGGTAGGGGTCCGTGGCATAAAAAAAGGTTGGGGACCCCTGCTCTGTTGGATCTCCTGTCAGCCTCCACTGCTCCAGAAAAAGTTTGTCCATCCTGATAAATCTCTTCTACACCCTTTTCATAATCTCCACATCCTTCCAATAATAGACTGAATACTAGTGAATGGAGTACTCCAGATGCAGCTTAACTAGAGTTTTGTAAACCTGCAATGTAACTTCCTGACTCTTGAGCTTGATCCCTCAACTAATAAAGACAAATGTGCCATATGTCGCCTTTAACATCCAATCAACCTGTGCAGCTGCTTTCAAGGAGCTATGGATGCCAAGAACCTCTCTACATTAACACTGTTGAGAGTCTTGCCATTAACAGTGTGCGGTACCTTTACATTTGATCTTTCAAAGTGCAACACATCACGTTCAACTGGATGGAACACCACACCATCTGCCTATATCTGCAACTGATCTACATCCCACAATATCTTTTGCTGATTGGCAGATTGTGGCCAATGTAGACAATCTTAGTATCGTCTGCAAACTTACTAACCCAACCATCTACATTTTTATCCAGGCCCGTTATATATACTGTATCATATACAGCAGAGGTCCCAGTACAGATCCCTGCGTAACACCAGTAGTGTCAGACTGTCAGCTAGAATAAATCCCTTCAACTGCTACCACCTGTCTTCTATGGAGAAAGCCATATCTGAATCAAAACAGCCAATTCAGCATTCACCTTCTGATTGATCCTTCTATGAGAGACCTCGTCAAGCTTACTAAAATCCATCTAGATAACATTCTCAGAATTATCTTCATAGTCTAAAAAACACAATTGAGTTAGTAAGACATGACTTGTCCCACACAAGGCCAATTCGATCATGGTTTTTCAGATGCTCAATTCCTATCCCTAAAAATCCTCTCCTGTAGTTTCCCACCCACTTCCCTAATCCTGGAAGCTATAGTCACTTGTCTTTCATTTCTAGGATTATCCCTATTTTACTTGTTGAATAATCAAACAACATCAGCTAGTCAGCAGTCCTCTGAGACTTTGCCTGTGGCTGGAAAGGAGACAGAGATCTTCTCTTGCCTCTGTCAATAACCAGAGGTTAATAATCTATTCAGACCTGAGCCTTATCCACTTTAATGTTCTTTAAGAGACCCAACACTATCTCCTTTATCTCAGACAATACACACAAAATGCTGGAGGAACTCGGCAGGCCAGGCACATCTATGAAAAAAAGTGCAGTCAATGTTCCAGGCCAAAACCCTTTGGCAGGACTGGAGGGAAAAACAAAACAGAGGAGAGGAGGTGATAGGTGGAGGGGGAGGGGAGAGAATACCACCAGGTGATAGGTGGGGAGGGGAGGGATGAAGTAGAGAGCTGGAAAGTTGATTGGTGAAAGAGACAGAAGGCCATGGAAGAAAGAAAAAGGGGGAATGAGCACAGAGGGAGGCGATAGGCAGGCAAGGAGATGAGGTGAGAGAGGAAAACAGGGATGGGAAATGGAGTGGAAGGGGTGTGGAGGGCATTACCGGAAGTTTGAGAAATCAATGTTCATGCCATCAGGTTGGAGGCGACCCAAATGGAATATAAGCTGTGGTTCCTCCAACCTAAGTGTAGTCTCATCACGACAGTGGAGGAGGCCATGGATGGACATATGGAAAGGGGAATTACATTGGGTGGTCACTGGGAGTTCCTGTTCTGGTGTATGGACCACAGATGCTCGGCGAAGCGGTCTCCCAAACTAGGTCGGGTCTCACTGATGTACAGGAGGCCACACTAGGAGCACTGAACACAATAAATGACCATAATGGACCCATGGGTGAAGTGTTGCCTCACCTGGAAGGACTGTTTAGGGCCCTGGATGGTAGTGAGGGAGGAGGTGTATAGGCAGGTGTAGCACTTGTTCCACTTGTAAAGATAAGTGCCAGGAGGGAGATCAGTGGGGAGAGACGACTGGACAAAGGAGTCATGTAGGGAGCGATCCCTGCAGAAAAAGGAAAGTGGGGGGGGGGGGGCAAGATGTGCTTGGTGATGGGATCCCATTGGAAGTGGCAGAAGTTTCAGAGAATTATATGCTGGACGCAGAGGCTGGTGGAGTTGTAGGTGAGGGCAAGAGGAACCATATCTCTGGTAGGGTGGCGGGAGAATGGCGGTAAGAGCAGATGTGTGAAATGGAAGCAATGTGGCTGAGGGTAGCATTGATGGTGGAAGATAGAAAGCCCCGAGGACATCTCCTTCATTCTAGAATGAAAAGCTTCATCCTGTGAGCAGATGCGGCAGAGATGGAGGAATGAAGAAAAGGGGGTGGTGTTTTTACAAGTAGTAGGGTGGGATAAGGTGTAGTCTAGGTAGCTGTGAGAGTCTGTGAGTTTGTAATAGACATCAGTGGACAGTGAAACTGAGGAGGGGAAGGGCGGTGTCAGAAATGGACCAGATAAATTTGAGGGTAGGGTGGAAGTTGGAGGCAAAGTGGATGAAGTCAATGATGCAGTCAACGAAGCACCAATGCGGTTGTTGATGTATGTTGATCCATCACCTTCTCCACTGTCATGATAAGACCACACTTAGCCTGGAGGAATAACGTCTTGTATTCCATTTTGGGTAGCCTCCAACCTGATGGCATGAACATCGATTTTTCAAACATCCGGTAATGTCCCCCCAACCCCCTTTCTCCATTTCCCATTCCTTTTTCCCTCTCTCACCTCATCTCCTTGTCAGCCTATCACCTCCCGCTAGTGCTCTTTGCCTCCTTTTCTTTCTTCCATGGCCTTCTGTCTCTTTCACCAATCAACTTCCCAGCTCTTTACTTCATCCTTCCCCCTCCAGGTTTCACCTATCACGTGGTGGTTCTCTCTCCCCTCCCCCCACCTATTAAATTTACTGCTCTCTTTTTCTTCTCCAGTCCTGCCGAAGGGTTTTTCCCCGAAACGTCAACTGTACTTATTTCCATAGATACTGCTTGGCCTGCTGAGTTCCACCAGCATTACGTATGTGTGCGTGTGTGTGTTACTCGGATTACCAGCATCTGTAGATTTTCTCTTGTTTGTGACTCCTTTATCTCAAAATGCCCTAGCTTGTTGCACGCTTCACACTTGTGTCCCTATCTTCCACATTCTCCTTTGTAAATACTGATACAAGGTATTCATTTAACACCTTCTTCACATCTTCTGCCCCCAGCATGTATTCCCACCTTTAATCATAGAATGATTCAGATTCAGATTCAGTTTATTGTCATTTAGAAACCACAAATGCAATGCAGTTAAAAAATCATCCTACCCTCTCCCTGGTTATCCTTTTGCTTTTGATGCATGTATCTCTTTAACCCTTCTTACCGAGGACTTTGCATGGCACCTTCTGGCTTGCCTAATTCCTTCCTTGAGTTCTTTTCTGGCTTCTTTATAATCCTTAAGGGTTGTTTGATTTTAGCTTCCTAAACCTTGCATATTTTTTCCTTTTCCTTCTTGACTAAGTTCACCACCCAACGTCTAAGGTTCCCTGCCCTTGCCATCCTTACCCAGTGTCTCACTAGAATATACCTGTCCTGTAGTTTGTCCAGTTTGTTTTTAAACGTCCTCCACATATCAGACGTGGACTTGCCCAAAGCCGCTGTTGCCAGTTCTCTCTGCTTAATACTGTAATTTGCCGTTTCCAATTTCTCCCACAAGATGCAAACATATCCTTATCTATAGCTGTTTAAAATTCAAGGTCGCTACTTAGGGAATTGTAGTCAATATATTCTCTCTCTATCCCTCCCATCAATAGCTACCAAGTAATTTAAGATAATTTTGCTTTATAACATCGATCTTTGTTTTGATTTATTCCAGTTGTTTTTGTTTTTATGATTGTAACGCACCCAAACATTATCTAGGTTATTGTTTTTCAGGTCGTATTGTAATGAATCACAAATTATCCCAAGAGTTTTAATACAGCTTGCAGATCTGCACCATAAGTGAATAAGCACTGCAGATTTATCAAGAAGGATATTTGCCAGTACTACTAGGAATCATAAAAAGTTTGATAAGTGATACTAATTGTTGATAAATGTTACCATACCTTAAACATGTTGCTGCAATCTTACATTTTGGATTATCTGGGATCTGAATTCAAAAGATCATGCCTATTAAAATATGCCAAAAATCCAAAACAAGGTGAATGGAATTATTATGCAATGTGTATGGGCTAATAAGCATTGCAGATCCAGGCAAGTTCTGTTTATCCTGCAGACTCAGGAGCATGACATGAAAAGCAAGTTGGTAACTAAAATATGCTTCCAGATGCTATATGCAGTCCAAAAGTTTAATGGATTTACTTTTTGAATTTATGTATTTAATTATATTTACATTGTGAATGAGTTACTCCTAAGTTGACTTAGTTAATGAATTACTTCTCAGAGACTGTGACTTCAGTCATTGAATGCTGAGCTGTAGTTGATAAAGAGCATCCTGATGTATATATCTTTACTGACCAGATGTTCCAACCTTATCATCAACCTCCCAAAGCACTTCATCACAGTGGATGCAAGTGCAACTGGTCATGCCACTGAACACTCTGTTTTTCAAAGTGGTCATACGTTTATTTGCAGAGTGTTAGCCTAAGCTAATGTTGAGTGTAACCTATGGTGTTGTACTCAACAGTCCTTGCTTGCTAAGATGGAGGGAGTGACTGTTTAAGCTACTGAATGGGGTGTTAGTTCTGGGGCTACTTGGTCTTGGATGTATCAAGCTTTCAAAGTGCTATTGGTGCTACACTCATCCAAGCAAATGGAGAGTGATGTGGAGCAAGGAATCACCCAAGTTTACCTGCATATTTATATGCAGTAGGGAGAGGGACCCTTTCGTCTCATTATGTATCTCTTCTGATGCTTTTAACAATTGTACAAAACAAGGCATTCTTGCACATTTAGATATTAGGTACAACATCCTCATCCAGTAGACAAACATTCAGTTAGTGGCATGAGTCAGCCATATGTGATAAGCTTGTAGTCAGTTTTATTCTGACATTACTGTCTCACATGATCAATTTCCCTAAAAGTCTTTGCTCTTCTGAAATTTATACAAGCAGACTATGAAGAGAATGATTAACATAAATTATGTCCTTGGATAAATCTTGTTTGTGGACAGAGAGACTTTTTCTGTGCAGCTCCTTCGGCTCATGGCCTTTTTATTAAAGCTGATTTGAAGGAAGATCCCACAATCGCCAATCGTATGGAAGGATTAGAATATAGTCAACTAGAAGTTAAATGGACCTCTTTCTCAAACTTCTACTGCCAGAAGTCCGCTTCTAAGTGTCTAATGGGTTGACTTGTTAGGATTTTGGTCACTTTAAGGTCTTCTCTTGTTCTAGACAGAACCTTGTGCCCTAACTTCAGATACTTGTTATAATTTCTTGTATTGCAGCTCAGTGAATTTGGCATTCACTTTAAAAGAACCTAGTTGTTATTTTCAACACCCCTCATTGAACAGAGTCATGGATGCCGAGCACTTTATTAACTTAGTGAGGGATTTACCAGGTCGTGAGATTGCAGGTTACAGCCGAAATAGTTTTGCTGTTACTGTTGCCCCACAAAACTATTGGGAAGCAAAGTTTTGAGCCTTTTGATCTGTTCTAATTTTATTCCATTTAACACAATCTGTGTGGTAAGATGGATGGTGTTTTATGTGAAGTTGCACCTTTGTCTACTTAAGAACTCCGTAGTGATTATGATAATCAATTCTGCCATGGATATGTACATTTTCACCCTGTACACACAGTGGCCACTTTATTAGGTACACTTGCTCATTAATGATAATGTCTAATCATGAGGCAGCTACTCAATGCATAAAAGCATGCAGACATGGTCAAGTGGTTCAGCTGTTGTTCAGACCAAACACAAGAATGAGGAAGTAATGTGATCTAAGTGACTTAGACCATGAATGATTTTTGGTGCCAGACAACCTGGTTTGAGTATCTCAAACTGTTGATCTCCATGAATTTTCATGTACAACAGTCTCTAGAGTTTACAGAGAATGGTGTGAGAAACAAAATACATCCAGTGAGTGCCAGTTCTTAGGGTGCAAGTGCCTTGTTAATGAGAGAGGTCAGAGAAGAATGGCCAGACTGGTTCAAGTTGACAGGAAGGTGACAGTAACTCAAATAACCACACCTTAGAGAAGTGGTGTGCAAGAAATCATCGCTGAATGCACAACATATTGAAGTTTGAAGTGGATGGGCTACATCAGCAGAAGGTCACGAACGTATACTCAGCAGCCACTTCCATTAGGTACAGGAGATATCTAATAAAGTGGCCACTGAGTGTAGGGGAGAAAGGGGTTTATCAGTCTTGTTGGTTTCCTCCACACCTATTGCAAACCCTTTCTGACAGTTCATTAAGGTTTGGTCAGTGATGATGTAACTGAGATACTATGTGTGAAGGCCATTAAGGCTCCCACCTTTGTTCACCTGGTTGATGAATTTCTCAGTACTTACAATTGTTCTTCAGCCCTGGGGGGTTACAGATACATCAAATGAGAGTGGCATACAGTGTATTATTCATGAAAATGAAAACGTTCCTTTAATTAGTATTAAAAGTTAAAGTCTGTCCTGAGCCTTATAGGCTCATCAAGCCAGTGCTTATGCCGATTTCTGTGGCTGAAGCGACTGAGAGTACGAGACTTTCCTTCTCCTAGTTCAGTTGTCAGCCACGACTGATGAGCCCTATCTGCTCCATCTGTTCTCCCCATTCATTGTCAAATACACAATGCATTTGCACAGAGAAGCAATGGAAAAAAAACTTGTTTGTAGCAGCATCACAGGCACATAGCATCATGTTGGTTGCATTCACAATAAATCTGTAAATTAAGCATAAAATATACCCAGTTTTTACAAGAAAGAACACAATTAGAACCATTTTGAGAGTTTTCCTTGCTGATTGAATAATATCTACAATATGTGAGTTTTTAAAATTTTTGTGGACATCTTGTTAAATTTGATCCATTTTTATTGTATGTTATGGTACAAATTTTATTATCAGATGAGAATGAAAATAACTTAAGCATCTTCCTGATGTTTTATCCTGAAGAGACTTGCCTTGTTTTCTGTGTATTTTTATTTCATCATTGAAGTCTGCCACTTTGAATCCAAATAACTGTTCTCCACTTCAGGTACTGCAGAGATTATATTGTTGTTAATATTCAAATGATCACTTAACTAGAGTTGCTTTTCACTCATTACACAATCTAATATGCCTCACTATAATGGAATCTATTATTGTAGCATATATTGTAGCTGTGTACCACAGCATGAAAGAAGAGCTGAGACGCAGTGCCCCAGGATGTACTCCTATCAAGCAGCGAGGAGTCAGCCAAATCTCGCAAGATCCAGCAGGAGAAACTGGTACTTCAGCAGGTAGGAAATTTAAAGCACAAAATTCTTTCTGCTTGTAGTGAAGCATTAGATTTTATATCATTCTGCATGTTTCTTTAGCTTTTGAAATAATTTTGAAGTACTGGCCTAAGGAAGATAAGAATATCTCTCGAATTATGTCAGAAATCAAAAATAACCAACTGGTGGCAAATTGTTTAATTAATTAATTAAGACGGCAGTTTTAGAAAGACAGATATTGTTACTTATGGCTGAATACTTCTAGAAGAGTTTTTTAATTATTTTCAATATTATGAGCCATGTAACGTGCATTTTAGGCTGTACTTATTACAGGAATACACATATGAAATGTTGAAGGAACTCAGTGGGTCCGTCCATCTGTGGAGGGGAATACCTCTCCATAGATGCTGCCTGACCTGCTGAGTTCCTCCACTATTTTGTGGGTGTTGCGCTGGATTTCCAGCATTGCATCAAGTGTGTCCCCACAAAACCATTCAGTCTTTCCCAACCAGCAGCCCCGATAAACCATGAGATCCCCAGTCTGCTGAGGGCCAGATCTGCATGGAACATTGTCACAGGAAGGCTGCATCCATCATCCCCTAAATCTCAGGTCCTGCTTTCTTCTCGCTGCTGCCATCAAGAAGAAAGTAATGGTGATTGCTATGAAGTTAATCCTGCAAATGTGGAAAATGGACTCAGTGCCTACATATGATCTGTGGCTGAGAGAACTGGCAAACACTTTACATTTGGAGAGACTGAGATTATGTAATGAGGACAGAGGGGACATCTTTGAAAGGATATGGGGCCCTGTATTGAACTTTCTTATGGCGTGAGGTCTGAGGATTTTTGGTGCGGTGCACCTCTGTTGTGTATGTTTACTTTTTGCCTTTATATTTTTTTTCTCTTTTGCTGCTCAATATTTAATTTTTGATTTTGCTGTGGTTGTGCTGTATATTTTTTTTACCATTAGTTTTTTTCAAGTCTGTTCACATAAAACAATAAAATATATATTTTTTAAAAGTACAGGAGGCTCAGGACCCACATCACCAGGTTCAGGAATAGTCACTACCCTTCAATCATTAGACTTCTGAACCAGAGGAGTCAGTTCCCCTCAACTTCACTTGCCCCATTACTGAAACGTACCCACAGCCTGTGGACTTACTTTCAGAGACTCTTCATCTCATATTCTCAATATTTATTGCTGATTTTTTTCTTCTTTTGTATTTGTACTATTTATCTTTTGCATAATTCTATTATGGTTATTGGTTTTATTAAACATGCCTGCAAGAAAATGAACCTATGAATCTCATGGTTTCACATGGTGACTACAATAATAAATTTTCTTTTGAACTTTGAACTTTGCAGAGCCTCTTGTGTTTATTATTGCAGGATTATGCTTTTTTTATCCTGCGCCTTGGAAATAAAGATTTTCTGCAGGAATCAAAGTAAATTCTGTTTTGTAGTGGTTTTCACTCTATTAGCTCTCAAACATTAATGCAAGATGCATCAACATGACAGCACATTTGCCTCTAAAGATTTCTGTTTTACACGAATGAAATACAAAGCCCAGGCTGATCTGCCAATGCTGTTCTACCAGGAAACAGCATTGTAAGAAGTGCTGAGTTTGATGAGATAAGATGTTAAGCCAATGTTAAACCAAGACACTACATCCCATCTAAGATGCATGTAAAATTTCTGAAGGCACTATTTGGAAGGTGTTCAGCAGATTTCTGTCTAAAGAGTACTTTATCCAGCCACAAACATTTTTATTTTAATGGAAGAATGATTTCAGATTAGTGTCAGGCCTACTTATGGAACCTTTGTGGTTACACTGTTACCTAGTTTACAGCCATATAACATCACAGAGGATTGGAACTGCTCAGCTATGATCATTGTACTGGCTTGTACCTCATCCTTTCTTTGAATGAACCTGCTAACCTGGCTGTACTTTAAAGTCATTGCCATGGTCGTCTTGTTGGGCAGGGTTGACTTCAAGCAGTAGCTCCTGACACTTTGACAGCAGCAGACTGTCAAAATGCTATCATGGTTATCTAGAGGCAAAGGCCTTGAAATTGTATTTAAATGCCTCTGACTATTTGACAGATTTAAAAATATTTAGAAGGAACTAAATAATTTATGATCAAAACTTTTCATAAATGTTAAACTGCTGTTTATGCTAAAAATAACTATGTATGTTAAGAATCAGATTTAATATCACCGGCATATGTTGTGAAATTGTTTAACTTTATGGCAACAGTTTGTACATGGAGCTTAGAAAAATAGAGGGCTATGGGTAACCTAGGTAACTTCTAAAGTAAGTGCATGTTCGGCACAGTGTTGTGGGCTGAAGGGCCTGTATTATGCTGGGCACTGCTCCTTGAAAATGTCTCGGATACACTGGAGGCTAGTACCCATGATAGAGCTGAAGAAACCAAAACATTTAGTCTACTTACTTTATCAATCAGAATGTCAATCAGTTTTGTCTGATCTCCCACTTCCCTCCTGACTTTGATATTACATAATACCAGTGTGTAAGTCGGGCGCGAGTCTGCTGTAGCTAACCAGTGATTCTCTACAAACCACTAGGTGTAGAGCAGCATGAAGCAACCCATATCATCAATTAATTTAAGATAGTCACCAATAACTGATAAAGTATTTTAGAGAAGTCTGTTTAGCTAAGCACATGAGAATGTGAATCTTGTCATAAGAATGCAATGTGGTAGGAGTAGCAAAGGTATCTTTTTGCTCTTCAATTCTGCAGGGTTGATCACCTTCTCTCAGGAATATGTATCTAATGAGCTCACACAGAACTTCTTCACTATTACCCAGAAGATTCAGAAGAAGGTGAGCAGCAACAGGCACTCCACTGAATCCTCTGAGATGTTCCCAGTTCTGCCAGGCTCCTATCTTCCATTCAATAATCCATCTCTGGAATTCATCAAATCAGTCTGCAAGGTGAGGCAAATGGAGCTGCAAATTTACTTCAAATGGAATAAATGTTATTTTAGGTTTGCTATTTTGGAAGGAAGGTTGCAAAACTAAAATGTGCATTTTCATTTTAGGTAAATTTCATTTCACTACAGATGAACATAAGTGTTTATTCTCTGGACAGAAACTCTATCATAATGTTCTTTTGAATCTATTATGCAATCATAGAATTCAGAAGATGGTCAGATTAGTTGCTGGTAGAGCATTCTTTCTCCTTAGCCCTGTAAATGGTTTTTTTCCTCTAGTAGCTGCTCATTAGTAGCATTCAGTAACATATTGGGTTAGTAATCCATTTCTTTGAATTATTGTTCAAATTCCTACTGGAGAAATTTTTAATTCAGATAGTAGATAAACTTGGAATCAAAACACTTTGAACATGAACTGCAGGACAGTTGTAAATGGTTAGTAGGTTCAAAGTTCAAGTTCAGTTGTCATTCAACTACATATGAATACGGCCAAACACAACAGCATTTCTCTGGGGCCAAGGTCCAATACATAGTACCAACAGTTACACGAAAGATACAGTCCAAGACCCTGAGTCCATGAATGCTGCAGCACTCTGCATTTGAACACAATGCAGCTTGTCTTCTGCCAAACAAACACTAGGGGACAGCGTCAACTCCAGTTTGGAAGCTGCACCACATCGCCTCTGGTGGAGTGCACCGACTCTGCTTCTCTCCCGGGCAGTTGTGAACAGGTGACACCTCGGCTTGAGACCTATTCCTCACTACAACTGAGGCCACAGAGCTCCCCTGCTGTCCACCAATAAATCAGTTAAATTGAACTTGCATCATTTTCCTTTAGGGAAATAGTTTTAGAGTAACTTCACAACGTGAAATCCTGTTTGAAGGCAAAAAAATTTGACAAAAAACAAAGTATCAGCCAATTTGTGCACAACTCAAAGATTTAGCTTCCAAAATAAGACCAAAATATCTTGTAATGTTGATCAGTAAGGGCAAATTTAACATCTAAGCCAGGCGCCTCTCAATACAAAATAAAGAGTGACGGTTTCCATTTAGATCTCTGAAAGGGCTTTTGAATCTGAAATATTATGAATCAGCAAAAATACCAATACTGATTCTAGTATCCCCTAGAAATGTTATTTCTATAACATTTTTAACATGTACTTTAGGTTTGATGCATAATATAGGGGTCATGCTTCATCTGACTGCTGTTCTTGGGTATCTAATCTTATTGTTCACAGAAATCTTCCCATTCCCTTACATATTTAATTATTCCTAAAGGATGAAGTTTGGATAAGTAATCATCCTCTTATTATAAATAAATAACCATGCTGCTGTTTATTATGTGTACAAAAGCCATGTTTGTAATGTACTGTTGTCTTCAAACAGATTTTGTCTCTGGATTCAAACATAACCAATCAGGTTAACAAATTGAAACGGGATCTCTTGCGTCTAATCGATGTGGGGGAATTCTCTGAAGAAGCACAGTTTAAGGACCCTTGCCGGTCCTACATAGTGCCCGAGATCATCTGCAGGAATTGTAACTTTTGCCGAGATTTGGACCTCTGCAAAGACCCTTCCATCTTGCAGGTTAGTAAGAAGTAATTCATCATTTCTGGCAGTATTTCAAGAGGGGAGGGAGCACTGAGTCTAAACTTGACATAACCTGTCATAAATATTGTAGAAAATAGGATTTTGTTGTCCCTTAGATGACATTAATGAACTGTCAGTGGACAATATGAAGGGCAGCTTTTTTACTGGGCTACACTGTTACACTACAACTGAGGAATTGATCTTATTTCATTGAAGCGTTTCTGTTCACGTGGAATATTTTCTGTGCACATCATTTTCACTAAGAAGCAGTAAATTTTTATTCATTCGAGGGATATGGGCTTTGTATGCTGAGCCTGTATTTAATTGCCTATCCTTTGTTGCCCTTGAGAAGGTGGTGTTGAATTTCCTTCTTGCCCTTGAATTGTGGATGTACTCTCAAAGTTGTTAGAGAGAGATTTCCAGGGTTTTAACCAAGTGATGGTGAAGAACATAAAGCAAGTGTGGCAGCATAGTAGTTAGCACAGCGCTTTATAGTACTAGCGACGTGGGTTCAATTCCCACTGCAGCCAGTAAGGAATTTGTACGTTATTCCTGTGATCGCGAGGATTTCCTCTGAGTGCTCCAGTTTCCTTCCAAATTCCAAAGACCCACCAGTTGGTAGGATAATTAGTCACTGTAAATTGTCCCTGATGAGGCTAGTGTTAAATTGGGGGTTGCTAGGCAGCATGGCTCAAAGGGCCAGAGGAGCCTACTCCATGCTGTATCTCAATCAATTGTGAACTTCAATCAGTAGTGATTGAACTATTGATTCAATTAATAGTGAGTCAATCAAAAGTGAACTTGAGTTACAGGCCCAGCTATGAAATAGTGGAGCAGACTTGAGAGGACAGGTGTGTGGTTCAGCAATGTGGCGAGAGATGAAACATAAATGCCAGAAACACTCATACTAAATAATGATTTTTTTAAGGCAAGTGTGTTTGTAATAAAATAACTGCAACTGCAAGACACAATTATGGCTCATTTCCAAATATTTGTAAAAACCATAAGGATGGATTGAATTATGTACAACATATGTTCATAATTTGAAATGTTTTGAATTTTTCTTGTGAATAAGTTAGTTTTCTATCACTGGCCATATTTTCTTATTAATATTTGAAGCTGATTATGCAACTAATTATGTCTATTTCCATGCTTTCATATCCCATGATTTTGTTTAAGATTGCAAAATATTGCCACAATATTACACCAACAACTTTATTTCTAAAATCGCGTCAGTCTCTGTGTTTGTGGAACTTGTCCTTAATTAATTATATTTTTTGCTTTTTTAGCAGGATGGCACGTTATTACCCAAGTGGTGTTGTACTAACTGCCAGGGCACATATGACTCAGATGCTATAGAAATGGCACTGGTTGAAGCATTGAAAAAGAAAATGATGGCCTATACACTTCAGGATTTGGTATGCAAATCATCCACATTCTCCAACCATTACATAGCACCAACTGTATTATCCATCTAGGTCATTCAGATAAGTTGTAAAAGATTACTTCTGTCATATTGACCTTTGTTTCTTAATGATACACATCAGACACAGGGAAATCTTGTGTAACATTTACAAATATAAAAATGGGACAGTAAGGCAGTAGTTTAATGTTTGTGGGAATATCGGCAAGCAAATCAACATGGAAAACAGAAAATCTTAATTTCCTGGATTTTAAAATGCTTACATTTTGGATGTTTAAAAGTGAATTTAAAAAAGATCTGCTGGAATGCCGTACAATGCCCATTGTATAAATAGTTATGATTTTGAAATGGAAGTTCTTGGATTATTCAAATTTAGTTAATATTAACTCAATTTGAATATTCAAGAACATCAGGTTCTTTGCTTCAGTTTCAGCACTTGAACATTTCACTTGCATCTTGATAACCATGTGTGAACAGAATAGTAAAAATGATCAGACCAGAGCAGTTTACAATGGATCAAAGAGTCCTCAGACCTTCCATTCGACTATTTTGGCAATGAAAGCTTACCCCTGTGTGTTAGATTTATCAGTAATAAGTTTTATATACTATTATCTGTCCATTTATGCATTTGCACAGGTCATGATGTAATTACTTTCCACACCCATTGTCCCAGTTCCCTGGTTTGTTTCTTCTGAATATTTAGTTCCTGAGATCAGTTCTTGGATACAATTTAGAAACATTAATAGTTCCAATCTGAGTGACGGGGTGGAGATGTGTCTCTTCCCTCCGCTAGCCTGCGGGTCACCCTTGGGCAAGGTGTAGCACCTGTTTAGCACCATCTGATCAGGGTCACTTGAAGCCATGGGAGCAGGTGGTAGATGGTCATATGAGCAGCTGGTGCATATCACGTCCTGGTTATGCGAACACTGACCCCAGGCAGAAAATCTCTGAAGAGTTTTGATAATGCCTGGGGTCACCTGGCTTGTAAAGACACTGCCCAGAAGAAGGCAATGACAAACTGCTTCTGTAGAAAAATTTGCCAAGAGCAATCATATCATGGAAAGACCAGGATCATATATGGCACATGATGATGATGATGAATAGTTCCAATGCCAATCCTGATCTGCATGTCATCATCCAAACTCAGTAATTTGGCTCTGACAAGTGCACTGAAGAGTACTCCACAGACCTTGACCAGATCTTTAGCAACCTCATGAGATGCTGTAGGGGAGCAGTAGGCCTTGCAGCATATGTGGAGAGAAATGGACAGTAAGTGCTTTGGGCTGAGATTCTTCATCAGGACAAGAAAGAAAGAGGCCAGAAGAGGAGCATGTGGTGGCATTTAATGGGTGAATGCTGGTGAGCTGTATAGGAGGAAACTGAGGGAAAGGAGGGGAAATCAAATGATGTGAGAAGTTGAGAGGTGACAGGTGGAAGAGGCCAAGGGCTACAAAAGAAGGAATCGGAGAGGAGAAGGAAGTAGACCATGGAATAAAGGGAAGGACGTGGAAAATCAGAGGAAGGAAGGTGCAGGTGATGGGCAGGTCATGAGGACATAGGAAGAAAAGGGTAGCGGAACCACAAAATGGGGGGGGGGGTGAGTAAGGGGAGTAGTTACCAGAAATTAAGAAATTAGAGAAACTTGTATTGATGTTCCAATGTGCTTCAAGGCCACCACCATCGTCCCCATGCTGAAGAAGTCTTAAGTGTCCTGCCTAAATGACTACCGTCCTGTTGCACTTACATCCATCATCATGAAGTGTTTCAAGAGGCTCGTCATGAGGCATATCAAGACCCTGCTGCCCCCCTCACTGGACCCCCTGCAGTTTGCGTACTGTCCCAACCGCTCAACAGATGACGCCATTGCCACCGCCCTCCACCTGGCCCTAACCCACCTGGACAAAAAAGACACATACGTTCGGATGCTGTTCATAGACTTCAGTTCAGCATTCAAATCATCCCTCAGAAACTGACTGGAAAGCTGAGCCTACTGGGCCTGAACACCTCCCTCTGCAACTGGATCCTAGACTTCCTGACTGGGAGACCTCAGTCAGTCTGGATTGGGGGCAGCATCTCCAACACCATCACACTGAGCGCGAGGGCTCCCCAGGGCTGCATGCTCAGTCCACTGCTGTTCACTCTGCTGACCCACGACTGTGATGCAACACACAGCTCGAACCATATCATCAAATTTGCCGGTGACACGACCGTGGTGGGTCTCATCAGCAAGAACAACGAGTCAGCTTACAGAGGGGAGGTGCAGCAGCTAACGGACTGGTGCAGAGCCAACAACCTGTCTCTTAATGTGAACAAAACAAAAGAGATGGTTGTTGACTTCAGGAGGGCACAGAGCGACCACTCCCCGCTGAACATCGACAGCTCCTCGGTAGAGATCGTAAAGAGCACCAAATTTCTTGGTGTTCACCTGGTGGAGAATCTCACCTGGTCCTTCAACACCAACTCCATAGCAAAGAAAGCCCAGCAGCATCTCTACTTTCTGCAAAGGCTGAGGAAAGTCCATCTCCCA
Organism: Hemitrygon akajei; assembly: GCF_048418815.1. Classification (NCBI taxonomy): domain Eukaryota; kingdom Metazoa; phylum Chordata; class Chondrichthyes; order Myliobatiformes; family Dasyatidae; genus Hemitrygon; species Hemitrygon akajei. Next base: position 31,990,102 of record NC_133137.1, read on the forward strand.
CCCCCCCATCCTCATCACATTCTACAGGGGTTGTATTGAGAGCATCCTGAGCAGCTGCATCACTGCCTGGTTTGGAAATTGCACCATCTCGGATTGCAAGACCCTGCAGCAGATAGTGAGGTCTACCGAGAAGATCATCAGCGTCTCTCTTCCTGCCATCACAGACATTTACACTACACGCTGCATCTGCAAAGGAAACAGCATTATGAAGGGCCCCATGTACCCCTCATACAATCTCTTCTCCCTCCTGCCATCTGGGAAAATGCTCTGAAGCATTCAGGCTCTCACGACCAGACAATGTAACAGTTTCTTCACCCAAGCTATCAGACTCCTCAATACCCAGACCCTGGACTGACACCTTGCCCTATTGTCCTGTTCATTATTTATTGTAATGCCGGCACTGTTTTTGTGCACTTTACGCAGTCCTATGTAGGTCTGTAGTCTAGTGTAGTTTTCTCTGTTTTTTTTTACGTAGTTCAGTCTATTTTTTGTACTGTGTCGTGTATCACCATGGTCCTAAAAACCGTTGTCTCATTTTTTACTATGCACTGTACCAGCAGTTATGGTCGAAGTGACAATAAAAGTGACTTGACTTGACAGGTTGGACATTACCAAGACAGTATATGAAGTGCTGGTCCTCCATTCTGCATCTGTCTTTAACTGGGCCCTAGGCAAGGTCATGGACCGGCATGTCAGTGTGGGAATGGGAAGCTGAATTAAAATAGCTGACCACCAAGACATCCTAGTTGTTATGGTGGGCAAAGTGAAGGTGCTCGGTGAAGTAAGTTCTCCAATTTGCATCAAGTTTTGCTGATGTAGACGAAACCCTAGTGGGAGCATTGGATACAATGCAAGACCCCAGTGGATTCACGTGGGAAGTGCTGCCTCGCCTGGAGGACTCTTTGGAGCCCCGATTGGTGGTGAGGGTGTAGGGACAGGTGTAACGTATAGCACAGTTACGGGGATAAGTGCCTGGAGGGGTATCAGTAGAGAGGGGAGGAAAAGATGTACCTCGTGGTAGGATTTTGCTAGAGATGGAAAGTGTGGAAGATGATGCATTGAATGCGGAATCTCAGAGTGGTAGTTGAAGATAAGGGGAGTTCTATACCTGTTATGTCCTGGGAGGGAGGAGGAGTGGTGGGATGGGGTGAAGGCTGATGTGTGGGAAACGAAGGAGATGTGGGTGAGTGCTGCATTGATAGCAATGGAGGGGAACTCCATTTTCTGAAGAGAAAAAAAAGAAGACAGTTTGCATATCCTGAAATGAAATTTCTCATGAGAATGGATGCAGTGCAGATGGAGGAACTGAGATAAGGGAACAGCATCTTTGCAAGTGACAGTGTGGGAAGAGGTGTAGTTAAGGTTACTGCGGGAGTCAGTGGATAATCCATCTTGGGAGATGGAAAACAGAGAAATCAAGAAAAGGGAGTAAGGTGTCGGAGATATCCAATTGTTTTTAATAACAATTGATGAAATTGTCGTCCTCATGGGTACAGGGAGCAGCCCCAATGCAATTGTCAACGTAGCAGAGAAAGTTTCCACGCCTCCTTTATTTCCATGTTGAGGCCAAATGTAGTTTTGAGAATTAACAGCTTCTGGCGACCTACTTTCCAGCACACTCGAACCGGCTCAAGAAACAGTGCACGCTGGCAGGGAGGCCGGCCCCAAAAAGGGTGCCAGGCCTTCTTCACCAGCAAGGGGAAAAGCCCGTGCGTGGGAAGGGACTGTGAATATGCGCCCCCTACAGCATTCCCGCCCGGGGTGGGCGGAAACGGGAAGGCTTAAAAGCGAGGCCGCGAAGTTTGAATAAAGCTTTAATGCAACTGCAACTCACCGTCTGCGTGTTGTTATTCCAGCACTGTGTGTAGCACACCGCTACAATTGGTGACCCCGACGGCCCAAACAGAGACGCCGTATCTGTTCATGCAGTTTCGTTAAAACTGCCAAGCTTCTGGACGCTGCGACCTCACCTATGGTTCCAACAAGCAGAAGCCCAATTCCACATTCGGCAGATAACCTCGGATTCCACACATTACTACTACGTGGTGAGCTCCCTTGACCAGGAGACGGCCGCCCTGGTTGAGGAGTTCATACAGTCGCCCCCAGAGGACGACAAATACACAGCATTCAAAGCTCTGCTCATAAGGACTTTCAGACTCTCACGGCACGAGCGAGCTGCCCGCTTACTGCACCTGGATGGTTTGGGAGACAGGCCACCATTGGCATTGAAGAATGAGATGCTCGCCCTGGCTGAAGGACACAAGCCCTGCCTCATGTTTGAGCAGGCATTCCTAGAGCAGCTGCCCGAGGACATACGCCTGCTGCTGTCCGATGCGGATTTCAGCGACCCCCGGAAGATGGCGGCCCGGGCAGATGTGCTGTGAAAAGCCAAGAGGGAGAGTGGGGCATCCATCGCACAGATCACCAAGCCACGCGCCCAACAGCAGACTAGACCAGGCCCGGCAGCAGAGCCCACAAAACCCAGAGGCAGGAGTGCGGAGGCCAACGAACAATGGTGCTTCTACCACCAGCGGTGGGGCGCAGAAGGCCGCCACTGTAGCCCGCCCTGCAACTTCCCGGGAAACGCCAAGGCCAGCCACCGCTGATGGCTACGGCGGCTGGCCATCAGGATAGCCTCCTGTATGTCTGGGATAAACAGTCGGGACGCCACTTTTTGGTTGACACTGGGGCTGAGATCAGCGTCTTACCTCCGACGAGTTACGACACCCGCAACAGAGAACTGGGACCCACTCTGCGGGCCGCAAATGGCAGCGCAATACGGACCTACAGCACCCGTACGGTGCGGCTATAGTTCAGCTCCAGCCGGTTCACATGGGACTTCACACTGGCTGCCGTGGCCCAACCACTCCTGGGAGCAGATTTTTTGCGAGCTCACAGCCTGCTCGTCGACCTGCAAGGGAAGAGACTAGTCCACGCCAAGACTTTTCAAATGTTCTCCTTGAGTGAAGCCAAGTTGCCAGCCCCACAACTGGACTCCATCATGCTGTCCAACAACGAATTCACCAGAGTCCTGGCGGATTTCCCATCAGTTCTGGCACCGCAGTTCACGGCAGCCATGCCCAGACACGGGGTACAGCACCACATCCCGACTCAAGGACCACCCCTCCACGCCCGTGCTCGAAGGCTTCACCCGGACAAGCTCCGACTGGCGAAGGAGGAGTTCAAGAGGCTGGAGGAATTGGGGATCATACAGCACATGGTGCCCAAAGCGACAGGGGGCTGGAGACCATGCAGCGACTACCACAGACTGAACGAGGCTACAACACCGGACCGCTACCCTGTGCCGCACATTCAGGACTTTGCAGCAAACCTGCACAGCACAAGGATATTTTCCAAGGTAGACCTCGTCCGGGGATATCATCAAATCCCGATGCACCCGGACAACATCCCCAAAACAGCACTCATCACTCCGTTCGGCCTAAAGAATGCCGCATAGACGTTCCAGCGGCTCATGGACGTGGTGGGACGCGACCTGGACTTTGCATTCATCTATCTGGATGACATCCTCATAGCCAGCAGTAGTCGTCAGGAGCATCTGTCCCACCTCCGCCAACTCTACGCCCGACTGAGTGAATACGGCCTAACAATCAACCCGGCCAAATGCCAGTTTGGACCCAATGCCATCGACTTCCTGGGCCACAGGATTACTAAAGACGGGGCAACCCCTCTGCCCGCCAAGGTAAACGCGGTCCACCACTTCCCCCAACCCAACACACTCAAAGGCCTGCAGGAATTTGTAGGTATAGTGAATTTCTATCACCGCTTCCTCCCCTCAGCAGCCCGAAACGGATAAGGGCAAGGACATTACCTGGGACGGGGAGTCCGCAGCCGCTTTCGTTAAAACCAAAGAGGCCTTGGCAAACACCGTGATGCTAGTGCACCCCAGAACGGATGTTCCTACCGCCCTCACAGTGGACGCATCCAACACAGCAGTCGGTGGAGTGCTGGAACAACTCATCGAGGGTTGCTGGCAACCCCTGGTGTTCTTCAGCAAACACCTACAACCACCCAAACTCAAATACAGTGCTTTCAACCGGGAGCTGTTGGTACTATACTTGGCAATCCGGCATTTCCGGTACTTCTTAGAAGGTAGGCCCTTCACTGCGTTCACGGACCACAAACCGCTCACTTTTGCGTTCACGAAGGCGTCCGATCCCTGATCGTCCTGCCAGCAGCGACATCTGTCCTACATCTCCGAATACACAACAGACATCCGGCACGTCTTGGGAAAGGACAACGTCGTGGCGGACGCACTATCCAGACCTACCATCCAGGCCCTGTCCCAAGGGGTGGACTATGCAGCGCTGGCGGAGGTGCAGCAGGCAGACGATGGGATCCCTAGTTACAGGACTGCAGTCTCCGGTTTGCAGCTCCGAGACTTCCCCGTAGGCCCAGGTGAGAGGACCCTACTGTGTGACGTAGCTACCGGCCAACCTCGCCCCATTATCCCGGCAGCCTGGCGGTGGCGAGTTTTCAACTCCATTCACAACTTAGCGCACCCTTCCATCAGGACAACTGTCCGGATGGTCTTCAGTGGGTTCGTTTGGCACGGACTCCGCAAGCAGGTCTGTGAATGGGCCAAAACGTGCATGTAGTGCCAAGGTGCAGAGGCACACCAAAGCCCTGCCGCAGCAGTTCCACCCCACCCGCTGGCGTTTCAACCACATTCATGTGGACATCGTGCACCTCCTAACTATCATAGACCTGTTCACAAGATGGCCAGAGGCAGTCCTGCTCACCGACACCACCTCGGAATCCTGCGCCCAAGCACTGATTGCAACCTGGGTATCTCGCTTTGGTGTACCGGCCCACATTACCTCCGACAGAGGCGCCCAGTTCACCTCCAGCCTGTGGTCAGCTATGGCCAGCCTTTTGGGAACACAGCTGCACCACACAACTGCCTACCACCCACAATCGAACGGGCTAGTAGTGTTTCCACCATCACCTGAAGTCGGCTCTCATGGCCCGCCTGAAAGGGCCGAACTGGGTGGACGAGCTTCCCTGGGTCCTGCTCGGAATCCGCACGGCGCCCAAAGAGGATCTGCACACCTCATCAGCCGAGTTGGTGTACGGCGCACCCCTGGTCGTCCCAGGAGAGTTCACACCGGCCCCAAGGGGGCAGGAGGAAGAACCCGCAGCAGTCCTGGACAGACTACATGAGAGGCTCGGTAACCTGGCCCCCATACACACTTCACAGCATGGACAGAGCCCGACCTGCGTACCCAAAGACCTGTAGAACTAAGTTTGTTTTTGTACGGCAGAGCGGACATCAGGCACCGCTACAACGGCCCTACGAGGGGCCGTTTAAGGTGATCAGGAACAACGGGTCCACGTTCATACTGGACATTTGGGGGAAAGAGGAGGTTTTCACAGTGGACCGACTCAAACCGGCCCATGTGGACGGCGCAGCCAGTCGGGGCTCCGGCACCGCGGCGCAGAGGCAGACCTCCCAAACAGAGGCGGACTCAGACTGTGGACATTGGGGGATGTATTGCCGGTTCTGGGGGGGGGGGGGGGGGGGAGTTATGTGGTGACCCACTTTCCAGCGCACTCAAACCGGCTCACAAAATGGTGCACGCCGGCAGGGAGGCCGGCCCCAAAAAGGACGCCAGGCCTTCTTCACCAGCAAGGGGAAAAGCCCGCGCACAGGAAGGGACACTACAGCATTCCCACCCGGGGAGGGCGGAAACGGGAAGGCTTAAAAGCGAGGCCGCGAATTTTGAATAAAGCTTTAATGCAACTGCAACTCACCGTCTGCGTGTCGTTATTCCAGTGCTGTGCGTAGCACACCGCTACAAGCTCATGTTTTGTTTTGGTAGTCTCCAACCTAATGGCATCAACATTGATTTCTCCAATTCTTGATAACATCACCTCGCTGTTTTCCCCCGCCTTCCCTTTATCCCTCTAGTTCTTTGACCCCTTCTCTCCCCTACCCTCACAATCTGCCCATCACCTACACTTCCCTCACTCTGGTCTTCCAGCTCTTTCCCTTTACTCCATGATCTACTGTCTTCTCCTTTCAGATTCCCCATTCATCCCTTTCCCTCTTCTGCCTATCATCACCCAGCTTCTCATATCATTTCTCTTTTCCCTGTACACAACCTTCCTGTCTTTTCCCCCTCACCTGAATTCACCTGTCAACCCTCAGCTTGTACTCCTCTCCCTCCTGCCACCCTTTTATTTGGGCTTCTGTCCTCTTTCTTTTCAATACTGTTGAAGAGTCTTGGTGTGAAACAGCGGCTATCCATTTTTCTGCATAGTTGCTGCATTCCTACAGTGTTTTGTGTGTGTTGCTCCAGATATCAATCATCTGCAAGCTCTCTTATGTCTTGACCAGATCTGTGTTGTTCAGAATCATTTGGTACAATTTATTTTTTTGTGGCCTGCGGTAGAAGGAGATGAGTTATACAGCTCTCGTTACATGCAGGCCAACTCTTTGAGTGATTATGCAGAAAGTTTGAAGTTAATAACTCATCTCCTTCTAGTTTAGGCCATGAACTTATCAATCACCCCTGATGAGTTATAAACCTCAAATTTTCTGCATAATCACTCAAAAGAGTTGAACTGCACGTGCATGTAACAAGAGCTGTATAACTCATCTCCTACTGTAGGCTACAAACCTATCAATCACCCCTGCTGTGGACACTTTCTGGCGGTCCAAGATCCGTATGCTGCACGACCGCTGGACTAAGTGTGTAAATGTAGGAGGGGACTATGTTGAAAAATAAATGTGCTAGGTTTTCTAAAATTGACTCCATCTACTTCAGGCCACAAACTTATCAATCACCCCTCGTAATAGGGTGACAGGGTAGAGATGCATCTCTACTAAAGGAGGTGTAAGGCGCTTCTTCCCTCTGCTAGCCTGGAGATTACCCTTGGGCAATATGTAGCACCTGCTTAACCTCCTGATCAGGGTCATGTGAAGCCACGGGAGCAGGTGGTGGAGGTCGTATGAACAGCTGGTGCATATCACAAGTCTTGGTTATGCGACCACTGATGCCATGTAGACAATCTCTGAAGAGTATTGATAAAGCTGGGGTCACCCATCTTATAAAGACGTGGCCCAGAAGAAGGCAATGGCAAACCATTTCTGTAGAAAAATTTGCCAAGAGCAGCCACGGTCAAAACCCTGATCACCACATCATCCACATCTTCCAAGTTCATGTACTTTCCTATTAGTTAATGTAGAATGGCAACTATAAAGTTTGCTTGCTTGGAATAAGCTTGAAAGATGTTATGATTTAATTTCCTTTTTGTATCTTTAGGTTTGTTCAAAATGTAAAGGTGTCAAAGAAGCTAACATGCCTATCTACTGTCATTGTGCCCGGGACTTTGATTTGACAATTTCTATGACGGTAGGTTTCATTCCATACCAATATCTTCTGGTGTAATTGAATAAGCTTGATTTTACAGTGAGACTTTTTTTTCTGATAGTGATTGGAAATTGGTTCCCTTTTCATTTTTACTACTACTTTGTTTCACTTTTGTTTTTGTTTTTCGGAAGTTTACTCATTTTGCTCAGATCTGCAAACACTAACCTAACTATCAAAAAACATCACCATCCCTGCTGGCATGGAACACAAAAACTTGCCTAATTTGTCCCTTTTGTTTTTCTGTGTATGTACGTACAGGGATTTATGGAGCAAATCCAGGTATTTAGGAACATTGCAAGACATTACAACATGCCCTTCCTGATGGAGACTGTTGATTGGATGTTTAAGATGAATATACACTTGAAGTCCTGAAGACAGAAGAATTAACAAGATAGAAGGCTGGCATGTGCAAACAGCTTGTAGTCCATTGAAGCATTGTTAAATGTTTTTTTTTATCTTGGCAACTAATGCACTATTCCAGCTCCATGACAGCAGCTGACTTACCGAACAATGCAAGGAAAACAATTTCTTCCTATAAGGCAGATTTATAACAGTACCACAAAAAGGTTAGATGAAACCAGTTTTGTTTTTTGAAAGACACCAAATGCATCCTGGTGCAGCCTTTTGATACTAATAAATTAAAATTCACTTTGTTCTATAACTTACATTTCATATTCATTTATCTGTGGATGTAAGCTACGTCCAAAAAGGAACTACTATCTAGTATTGTACTAAGTTTGAAAGGGTTTAAGTTTCATAAACTTCTCCAATTAAAATAATCAATTTATGAAGCTTGTCTCAAACTGAAGAGGTCAACTCCTGGACTTTGTCCCTGCTATATTGACAAAGTGTGTAAAATTTTGTGGGATGCTGAGCTTATAAACCTCATACAAATTTCTTCAAGTTTTGAACAACATTCATAGAATGTGTTTCTTTTTCCAAACTGTTTAACACAGGTTTGTAAAAAACACGATCATGGAACAGTCATACACCATGAGCAGGAAATGAAAGAGACATTTCCAAATAGTGTAGATTATAATTGCTTGAAAAGTAAGTGTAAACAAGTCTAAACAAGCTGTAAGTCTGTACATATTTAGTATCAATCCTTTAGTAATTTTATAACAGAAGCCGAAAGAAAACTGTTGAACATTGATTTAAATATACTTACCAGCTAAACTCCAGAGAGTCAGCAGCATTTGTGGAAGTAGCTGATATCCTAATTTGTGATCTTGTATATTTTTGAAATGCACAATGTAATATAGAACTTGCTCTGTAATTCACAAATGTATTTTTCACAACTAAGCTGCAAAATAAGTTCCCTTTATCCTTTTAATAATTGTTTCTTTTTTTTGTCTTTACATACAAATGACTTAGCATTTATTTCTAAAGGAATAATAAATATGAAGTACCAAATGATCCACGTAGGCATTATGAATAAAGAGTATACACTAGCAGCAGCTAACAAAAACTTGCACTTGGTTTGATTTTTTATTTCAAGCCAGTTCAGATTCCATGACTGATTTATTGAGCACAATTGTATAGTTATGCTATCCCTCCACCTTTTTATTCTGGTGTCTTTCCCCTTCCTTTCTAGTCCTGAAGAAAGGCTTAAACCGTCATTTTTTATTAATTTCTATACATGTTGCCTGACTAGCTGAGTTCCTCCGGCATTTTGCGTGTGTGTGGTATAGTTATGCAATTAGAGTTGTGTGGCACAAAGGCTACATGCATGGGAGCTTTTTAGTTACTGCGCTGCCATGCACCTGTGCTGATTAGAGCGAACAGAGCTTGCATAAGAGAAGCTTGAAAATCACCAGAAATGTTTGGTTAAACAAAAGAAAAATGATACTGGTATCTGGTGGACTAATGTTATCTTGTATTCATCTGAAGGTGAAGGGTGGAGGAATTGCAATATGGTTGAATGCAAAAGTACTTTGGGTATACTTGGTTAGATCTTGCCTATACCTTTAACTATGATTGCTGGAAGGCTTGGATAAGCAAAGGAGGAATGTGGCCGATAAGCAATCCACTATATACAGAGAGGGAGATCGGTGGGGAGATAATCCAGTTTCTGCATGCCTTTTCTGAGTCTGACTGAAAATAGCTTATATTTCTTTATTAATGAACCAAATCCTTTTTTTTAAGCTTGCAGTTTAACTATGTATTGCAAGTGTTTGGGGCAGAGTAAAGTTCTTCAGTCATCGTGCTGGCTCCCATCTGTTCCCATGTTATTGTGCAGATAAGCTGCAGAGAGCGATTAAAATGAACATCGCAAGCAATAGTCTGTAACATCTATTTGGAGGCAATTTGATGTGGCAGAGATGAGGCGAGACAAAACAGTGTTGCCAAGAGCAAGGAAGACCTGAGGTTTGATTGATTTAAGTGCCAGGCTGAATCAGAAAGGACAGATATAGGCTGACTCGAGGCAGCATTTAAAGCGACTGAACTGATGTTTGAATGAAGATTTAAGCACTGGGCCAGATTGAAAAGGTCAGGTTTTTAGGGCTCGAGGTGCGGGTTACAGTTGGTTCAGTTAGCTGCTCCGTGACGTGTACTCGACTCTGCGCTGAGCTAAGGGTTCATCGACAAACTGTTTGTAAACTTCAGTTCAGAATGCAATTTGTTTGTGTGATTTGTTTCTTTTTCTCTGCACGTTGGATGTTTGACGGTTTAAAAATTTTTTGGGGGGTTTCTTTGTTTTATGGCTGCCTGCTAGGACACAAATCTCAAGACTGTGTAAAGCATACATACTTTGATAATTACTTTGTATTTTAATTGTAATTAGAATATAATTTTTTTTCATTGGGATTACTTTTGGCAAGAAGTGCTATTTTTAAATGATCAGAAGACCAAAATATTTTTTATTCTCAATTGAATATTTTTTCATTGACTTACAGTGCAATGCAAATAAAATATTAACATTTTACTACTTTGGGACATATTCATTCTTTTAGTTTGGTTTGTGTTCAGCTTGTATTCCACTGAACAATTGTTTCCAGTAAAAAATGCAGGCATTTGTTAATGTTCGCAAACCTTTTGTATTAAGGCCATTTGAGCAATAGATCTGTCGAAATTTATCCTCCATATCAACCACTTTCCACGCTGCGAATCCCTTCTCTTTATTACTTTACTTACTTCCCTTTACGCTACTGGCATTTAGGGCAGCAATGAAGGTTCTGCATCTCTGTCGGTCCTCAGCCATCTTCTCTATTGTGGCTCGTGATCTTATTGCCTCTGTGGTATGGCACCAAGTTGTCTTTGGTCTCCTGTATTTCCTATTCCTTCAGGGGTCCAGTGAAGTGCTGGCTTGATGATGGAATTGGCCTCTGAAAGAGTAGGGCATGGTGGAAATTCCTTCTTGGTTAGAAAATACAGAGGATCTTGAGACTTATGGTGTGTCATGCACCAGTATTTTGACCCGTACTTAACTTCCCCTTAAATGCATTTGTGTTTTTTGATGCAACTTTTTTGTGGTAGTGTGTTCCACATTGAAACTGAGAAACAAAATTTTGATAGTTTTTTTCCGTACAGATATTTTCATCCCCTCCAGGTTGCATGGTTTAACTGTATATGTGGGTGACTTCAATGATCATATGTTTATGGAGAATTGAACAAAGGAGCTGATCAGTAAGGAATTAGAATAGTAACATAGTCAAGGGGTCAAGGGTTTCAATAACAAGTTGATGCAGTGGTGGAGTCAGGCATTGTGAAGCTGAAGGTAGGCAGTCTTCATGATGGTCTGAATATGAGGAAATTCATTCTGAGGCAAGTATTTGCACCATGTTTGTAAGTGGTCTGGTTCAGACAGTTACCAGAGAGGAAGTACAGTAGTGTGAAACCAGAGAAGTTTCTGAGAACAAAACTCAATGCTGACAGGTCAGCAGTCTATTTCAAGCAACAAAAAAATACATCCGTGAGCAGCACTAAAAATTAACCCATTTCAGGGTTTATGTTGCTTCTTTCCCTAATTATCTGAAAATCATCATGCCAGAAGTGGGATATTTGTTGATTGCACAATGTTTAATTCTGTTTACATTAAAGCAGTCCACACCTGTATGCAGCAAGATGTAGCCCATATTTGGCAATAGGATGAAAACAGTAACTAGCCACATCGTAGCCAGACACCAGTGACATAGCCATCGCCATTGATCAAATTTATTTAGAGCAATCACATAATATTGTGGATACATGACCAGTCAGAGGTTATGTGACCTCTGAGTACTTATCTCCTGACATCCCAATGTCTTTTAACTATCTTCCATTCTAAATATTCATCTACCCAGTGCCTTCCATGATCACATCTACAAATGCATTGTAGTTTTCTTTCTAGGCTGCCCTGATAGCGCTTCCTATGCCATTCTTTCCAGTGCAACAGCCACCATTCACCAATCAGACTCCAATCAATCTTCCCACACACACCATTTTGTTAGTGCAATTGACAAAGTCAACATTCACTGCCTTTGAGGTGGTGAAAGAAGACTCTTCTGATTTGTCTTTATTGGTAAAGATACTTGCATAATTCTGTTAGGCAGAAAGCCCCAGGGTTTGAACCCAATTTATAATGGAGATTGTATTTCCGACAGGATAGTATTTGGAAGGGAACTTTCACGTGAAGTTGTTCTTGTGCTTCTTAAGTGTCCTTTGAGGCAGACACTTGAAAAAGTCTTACATTTGCTGCAATGCATTTTGTAATGATGCACAGCAGGCACAGTGCACGTCTAGAGGAAAAAGAAGCATTCGGGACATTAAATGGGAGCCAGTCAAATGAGCAACTTAGTCCTGGATGTCAGGTTTCCAGCATATTTTTTTATTAAGCTATGCAAGTCATTAGAATTCAAATATACAAACACAAAATGCTGGAGGAACTCAGCAGGCCAGGCAGCACCTATGGAAACAAGTATAGTTGATGTTTTGGGCCAGAATCCTTTGGCTGGACTGTACTTTTTTCCATAGATGCTGCTTGCCCTGCTGAGTTCCTCCAGCATTTTGTGTGCGTTGCTTGGATTTCCAGCATCTGCAGATTTTGTCTTGTTTGAGAATTCAAATATATTCCAGTTAGATTTGCTTGTGTCTTGTGGAGAAGCTTTCAGAAGTCACCCGACCCCTGTATTATACACTCACAGGATTCCTGAGGGTTCAGTTGCAGAAAGCATCCATCCACCTTTGCATCACTTAAAGGAAATTAGTTTTATTTCCCCCCCCCCCCCCCCAAGGTTTGGTGGTGTGTGTTAGGAACCACTATCAGAATCACTGGTCAGAATCTTGAGGGCACATTTATTTTACAATGGGTGGTTGGGTTGCAATGTTGCGTGGAGGTGGTAGAAATTGAAAGCAATTAGACATTATTTCAAAAATAAAAGTCAAAGAACATTTAATGTCTGTATGGATACAGTAACTTAAATTTGTGCTCTTTACAGACATCCATGTAACAAACCCCATAAAATAACAGAAACCTCAACCCCAAAGCCACCCTCCCTTTGCAAACACATCAAACACCCCCACCCCCCCCCCCCCACCATGCGAGCAGCAGCAGAAGCACCAGAGTCCATTGATCCAGAGTCCATCAAACTACAGTTCACAAACCAGCACTTTGGTATCTCAGACAGGCTCTCTCCCCCTCTCCAGTGGCGGGGAGAGAGGTCACTCATACAACACAGAGCAGAGACCAGCGACTTGCTGCTCCGATATTACAATATTCCACATCACTTCTCAAAGACCGATAAGACTTTCTCCATCAAAAGAGTACAGGGGCCTTTTCCAACAGCAGCCAGCGATTAGCAAATACACTGCTTGCTGTCTTGATGTTTCAGTCTTCCACAGCACTTCAGTCAGCGAAATCGGTGAGGAACCAGGTCGCCCACTTCTGACCTCCCAGCCCCGAGGGCACACGTCTTCCAGGCCGTTCCCGGAGATAGCGAAGTGCTAGGCCGCACAGTCGGTCCAAAAACCCGCCACTTGCAAAGAACTGTAGTTTGAACTGTAGATCACGGTTTCCAAAAGAACCACAACCACCTTGTGAAGAAAGACAAGAGAAGTAAGCTGATTTGTGGAAGAACTGGGAGAAGTCGCTTGGGTCTGCAGTATCTAACTTACATTGAATTAATTACTGATTTTTAATTTTCAATATGAAAATGTATTTTTATCTCTTTACTACATAATCAAGCAAAAGCTAAGAACCATTCACCTTACTTTAACATTAGAATCTTACTGTGTTAAAGGAAATAATCCATCCTATTGTGCTTGTGCCTGTTTATGTTTTTATATATAAAGAGCTTGCCAGTCTGCCCTGTTCCTTTGCTCCCTATTACCATACTGAACACTGCAAAAGCCTAAGTATTGGGTGATGATTGGGACTTGGTCACTTGATGCAGAAGCTTAGCAGCCCTGATTGAAAAGGATTTTCATTAAGTTGGATTTTGATATTATCACAATTTACAAGACCTCAAAGGGTTAGTTTTACTGTCTTCTGTCATTATTGCATTAGATTAAGAAAGTGGCAGAAGATTTGGCAGCCAATAAATGGATCACATAATTCAGAAAAGAGGTGTCAAGTAAGTACAAAGAAGGGAAAAAAAAGATATGCTTGCAAGATGAGAAAACACTGAAATTACACATGTAGAAGTTCTGATATGTGCAATCCAGATCGGTTGTTTAAAAGAAATCTTATACGTCTTGAGACTCATGCCAAGCTTCAGGTATCTGGTGGCTTGCTTTCATGTGTGAGCCCCATGGTGGCTTTTAACCTGGTTTCTCCTGAGAAGAATCACAAACAAGCTTAATTTTGCTCTAAACCAGCATACAGATAGCAATATTTTCAAAAAAAAATCCAACAGATAGTAATTAAGAGTACTGAAAGTAACCAAAGGCTTTCAAACAGCCAAATGAACTCACTTGGTGCAATCCCAAGCCTGGTTCTTCTTGCTCTGATGTATTTCTGCACTAAGCTTTCACAGTTGCCCACTGATCCCTTAGTAGCAAGAAACTTTGTAATTGCAGTATAGTCATTGTCAGCTAAACTGTATAAATGTTCTTATTCCACAAACTTCTTTCCCTATTTCCAACTTCCATAAACATTACTGAAGAGGATTTCAAGGATTAAAAATGTTCTTTAAAAATAAAAGGGTGGACTCTATATTAATAAAAGCAATTATCTACAAATAATCCTTTATAGGAATATGATTTATGATATGAAAACCTTTGAGTATATAAACATGAAATCTAAAATCAACAGGGTTGTCATTGCCTTTAAATATCTGTACTTTTTCCCCTTTGTTATTAGCATAGAGTCGTTCAGTGTTGAATTAGACTCTTCAGACCACCACACCACATCAATACTAGTTATCAAATATTCATTTATAACATTTACCAGCACGTAGTCCGTAGCAACCTTCACCTTGATTATTCAACTGCTTGTCCAAATACTTTATTAAAATGTTACAATATCTGCCTCTATATAACCTCGGGCAATATGTGGCCATCCCCAGGTGGAAAAGAAAATTCTCAGATGCTCTCTGCTCTATCTATGCCCATCATAATGAAAATGTTATCACTGTCCACCCTATGCACTGTCTTAAGTTGACACCTATTGAATGATAGCAACTTAGTTAAATGTTTGTCTTGAGTTATTGTGCGGGTACTAGCTGAACTGAAAAGCCGTAAATAGATACATATTAGAGCAAGGGTTCCAAACCCTTTTATGCCATGGACCTCAGGTTGGGAACCGCTGCATTGGGGTGTCTTTGCAGGAACCAGCCATGAAAGAACTTGAGGAGAAATAGTTTTCTCTGTTGAACACAATACACAGGCGGTTTATTGCCTAGGTGTAAGTGTTATACCCAACAGAAAGCATGTTGCTTTAAGGTATTATTTGTTATGTCATCTGATGTTACATGTCACTTGGAAGACAAATGGACCACATCAGGAACGCATGATCAATTTTTATTCCCTTACAGGGTCTGATAAAAGACCTTTGAAAGGCCACAAGAGTAACGCTGTAAGAATATTTTCTAGTTTAACAAACCTTAGCTATATGGTATTAAGAACAATAGTCATTTTCTTTGGAGATGTGAAGACTTGGAGCTGAAAGACCACTCCAGTTTAACAGATTAACTAGAACAGGGGGAGCTGTATCAGTTATTGACTGAGAAAGAGTGAATTAAAAACCATAAGGTATAGGAGCCGAAATAGGCCATTCGGCTCATCAGGTCTGCTCCACCATTCAATCATGGCTGATCCAATTCTTCCAGTCATCCCAACTCTCCTGTCTTCTCCCCATACCCTTTGGTGCCCTGGCTAATCAAGAACCTATCTATCTCTATTGTAGGCTCCATTTGTTCCATTTTCTCACTAAGATTTATTCTGATCAGTTCCTAGAGCTGGAGAGAATTATCTAGAGTAAGTTACTAGCTCTTAAGAAGAGAAATGGAATGTCTAGTTTAAAAAAAAATCTCCAGTGGTATTGATTAGTGGGTAGGTTTGTTAGTGCAGGTTTTCTTGTTTGACCAAGTGGTATGTTCTTTGGACAGTGCCATTTTGGCCACTAGAGTAATATTAAACAGTCGACAGTGGTAGTTTCCAAATCCAGTTATTTAAAACAAAATGCCTAAACATATCTTGTATTGTATATGACATTAGCATTGTAGCTGAATTGTCACATTTGTTACTAATGCAATTGAGGAAGAGCCTGTTTGATTTCTTAACTAGTTTGTGTCCAAGACAAAGGTGGGTGGTGGCTCTCTATACAAAGACTCTGGAGAAATCATGAAAACAATGTTCACTCTAAACAAAAAATCAATGTCATCTATTTGTTTTAATTTGATTGCCCAAGAGTTATTCCACCTTGATGTACCTTACCTGCAATGTACCATTGTTGATAATGTTATCTAAATCAACAATCTGTGCAATCATGTGAAGGTCTTGTCATCAATTTCTTTTCTGCAGTTCCAGGATCATCATGTGCCAGTTTATTTTCTTTATTAAATACCTGTGTAGTTTAAAAATAAAGTTTCATGAATATCCCTATGTACTAAATGCAAATGGAACCATTGTACCAGGTATGGACAGAAGAACATCTTGCTGCAAGTTGTATTTACATCTTTAGTTTTTTATTTTCAGATCTTAACTATTTTCAAAATCCAGACTGAAAAATAGCTTTTCTCCTAGGGCTCTTGTGCAACTGGTAATGCCAATTGTCTTCACTATAGACAATCTCTTAAGCCTAATTACATGGGCGTGTACAATATTTGGTTTAAATGGGGCAGCGACCTTCCTTTGATTTCAGTGCTTTTTAAAAATTTCAGACTTAATCCTTGATGGTATTTTATATTGGATCATTGTACTTTATAACTTGGGCATGTACAGTGCTTGAATGAGGCCGCCACTATTTCTTTTAATTTGAGTGTTGTTTGTTTTTTCTTCAGTAGTAATTTGGATGCCATTCTAAATAACCCAGATGTTATTTTAAATTTAGTCATTGAACTGCCAGTATGCTGTTTTGCACAGAATGGAGTAGCCCTGCAATCTCGTTCTCAGCAATGACAATAATGCTCAAACTCATTGCTCAAACTTTAGACTGTATGTCATTGAAACATACAGCAGGCAGTGAAGAAGGCTAATGGAATGTTGGCCTTTATTACAAAGGGAATTGAGTACAAGAGCAAGGAAATCCTCTTGCATTTGTACAGAGCCCTGGTGAGACCACACCTGGAGTATTGTGTACACTTTTGGTCTCCAGGGTTAAGGAAGGACATCCTGGCTGTAGAGGAAGTGCAACGCAGATTCACAAGGTTAATTCCTGGGATGTCTGGACTGTCTTACGCAGAGAGGTTAGAGAGACTGGGCTTGTACACGCTGGAATTAAGGAGATTGAGAGGGGATCTGATTGAAACATATAAGATTATTAAGGGATTGGACAAGATAGAGGCAGGAAATATGTTCCAGATGCTGGGAGAGTCCAGTACCAGAGGGCATGGTTTGAGAATAAGGGGTAGGTCATTTAGGACAGAGTTAAGGAAAAACTTCTTCTCCCAGAGAGCTGTGGGGGTCTGGAATGCACTGCCTCGGAAGGTAGTGGAGGCCAATTCTCTGGATGCTTTCAAGAAGGAGCTAGATAGGTATCTTATGGATAGGGGTATCAGGGGATATGGGGACAAGGCAGGAACCGGGTATTGATAGTAGTTGATCAGCCATGATCTCAAAATGGTGGTGCAGGCTCGAAGGGCCGAATGGTCTACTTCTGCACCTATTGTCTATTGTCTATAACCCCATATTGCTGAATAATGAAGATGTCTGCCTAAACTCTGTTGTCATTTTGTATTCAAGGTTTTTTTTGGAATAAAAAAAATCCAGTAATTTACAACCCTTTGAGCAAACTTTCCAATTTACTTTGGTTTTAAATTCTCCATGCTGAGGAAACAACAGTGTACATTCTCAGAATATCAATCTCTCCCTCTCAGAATATTCTATGTCTGAATGAGATTGGCTCAGAATTTCTCAAACTCCAGTGAGTACAAATTGGTTTTGTTCAGTCTCTACTCAGTGGGTCAGCAACTCAAGGATCAAACCTGGGTATCAATGCTAAACCAATTCCAAAATAACTACATTCTTCAGAAGTGTGAAAGAAAACGCAGGTGCTAGAAATCTTAAATAAAAACACAAATGTTAGAAACACTCAGCCAGTTGGGAAGAATCTGTGGAAGGCGAAAAAAAGCTGGAGCTTCAAGTCAAAGATATTTTGTCAGAATTATATTCTCCCTTGGATGGAGATATAACCAACGCTTAGTTCTCCAGGTACTTCACACGTAGTCTCTCACCAGCATACTGTACAATTACTTGAAAGACTACCTTCCTTCTGTGCAACTATCTTGCAATTAAATCCCACTTAATTTTTGCCTTTCCACTTGCTGATTGTATCTGCATGTCCACCTGCCCCATTTCATGAACCAGTACCTGTGGAGGTGGGGTGCAGAGATTTTGATGTGTACTCACTCCGCAGAACCTACAGCCCTTGGCTTTATTGGGGCTGCAAAGGAAGGAGCCATCAGGATAGTCAGAGGCTGCTGAGTGAGCCTCCAGATGGCTATGGATCAAGAGGCATGACCCATGGACAAATGCTGAAGCCGGGGCCTGGTCAACCCTGGCTGGGTTTCCTGGGTAAGGGTGTTTGCTGTTGAAAGACCCGAATCACTCAGGACCCCAGGTTACATCACTAATTATTGTGTTCCAGTGCACCCTACAATGTACCTCAGCATCAGGATCCCTCTGTATGCAACTTTTCATTGACTAGTTAAGAGGAGGATTTAAAGTCATACAGACAAGCATATCACAAAAGTAATCAAGAACCCACAGACTTTTACAGTTCATATGAAGATGGAGGCATAGAGGTAGTTTTTGTGTCAAACAACCAGCCAAGGTGACTGCACTGCATGAAGACTGTGTAGATCTTTGCTTAGTTACTTATGAGAGATGGAAAGATTTTCAGTCACTTGCCCCAGGTGATAAATTGTGATTGTAGAGTTTATGACAGTGAAAACTTGTTCTTGCCCAAAGCAGTGGTTAGGTGCAGTTTTACTATTTCTAGCATTGATATATTTACAGTACTATTTCAAAATATAGGCAATTCTTTCTCTCTCTTATAAAGACATTATTTCTGTCTTGCTATGCAATTGGTTGTAGCAAAATTTGGAGCTTGTTTCCTGATTTTCCATTGGTAAGCTATTGGCCTGTTATTTGTCTATGCACTGAAAGCTTGATCAGTCAAAGATCTTAATATATGGTGAACAGTGAAAGATGACAACAGTTCTACAGATGAATTGTCAAAATTGTCATGAATGCAGTACTGGGGGGGCGGGGGGGGTGTCAGGGACTAAACTGAACTGAAAATGAACATATAGAGATCCATATATACAGCCAGCCTCCAACTATTGTTTTCTAGCATCAGTTAAACCTAACTTGCACTATTCTGACATCAAACTTGCAGTCACTAGAAATCTAAGATAAAGAAAGTGCTAAAAATGCCCAGTAGGTCGAGCAGCAGCTGAAGTGAGACAGAGTTAATGTTTTGGGTGAACAGCATTCAGTAGTGTTGCACAGCTTAAAGCTGGCCTGATCCTCTGATTTGGGAATAGAGGCAGGAATTGTGGATTTTTGGAGAAACTATTCGGCCTACAACAAGGAAGGGAGGGCACGGTTTTCATAAACAACTGGAAATTGTGATGTGGAGTTAAAAAAAATGAAATGGAAATCTGAATTCATAGGGAATCTTGCATTCAAAAAGCAGCAGAAACCAATCAGTATTAGGAGTCTAAAGAACAGTATGTGAAATACAGCAGACTCGTATAATTGTTTCAAGATCAGTAAGCGAGTTCACATCCTGTCAAGTTACACCGCTAACCTAAAAATACCATTTTTTTCCACCACAACCAAATACTCACCTTCCAACAGCACCTGCATCTTGAAATTGTATGTTTGCCTTCATCTGGTTAACAGCACTGCTACTCGCATTCCCACATTCCAGTTTAAACAGTCCCAATGAAGTGTCTTGGCTCATAATTTCAACTGTTTATTCCCCTCCATAAATGCTGCCTGACCTGATTTCCTCCAGCATTTTGTATGTGTTACCCCTTATGTTACTGTTTATCATCCTCCTAGCTATTTTTACCTTCAGACTCTCCGCCCCATTTGTTTTTTTTTGTCTGCCTCCATCCACCATCCATATGCCTCTTTCTCCAAATTTCCTCCCTCCCCCCAATACCTTGACCTGCCCACCATCCTTGGTCTGCCAAACACCTCTGGCTCCTGTCCCATTACCCCCACTCTCCTCTTACACTAACTACTTCTCCTCTCACCTCTTTGTCTTAATGTAGTATTTCAACCACAAACATCTACAAATCTTTTGCTCCACACAACTGCTGCTTGACCCACTCTAGCAGGAGAGTCCAACATTATCAGTTGGTTTAACGAAGAACATTTACTGCCACAGGCAGAAATCTCCTGGTTATTTGAATCTAGCTGTTATGTTGTGAGCTACCTGTCTGTTGTGGGTAACCTATAAGCTCAAGTAATTTTTCAACTGGAAAGCTACATTTCTCTAACAAGGGTGGTTTGGTAGCGTAGTGATCACCAGTCTGTAAGGAGCTTTTACATTCTTCCTATGACCACATGGCTTTCTTCCGGGTGCTCTAATTTCCTTCTACATCAGAAAGATGCATTGTAGATGGTATTGCATTGCATTGCACGTTGTAGATGTGCTATGTTGATGCAGGAAGCTTGGCAACACTGGTGCACTTAACTAGATGCAACCTACGCATTTCTCTATGTTTCGATTTACATATGACAAATAAAGCTAATCTAATCATTTCGGCAAATTAAAACATTACTCATTGGTCACTAAGATATTAGTTCTGAACAATAAACCCACTCAGTTCAAGCCAATTTGGTCACAAACACTTCCTGACATCTGATCAAAACAGAGATGGACAACTGCAGAATCCCTGGCTTAAGGTACACAAGCACTATTTTTAATTACACACCACAGAAAATAGTAATTTTTATATTTGAACACTCACCTCTTCAAACTTCTTTTCTCTGTAAACATCGTTCTTGTTCATGAAGGTCAGCAAAATCCAATCACACAGGAATGACCCCTAAATGCAGAGAAGACAAACTAATTACTCCAAGTCTTTACACTGAAAACTAAACAAGCAAATTTAGTAGTTCACGGGTTAACACTTGAAAACCCTGTAAAATATCTTTTATTTTTCAATGTTCACAATAAATTTATTATCGAAGTACATATATGGCACCATATAGAATCTTGAGATTCATTTTCTTGCAGATATACTCAATAAATCTATAATAGAATAATAACCATAATGAAATCAAAGGAAGACCACACCAGCTTGGATGCTCAAACAGTGTGCAAAAGACAACAAACTGTGCAGACACAAACAACAATCAATCAATCAATCAATAAATAAGCAAGCAAGCAATAAATATTGAGATCATGAGATGAAGAGTCCTTGAGAGTGAGTCCATAGATGTGGAATTATGGGGCAAGTGAAGTTATCCCCTCTGGTTCAAGAGCTTGTTGGTTGAGGGACACATTCATCTACAACTGTTCTCATAAAGTCCATGACTACCATTCAGATCCACAAAGGAGTCCTTGAATACAGCCCAGTCCACCGACCCAAAACAATCTGATAGCCGCCCCTCTGCCTCCTGCGGCCACCTCTTTGTTGTCCTCATCTCTGGAGCTTTGCTCTTTAGCCTCTGCCTGTATGCTGGTGGGAGAACGACAGCCAAGTGATCAAATATCCCAAAGCACCGACTGGGCATGGAACGATAGGCATTCTTTATCTTAGTATAACAGTGGTCCAGTGTGTCGGAAGCTCTGGTGCTACAGGTTATATGCCAATGGTTATTGGGCAGGGATTTCTTCAAAGGAGCTTTGTTGAAGTCCCCGACTATGATTTGAAATGCATCAGGATGGATTGTTTCTTGTTTGGAGACAACATCATGCAGTATCTCAGCACTTGATTACAGTCGGCTGCTAGTGGTACGTAAAATCTGGTGAGGATCATAGATGAGAACTCCCTAGGTAAATATAACAGGTGGCATTTGAGTGTTGTATGTTCAAGGTCAGAGGAACAAGAGTTTGACAGATTTGCCACATTAGAGCACCGCTGAGAGTTTATCATGAAACACAATCCTCCACTTTTTGCCTTTCAGTCTAAGCAATTAATCAATTGGGCTTTGGGTCTGATCACCATATCTAGCGTGCTGGGGGTAAGCCATGTCTTGGTCAAACATAGAACAAAACAATCTCCCATTTCCTTCCAATACAGCAATCTTGCTCTCAGGTTCTCAATTTTGTTCTCCAGTGACTGCATATTTGCTAACAAAATGCTGGGGAGAGGGGTTCTAATTCCTCTGTGTTTCGGCCTGGCTTGGAGTCCACCACACACCTCCCCCCTCGCTTCCAGCTATGGTGATTGTAGGAGCCATATATCAGTACTAAATAGTCACACTAGTGGGGATGTTGTAAAAGTGAAGGGAATAAATCACATTTTCATGCTTATTTCATGGCAGTTTATAGTTTGGACCATGGAGGTCATTGCTGTCTGCTGAGATAATGCTCAATTTGCTGATGATACTAAGCTGGGTGGCAGTGTGACATGTGATGAGGATGTTCGGAGAATTCAGGGTGACTTGGATAGGCTGGGTGAGTGGGCAGATACTTGGCAGATGGCGTTTAATGTGAATAAGTGTGAGGTTATCCACTTTGGGAGTAAGAACAGGAAGGCAGATTATTATCTGAACAGTATAGAGTTGGGTAAGGGAGAAATACAAAGAGATCTCGGAGTCCTTGTTCATCAGTCACTGAAGGTGAATGAGCAAGTGCAGCAGGCAGTGAAGAAGGCTAATGGAATGTTGGCCTTTTATTACAAAGGGAATTGAGTACAAGAGCAAGGAAATCCTCTTGCATTTGTACAGAGCCCTGGTGAGACCACACCTGGAGTATTGTGTACACTTTTGGTCTCCAGGGTTAAGGAAGGACATCCTGGCTGTAGAGGAAGTGCAGCGTAGATTCACGAGGTTAATTCCTGGGATGTCTGGACTGTCTTACGCAGAGAGGTTAGAGAGACTGGCTTGTACACGCTGGAATTAAGGAGATTGAGAGGGGATCTGATTGAAACATATAAGATTATTAAGGGATTGGACAAGATAGAGGCAGGAAATATGTTCCAGATGCTGGGAGAGTCCAGTACCAGAGGGCATGGTTTGAGAATAAGGGGTAGGTCATTTAGGACAGAGTTAAGGAAAAACTTCTTCTCCCAGAGAGTTGTGGGGGTCTGGAATGCGCTGCCTCAGAAGGTAGTGGAGGCCAATTCTCTGGATGCTTTCAAGAAGGAGCTAGATAGGTATCTTATGGATAGGGGCATCAGGGGATATGGGGACAAGGCAGGAACCGGGTATTGATAGTAGATGATCAGCCATGATCTCAAAATGGTGGTGCAGGCTCAAAGGGCCAAATGGTCTACTTCTGCACCTATTGTCTATTGTCAATTGTATGTTTGATAATTGCTAATAAAGGATCAGAATAGGGATATCGACTCTGGAGCGATCATTGGAGCTATGAGCATGCATGAAGGTTTAAAAACTGTCTGGGGTCGCAGGCTGGCAGTAATTGTTTTGCTTTGATCTTGGATCAATTTTTGCTACTACATTTTGTCAACAAAGATTTTGACAGATATACCAAACAAACATCAGCACTAGGAAATGTCCGAGAAATTGGTAGCGTCAGCCTGGAGCAGCTTGTGGCAAGTACGACCTGTTTTTGTTGTTCACGCTGCATATTTGGATTTGAAACAGTTTTGAAGCTGTCAAATGTTGCTGTGTCCAATTTGGTGGATGTAAAAGCTGTAGGGGTGGTTGCCTGAAGTGTTCGAACCTTAGTTCTGTTGAATGATGAAAAGTTGAAATCCTTGAATTACTTCTATTATAGAAAAGCTGAAATGAAATTGCCATTGCTTTGTCTGTTTGGCGCACTTGGAAGACAGAATTATTTCAGCTTGAAGCAGCAAACTTGAGGCTGAGGGAGTGATTAAAATAACATGTGAAGGTCAGTCCCCTGAGGGAAACAAAAATATTTATGAAGACAAAGAACAAGCTGTGACAACTGATAAGTTACAGGACGGCATACACACTGAGGACAGTGTGTCTGATATGCATTGTGCACGTTCTGTTGCTAACAGATCGATGTCTCATGCATCGGTACACATCAGAATGGAGGTTGATTTAGCTGACTGATATGCAAGACATCAGATATTGAGGGATAAGCACGTCTTAGGGGAACAACCGAACCAACTTCGAAGAAGTCAGGAAGAAAAGGCGGGAAAGTTTTGGAGGAAGATGAAGGAGCTTAAGTTGCAAGATGAAATCACAGCCGAGATGGCCAGATTTGAAGTGCTAAGGGCTTCAAGTGCTAAACGTGCTCCAGCAGAGCAGTTCTCTGGTGAGAGTTCCTATGTTGGCACGGAACAGAGAAAATCCAGCATAATCCATATCAAAATGGATACATTTGAGAATTAAAAGTCTATGAGCCACGAATTTGAACCCCAAGGGGTAGTTCATTCTCAGCTTGTACCTAAAAGGTATTCTGAGGCTATTCTGAATCTAGCCCAAATCCAATAGCACAAGGCACTTCAAACAACATTTACTTACAGCACGATGACAGTGGTATTTTAGATCTGAATGCCATGCTGGAGTCAGAAGGACACGAAAGGAAATAACAATGCAAAAACAACTCATTGCAGCACTGCAATTAGAGAGATTCAAATCTAAGATGGCGATCCATTGCAGTATCATTCATTTATGAGGGAATTCATGAATAGCATTGAAAGTAAAACTGAAGATTTTGGTCACCATCTCATTTTCTTGAACAGTAGAGCTTGTCAAAAGTTGCCAGTGGGCCTGACCAAAGCAAGGGTATCTAAAGGCCCAAGCTTTACTATAGGAAAGCTTTGGTGATGAGCAAATGATTGCTGTGGGCAGCATGGAAAAAGGCTCTTTTTTGGCCACATATCAAACCAGAAGGCTTAAAAGCTCTCCAAGACTACAGTCTTGCTCTTAGAAGTTGTTGCAATGCCATGGAAGATGTGCAGACACGCATGAATTGAACATGCCTGCTAATATGAAGATTGTTGTAGATAAATTGCCCAATGAACTTAGAAAAGAATGGAGATCGACCATGTATGAGCTGCAGAAAAGGCACAACTGTAATCTTAGTTTTGTTGGCATTGTTGATTTTACTGAAAGGCAAGTGGAGATTGCTGCACACCCAGTGTGTGGAAAGAAATGCAATGCTACAGTAAGTAAAAGTGTGATTAAAACTGGGTCACAAACCCATTCTCAATCTAACTGAAATAGCCTT
Organism: Hemitrygon akajei; assembly: GCF_048418815.1. Taxonomy (NCBI): domain Eukaryota; kingdom Metazoa; phylum Chordata; class Chondrichthyes; order Myliobatiformes; family Dasyatidae; genus Hemitrygon; species Hemitrygon akajei. Next base: position 32,015,428 of record NC_133137.1, read on the forward strand.
TGCCACAACTGTGGCTATTGTAGAAAGTGAAACTGAAATTTTAAGCCCGGAGCTGATGAAAGAGTGCAGATTTGTAACAAGTGAGTAACACTTGCTTATCTTATGGTCTTATCAGGCTGGTGATCATAATTGTTAACTTCCTACAATTCCAGTTCAGGTGAACTCTAAGAAGAGTACCAAGACAGTGGTTACGTGCTTTATTAGGATAATTTGTTTGTTAATGTAAATATTAAATCACTCAACCATGTGGCAGCAACTCAATGCATAAAAGCATGCAGACATAGGAGGTTCAGTTGTTCAGACCAAACATCAGAATGGGGAAAAAATGTGATCTAATTGACCTTGACCGTGAGATGATAGTTGGTGCTAGACAGTGTGGTTTGAATATCTTAGGAAATGCTGATCTGGGATTTTCACACACAACAGTCTCTAGAGTTTACAGAGAAGGAACCAAAAAGCAACCAGTGAGTGGCAGTCTTGGTGAAAACGCCTTGTTAATGAGAGAGGTCAGAGGAGAATGGCAGAAAATATCCACACATTACAACAGTGGTGTCCTCCAAGGGGACCTTGTTGTGGTTTGGAGGCTTGCATGTCTAAATGCTCTGGAGAACTATGCTTGCTGGAGACAGGGCTTTATGCTTTAGCTCTTGGTAGGGTCACTATGCCAAACAGGTCAAAGGGTAGAGGCCAGACTAAGGGTGGTCCACTGGTCCTCCAGGTTCAAGGGTTCAGCTCAGGGCGAACAACCCTGACTGGTCAAACAAAATTGTTACAAACACAGCAATGAGGAATCCTTCTACATCTGTGTGCAACTGTATTCCTGAGTCTCCACCGGGACTTGCGTGACTGACATTAAACTGAGAGTAAGCTACTGACACCATGAAGGAAGCTGTGAATGCTGGCAGAAGACCCTAAACACCAGTGGTGTTACAGGCAACTGAAGGGAGACAACAGTGGTGTGCAGACCAACATCTCTGAATGCACAACACGTCGAACCTTGAAATGGATGGGCTACAGCAGCAGAAGACCACACCGAGTTCCACTCTTGCAGCTAATAAAATAGCCACTGAGTCTATATGGTATACCACCAGTGTAAGCAGATGGGCGGGTGGTCATATCAGAAACAAAAAACACCTATTAAATACCCCAAAACTGAGTGGTCAGAAATGTAAGTACTTTTTTCATAAGGCAGAGTCATTTAGCAGAGGTACTGGACAGAAACCAAATCTAATCATTCAAATCTTCTCAGAATCTTTCCCTTTGGGCCAGACTTTACTTCACTTTGTCTCTCACTGACTATGCCTGTCTTTTACTGCACACATTCTCAACAACCCAAAGGCTCTGCTGCGTGGTCCTCAAGCCGTAACTGGCCTGAGGTAGAACAAATAAATGAATATTTAGGAGCACGTAATATTTTCAGGATAGGCAATGAGAAAATTGAAATGGGTGAGACTGTCAAATAAAGAATCAGGCCACTGCGGTGATGAGGAACCAGTTTGGGAAGGGATAGCACGGATGGCTCTGTCCTCCCTGAATTACTTTGGTTTTGTTAACCCCATGGCTGTTCTGTGCCATTGCCAACTCCTTTCATCCTTGCCCTCCTGAAAATATCGCTTCACCGAAACCTCTTTCTATTTTCAGCAAAGCTTCCCTCTTTACTGATTCTTCTGTTCGGGTTCCCATCCCAAATCCTAGCTAGAGTTATGGAGTCACAGAAAAGTACAGCACAGAAACAGGCCATTCATCCCATCTAGCCCATGGCAAAACCATTTAACCTGCCTACTCCCATCAACCTGCACCAGGACCATTGCCCTCCATACCCCTACCAGCCATATGCCTATCCAAACTTCTCTTACCCAATCTATACCCCTCATAAATTTGTATATCTCAACCAAATCTCCTCTCAACCTTCTACACTCCAAGGAATAAAGTCCGAACCGATTCAATCTTTCCTCATAGCTCTGGTCCTCTTCCACTACTTTATACCTTCCCAGAGTTACAAGCAAAAATGTCCTGTGAGGAAATTGGGGTGTAGCTTATCTGGCTTGTAGAGATCCAATCCTTCCCATGAAGGGGCCCCAATTGCCCTGCCATTTAAAGCCGTCCTTCCTACACCATTCCTCTGAATGCACGTTCATCTACTTTTTGCTGGTTTTCAGTACACGTGTCCGTGTACCTCCAGGAAACTGATTATCAGACATTTAGAAGCAGTTGAAAGACATTTTAACATTAAAATAGTTTAGAAATAAATTAGTTTAATAATATGCATAACTTCAATTAAAAGCATAAATATTAATGGATATAAAAGTTGGAGAACCCTTTGCCTCTCTTACCATTTTAATGAAGATTATAATCCCATTCAAATGAATGAGCCATTCATCCACAAGCTCAAAAGAGAGTACTGATGTTCATCCTGCCCCTGAGCTCACTGTGATCAGGAGCTGCCCGGGCTCTTGTGTTGAGTCCAGGGATCAGATACTCTGACATCTCTTTTACCAATCACACCCTGCAATGCCCAGGCTCAGAAGACTGGAACGTTGTGATACGTAAACTGGAGCAAGCCAAAAGCACCCCATCACCACTCCGCAGAACTACCAATTAACTACAAGATCATTCACACCTCTCAGAGACTATCGCTTAACCCCACACCATCTCCATCTCAAGTAACACATTCAAAATGCTCTAAGAACTCAGTCGATGTTTTGGGCTGAGACCCCTCATTAGGACTGGAAAGGGAGGGGAGGGGGAAGGCAGTAGGTGGGTGTGGGTTGGAGAGGGGAAGGAATACAAGGTAGAAGTTGATAACTGAAGCCAAGTGGGTAGAGGAGGGGGGAATGAAGTGACCCCTTGGAACTCTGCATCAGCCAAGAATGAGTTTGTATAAAGGTATTTACTAAACAGGTTTAATAATCCAGTCCAATTTAAACAGTCCCACTTCGATATGAAAAACGTACATACTATGATTTCAAATGATACCACACATACTGTAATTAATCAATGTTATATATAAACAAAGGTACTTACAATCCCAATTGATGTGAGGGCTGAAGCAACATTAATAACCAGTGGAATGATACTGAACTTTCCTGCCTAAAATGGAAATTGAAGTACTTTAGTTTTTAAATTTATTTTAATTATAAATTTGGTAATTTCTACTTTTTACTACATTTGAATTAGAATGATGAACACTAATTAGAAAGCCTCTGACTTTGAACATGGCACCACAGCAGTTTTAAAGTATGAAAGTATTATGAAGTTATTAGGTTGGTGCTTCACTAACCCATTGACACACAGATCTTGGATTCAGTGCGTTTAGTGTCAACAAAGTCACCGGAGGGACCGAGCTTGTAGATCTGAAGTAGTCCTTTATTTGACAAAATGAGGCAGAGCAGGCATCATATTGAGATCCTTTTGGAGGAAGAGGCCTAGTCCACCCAATATTACATGATATTGTATATGCTAAAGATCAAAGGACAATTCTGTATTAACAATGTATCTATTTTGCTTCCTTTGAACTACATACATCTTTCGCACATCCTTCTTCACACCCACACACCAGACAACCAAAATGAATGTTAGCTCACATTGTCTCATTTTCCAATTAACTGCGGTTTGCATCTCTAGGAACCTACCGTCCAAAGCTAGATTTTAAATTTAATCTACAGTCCATATTCAGACCTGAAGACTAGTTGCTGAAGTTAGTGTTTTGCTGTACGCCCCAAGTTCAGAATATGCTCTAACACAGTGCTCTGGAGATCTGGGCTTTGCTTCAAAGATGAGAGATGGAACTCTGACCACCGAAGATGGCCGCCTATGTACGGAGGAAGATGGAAATTCGAGAACTTGACATTCTGTTAAAATGGCAGGTTAACATATAATTTCCTATTATTAAGAATTTGCAAGAGAATACAACACATTGAACTGGGCAATGGACTCTGATGACACTGAAAGTGGTAAATCAGCTCATGGGTGCCCAGGCAACTCTATTCCCAGTTAAATACACTAGTTTTAACGTTTGAAGTTAATAACAAACAATTGAACAGGAACAGGTTAACTTGCAGGTCTAGTCGGTGGTGAGGAAGGCAAGTGCCATGTTAGCTTTCATTTCAGGAGGTCTAGATGACAAGAGCAAGGATGTGATGCTGAGGCTTTATAAGACACTGGTGAGGCCTCACCTTGAGTATTGTGAACAATTTTGGGCCCTCATCTTAGAAAAGATTTGCTGGCATTGGAGAGGATCCAGAGGAGGTTCACAAGGATAATTCCAGGAATGAAAGGGTTATCATACGAAGAACATTTGAAGGCTCTGGGTCTGTACTTGCTGGAATTCAGAAGGACGAGGGGGGATCTTATTGAAACCTTCCGAATGTTGAAAGGCCTAGACAGAGTGGATGTGGAAAGGATGTTTCCTATGGTGGGAGAGTCTAGGACAAGAGGGCACAGCTTCAGGATAGAGGGGCGTCCTTTCAAAACAGAGATTCAGAGAAATTTCTTTAGCCAAAGGGTGGAGATTTTGTGGAATCTGTTGTCACGTGCAGCTGTGGAGGCCAGGTTGTTGGGTATATCTAAGGCAGAGATTGATAGGTTCTTGATTGGACATGATGTCAAAGGTTACGGGGAGAAGGCTGGGAACTGGGGTTGAGGAGGAGAAAAAAAAGGATCAGCCATGATTGAATGGTGGAACAAACTCGATGGGTCAGATGGCCTAATTCTGCTCCTATGTCTTATGGTCTTATAGTAAATTGTATTTTTGAATTAATCAACAAACAGTTAATACACAATTATTGTTAATAACACACAAAAAATGCTGGAGAAACTCAGTGAGTCAGGCAGCATTGATGGAGAGGAATAAATAGTTAATGTTTCAGGCCAGAACTCTTCATCTGGTCCAAAACATCGACTGAATGTTGGCTTTGAATGTAGATCTTGGCTGACCTGTTGTGTTGCTCAGGATATCCAGCATCTACAGAATCTCTTGTGTTTACTGTTAATTATAAATAGTTTAATAACACCCACATAAAGTGTCCTAAGAAGTTTTATGTCAGGAAACCACCAGATCCTTTTTTATTTACCATAGTTTGTTTCTACAGAGTGGTAGCTGTCTGAAACATTATACCGGGTGGTGTGGAAGCCTCAAGCTGAAGTTCATTATCATAGGGTATAAACACCATGCAGCAGCAGAATACATTACAAATATAATAAACATAAATTAACATAAATAGTACATAACTTGCACAACAAATATAAAGATGAGTACAAGTTAAAAGAGAGAAAAAACCCTATAGACATGATCGTGGTGTTTAGGAGGCATTAGGCAGGTACGCAAATATGCTGGAAATGAAATGATATAGATCATGTACAGGCAAATGGGATTAGTATAATTTGGCATCATGGGCGGTACAAATCTAATGGGCTGAAGAGCCTGTTTCCATTCTGTACCGCTCAATGATCCATGTTTAGAGTTGTCGTAGATGTTGGGTGAAAGATATTTATTGCACTGGATATTTCCTGTTGTATTTTAACAAATTGCAGAATGTGGAAATTTGGCACATCATCAGGAACTCTGACAAAGTCCTACAGATGTGTAGTGGAGAGTATATTGACTGGCTGCATCACAGCCTGGTATGGAAACACCAATGTCCTTGAGGTAGTGGATTCAGCCCAGTACAGCACGGGTAAAAACCACTGAGCACACCCACATCAAACTGTCACAGGAAAACAGCATCCGTCATCAGGGACTCCCCACTATCTAGGCCGTGCTCTTTTCTCACTACTGTAATCAGGCAGAAGGTACAAGAACCTCAGCTCTAACACCACCAGGTTCAGGAACAATTACTACCCCTCAACTATCAGGCTCTTGAACAAAAGGGGATAACTACACTCACTTACCCATCCATTGGGATGTTCCACAACCAACGATCTCACTTTAAGGACCCTGGTTTTCTCATGTTCTCATTATAGTTATGATTCTATAGATTTGCTGAGTATGCGCGCAGGAAAATGAATTTCAGGGTTGTATCTGGTGACACATATGTACTCTGCTAATAAAATATATTTTGAACTTTGAACAAATTGCTAAATAGCCAACTGGAGAGCCGATGAATGTTGCTATTATTTCTAAATATTTCTCTGACAGCCACACTAGCCCATGTGTTTTCAGTAGGAATTTGAGTTAATTGAATAATACTTTATGAGTGCAGAACCTCCAAAATCAAGTCCTAATTACTTCTGGTGGCTAACAGAATGTCTGGATTTTATGTAATTTCATAAACTTGTCAACAGATAGAAATGAATCAACTGAATGAGACTTTGTATATCAAGCCAAACTGTGATAAGTTTAGTCCAAACTAGGTGACACCCTGGTATATATAATTTGTATTGTGTTATTAATCTGTATCAAGGAAACATTTTAAAGCATTTTTAACGCTATGCTCTCCCTAAACAGTGCTCGATTACATTGGCTCATGACAGATTTTGCATTTGATGATATGTAAATGTGTTTCAGTTAAAAATTCTGAAAATACATCACTTATCAAAATGAGGACAATTTTGACCTTGTCATCCTCTGTCAAGGAATTCCACCTCATTGGAATTGGACAGGGGCTACTGCTTAACTGGTCACTGACACGCCAAGGCAAAGCGACGTTACCTCACTTGTTGCTGCCCAATTTCACTGAGCAACACAACCTTGGGAACTTCTGATTGGAAAACAGCTTCCAGTCATTTGCAAATTCCATTCACATGGCAGAGAGGCTTGTAAAACTGCCAAATCAGGAGTATAACATTGCTCTCAAACAAAAGAGCTCTAATATCTCAAAATATTATTGTAAGGCGTGGATAAACTTCTGCTTCACACCAATAGACTAGTATTTCCTTCCAAGCAATTATCTGTAAAAATATGTTGTTGCTAAAGTAATTTTATTCACCGTGGAGAAGAAAACTGAGTTGAGGTGTAATCTAACTCTTAAAGATGCTTTGCTGCATAGATAATGTGGGTGTTTCCAAATTAATTTAAATTGTCTTCCTTGGATTACAATAAAGTATAACAAGAATGGCAAGATCAGAAATCAAAACATTTCCAAATGAAGACCAGACATGTCAAATTAATGATTCAAAACAAAATGGGGATGTGACTAGTCAGGATGGAACAAAGGCATTTTAGGGGATATTGGTGACAGAAATGGGTGGGGAACAATGTGGAAGATGGAGCCACTCCAATTCAAAGTTTAAAGTAAATTTATTATCAAGGTGCATATACTTTGAGGCAAGCAAGGCACCCGCCCCCTCCCTATCTTAGCTGCATTTTACAGGAGCACCATTGAGAGCATCCTGACAAGTTGCATCTCCATCTGCTATGGGAGCAGTCGAGCAGTCCCTACAAAGGACTGTGAGAACAGCTGAGAGGATCATAGGAGTCTCTCTACCATCCATTGGGGACCTTTATCAGGAAGGTTGCATACCCAGGACCCTTGGTATTATTAAGGATCCCACCCATCCATCCAACAACCTCTTTGACTTTCTACCATCAGGCAGGAGACTCCAATGCATAAAGACAAGAACGATCAGGATGAGAAATAGTTTCTTCCCCCAGGCCACTAGGCTTCTGAACTCCAGGCCGTACCATATATGAAATGTCACTGGTTAATCTGTTCCGTACCTTACAGTATTTAATATTAATGCACTCTAGTTTGTTATTTATGTGTGAGTCACCTGTAGACTTTATCCTTACCTTCATAGTGTGTTATGTGCTTTACACCCTGGTTCGATAAAACTTTGTCTCATTTCCATATACATTATATATGTTATATGCATGTATATAGTTACATGGCAATAAACTTGATTTGACTTGATATTGTTATGAAGGATGAACAACTCTGATGGGCAGAAGGGTGCAGAGTCGCTCATGCCCCCCCCCCTTTTTGGAGAACCGCAAATCGCTACTATTTCGACGCTGTTATCAAGGAAGTGAGAGAGAGACAGGACTCTGCCAGGGCAGTTGTTATTGATAACAGCTCATGAAAGTTAATGAGAGAGAGACAGCTCAGAGATACACAAAGTGGAATGTCTCCTACTGACAAAAGCCATTGATTTACTGCAATTGTCTTTTGGAGAAGGATTGTTTACTTGGTACTGTTCTATTCATTGAAACCCCTCGGGGGGCAACCAGAGGGGGCGGGTTTGATGGGTTACATCATCCCAACCTGATTGACACCTGAGACCCCGTGAGTGGGGATAAAAGTGAGGTCTGGGGTAACACCCGTCAGACGCACCAGGAGAAACGCTAGTGAGCATCAGAACCCCCACGAGACAGGGTGGGAGACCGGAGACTGAACGAAGGGTCGGTAAATTTTAACTCACAGTGTTTTGTAGTGAGACTGGTGGGGGCTTGTGTGTGTGTCCACCCTTGCCTAGGTGACGAGTCCACCACGGAAGAACGGTCTAGCTAAAGGACGGAGGGGTCATACGTGAATGGCCACAACAACAACGCATCGATGGATCAAAATCGTAAAGGAAGGTTGGCAAGATAATAGCTATTATTGTTCACACGTTTTCTCTCTCTCTCTCTCTCTCTCTCTCCAACAATTGCAACACATCGACAAACTACCGCAGCCTGCATGAACTGAACTGAACTTTATATTTCCATCTGACAATTCATTATCCCCTAGACAACGATAGAGCTTGTTTCATTAGTGATTATTATTATACCCGCACTTTTAGGTTTAGTATTGCTAACGTATATTCTCTGTATATTCGCATTGATATTATTTTGTATATTTTTGCTAATAAATATTGTTGAAAATAGTATCACCAGACTCCAACGGACACTTCTATCTTTGCTGGTAAGACACCCAGTTACGGGGTACGTAACAAAATGTTACCATATACAACTCTGGAATTCATTGTCTTGCAGACATGCTCAATAAATCCATAGAATAATAACTGTAAAAAAATCAACTTTGTTTTGGGCGTTCACACCTACTTGGGTGTTCCACCAGTGTGCAAAAGACAACAAACTGCAAATACAAAAGAAAGAAATAACAATAATAACGAATAAATAAATAAATAATCAATAAATGTCAAGAACATGAGGAGCAGAGTCCTGGAAAGTGAGCCTGTAGGTTGTGGGAACATTTCAATGATGGGGCAAATGTTCAGTGAAGTTACCCCCTTTGATTCAAGAGCCTGATGGTTGAGGGGTAGTAACTGTTCCTAAACCTGGTGGTGTGAGATCTGAGGCTCCTGTACCTTCTTCCTGATGGCCACAGCGAGAAGAAAGCATGTTCTGGGTGGCAAGGGTCCCCTATGATGGGTGCTGACTTCCTACGATAGAGTTTCATGTAGATGTGCCCAGTGGTGGGGAGGGCTTTACCTGTGAAGGATGGGGCCGTATCGACTACTTTTTGTATTGGATTCAGCCACTTACAAAAGTCAACAGGAATACAACCTCCATCTCCATCCCCTTCCCACTCTGACCCATCTGTGGTCTCCAACATTGTAATTATGGAGCCTAACACAATCTTGAACAGCACCTCATCTTGTGTCTGGGTAACATGCAGTGATAAACCTTGAACAACCAATTTTCCAACATAAGATGCTTTTTCTGGACCAAACTTGAATACTGTAACTATTTTGGTCTTCTTTCCTGAGGATATATTTACTGTAGACTGGTTCTTGCCTATTAGAAATTGAGAGGCTAGAAGTTTATTCTCTCGAGTTTGTTAGCATTGAAAAATACAGAAAACTGAGATGATTTTACAGGGTAGATGGGATACATCCCCTGGTTGAGGTGAATACACTTTTTGTTCTCATCAATTGATCCATCATCAGAAATCCTCACCACCCAGGCCACGTTCTTTTCTCACTGCTGCTATCAGGTAGAAGATACGAGATTCTCAGGGCAGACACCACTAGGTTCAAGAATAGCTACTAACCCCACAACCAGCAGGCTCTTGAACAAAAGGAGATAACTACACTCACTTGCCCATCTTTTGAGTTGTTCCCACAACCAATGATCTTACTTTAAGGACTTTTTATCCTGTTCTTTGATGCTCTCATTAGTTAATGCTATTTATTTATATTTGCATTTGCAGTTTGTTGTTTTCTGCACTCTGGTTGATCTTTCATTGGTCCTGTTGTACTATTCTATAGATTTGCTGAGTGTACCTGCAGGAAAATGAATCCTGGGGTTGTATGTGGATATGTACTTTGATAATAACATTTACTTCAAACTTTGAACATTGAACTGACAGGAGATAGTCAGAGAGATGATAAACTTTTTCATAAAGATACTGAATCAAAATATGGTTGTGAAAATGATTGAATGTTTAATGGAGATGTTTTAATAATTTATTGAATTATTTATCCACATCCACATTGCAAATAGAAGGTTGGAAAGCAACATCATAATGAACAATATCCCTTACATTATACTAAGAGCCAGGATATTTTGCTTAAGAGTCTGAGGAGGAGATCTCACCTGTCTCTAACTGTATGAGTGACGTTGGAGAAGGAGTAAATTTGATGGGTGTGTGATCTCATCTTAACTTACACTTAAATGGAATTAAATGATATATGATTAATGAATATTGCCAAACATTCCTAAAAACTGCTGCTGGAATTAGTGTGACAACATCACAAGTTATTTTCCAGCCATCTCATGTAGCAAGGGGCATTTGCCAACACACAGGGGGAAATCTATGGACTGCATTATAGGAACTCTTAGCAAACAGTAGAGTACTATAATGAGGTTTGAGGTTTGTACTACTCTTTGCAAAGAATGCTGAGAGCTCCTGTTACGTAACACTAGTTTTGAGGTTTGTATAGTATCTACAATAATACAAGTAGCGGAAATCCAACAACTGTAACATAGAATTGTTCTGACACTTTTGTAGACAGACAAACACAATTTCCAAAGGATTTGTGAGTTTCATTTTCTTCGAAAGTTAAGAAACTGAGAAATTAATGCACCAAACAGGCAGGGACACTAAACTAAACTGAGTCCTGATGAAAGGTCTCAGACTGTAATGTCGACTAATTACTCTTTTCCATAGATGCTGACTGGCCTGGTGAGTTCCTCCAGCATTTTGTGTGTGTTGCTTGGATTTCTTGCATCTACAAATTTTCTCCTGTTGGTGATTCTACTATCACTGTGGAGTCTCTTTGAGGGATTCCTATCCTGAAGAAGTTTAAATCTTCCCTTCGATGGGAGTTCAGTGAAACCCCCTCTAACTGCTCCCCCTCTGAGATCCCTGCGGCCTTCCAAGAGCACCGATGAAAGTCTTGGCTTGAAACGGCAACTGTTTACTCTTTTCCACAGATGCTGCCTGGTCTGCTGAGTTTCTGCAGCAATCTGTGCGTGTTGCTTTGGATTTCTGGCATCTGTAGATTTTCTTGTGTTTGTGACACTCAACTAAATTGCTGGTTAGCCGAGCCAAGGGACTACCACATGTTTACAAATAGAATTCTTTTGAGTTTAAGCAGAGAAAACCAGAAACAGACTCTCACGGTGTAATAATTCAGTCTATATTGTCAGTGTAGGAGTCACATATTGTTCACTTAAGACAAAAATTGTGTACGTAAACTGTGGAGTCAGCTCAGAGGTTGACTGAATTTTGATTATTGCCTGCATATTTGAACAAACCAAGGAAAGGAACTAAAACAAAAGCTGGCAGAAGAAGTAGAAGAGGCCATTATTGATTATGTAAGCACACCATTGTGTGCTAAGTCATGCTTATTTCCTAAATTACAAGAGCAACAAATCATCAAGAGAATCCAATTGATGTGAAATATTTTGAGAGTCTATGTAAAATTTAGTTGCATTGAATTACACAAGTAAGGAATCTGGTAATGCAGTGCAGGACATAAACAGAAGCTTTCTTTAAAGGTAGCTACAAAGGATACACATCCATAAACCCTTGTGAGTTAATACCAGGTATCATATTTTGTCAGATGCCAAGAAAATTAGCTTCTTTTTCAGGAGAGCACTTCTCATGAGGAAAGGGCAGCTGGAAGTTTTAATAGTGAAATATTTAATATTTAATGATTTTAATAGGTCCCTCATAGGAGGGTCATTCAGAAGATTGAGATGAATGGAATCCATCATGAATTGGCTGTCTGGATTCAGACCTGGCTTGCCTGTGAAAAAACAGAAGGTAGTGGCCGAAGAGCCTTGTTCTAGCTGGAAGTCTGTGATTAGTGGTGTTCTGCAGGATCTGTAGTGGGATCTCTGTTGTTTGTGACATATGTACTGTGAGTGACCTGGATGAAAATGTAGATGGGTGGGTTGGCAAGTTTGCAGATGATATGAAGATTGATGGTGTTGTGGATAGCTTAGAAGACTGGCAAAGAATACAGGAGGATATAGATCAGTTACAGATATGGATGGAGAACTGACATAAGGAGTTTAACCTAGGCAAACGTGAAGTGTTGCAACTTGGTAGGTCAAATGTAAAAAGACAGTACATTGTTAAGGGCAAGATCTTTAATGGTGTTGATAAGCAGAGAAATCTTGGGATCTAAGTTCATAGCTCCCTGGAAGTGGCTACACAGGTTAATAGGGCGGTTAAGAAGAAATCTGGGATGCTTGCCTTTATTAGTCCAAGCACTGAGTTCAAAAGGCAGGAAGCTATGTTGCTACTTTATAAAACTTCAGTTAGGCCACATCTGGGGTATTGCATGCTGTTCTGGTTCCCCCATGATTGGAGGGATGTTGAGGCTTGAGAGAGGGGCCAGAAGAGGCTTACCAGAATACTGCCTGGTTTAGAGAGCATGTGCTGTCATGAAGGGCTAGAGAAACTTGGTTGTTTTCTCTAGAGAGATGGAGGCTGAGGGCAGACCTGATAGAAGTTTATGAGATTACGATCGGCAGAGATGGAGTAGACAGAAACACCTTTATCGCAGGGCTGAAATGTCTAATACCAGAGGGCATGCATTGTGGGTGAGAAGGGGTAATTTCAAAGGAGATGTGAGGGGCAAGTTATCTTACACGGAGAGTGGTGGGTGCCTATAATGCACTGCCTGGGGTAGCGGTAGAGGCAGAAACTTTAGGAACTTCTAAGAGACATTTTGATAGATACATGAATGTGAGGAAAATGGAAGGATGTGTGGGCAAAAGTTAGTTAACCATTTGATTACTAATTTAATTGGTTCAACACAATACTGTGGGCCGAAGGGCCTGTTCCTGTATTCTATGTTCTAAGTAAACAAAAATCAAGATATTTTAATATTATTTAACTTTAAATAGAGTGACCCAAAAATAAGAACACAACCAAACTGCAACAGGATAAGGAAATAACGCCTTAGTTCAGGGGCAGCCAATACATATTACCGACCACAATGATAGTCCATATCATTGTAGTCTAAATATCTCTCTTAAACATTGGATTCATATCCAAAGTACAAATTATAGGTCATTGTTTGACTCTTATTTATCGTATTTGGTTTCTGAGCTTCCCAGTGAAATAATTATTAGTTCAAAAGTCCATTACTTCCAATGTCCATGGTTTTCTGTAGAAACAAGGAGGTCAAAGCAAGAGAGTTGGAGAGTTCAAGAAGTACAAAGTTGAGGCATGTGCCCATTTATTGTGAGTAAGAGCAAAAGAAATAAACCAGACAGAGGCTCTTTCAGTCTTTTCTTGCCCTCTCCACCATTCAAAATCTCATTCAATAAGACATTGCTGATCTTTGACCTCAACAACACTTTCCTGCACTAACCCCATATTCCTCGATTTCCTTATCAAAAATCTATTGATTTCAGCCTTGAAGTCTTCAGTGACAGAACTGCCACAGTCCTCTTGAATAGAGAAAATCAAAGATTGTTTTCCCTCTGGGTTAAGAAATCACATTTCAATTGTAAATAGTCAGCCTCTTATTTTCAAACTGATCCTGGTTCTGGAAACCCCAGTCACGGGAAAGCATCATCCCGGTACCTGTACTATCTGGACCGGGGTGCCCAACCCTTTTTATGCCACGGACCTTTATCATTAACCGAGGGGTCTGTGAACCCCAGGTTGTGAACTCCTGGTCTAGACCAGTTCAAAGTTATGTGTTATCATTACTAGTTTAAAATTTTACAGTGGAACATGAAATCTGGGTAAAGACTGACAGTGACAAACACGAGAAAATCTGTAGATGCTGGAAATCCAAAGCAGCACACACAAAATACTGGAAGAATTCAGCACACCAGACATTATCTACAGAAAAGAGTAAATAGTTGACATTTCGGACCAAGACCCTTCATCAGGACTGTGATGGGGGGGTGGGGCGGGTGGGTACAGATACACCCAAGGATCTTAGATAGGAAAAAGGAGAATAGAGATAGAGATCTAATTGGAAGGGTACTGGAACAAAGAAACAATTGAAGTCATAAAGTTGTAAAGCCCAGAAACAGGCCCTTCGGCCCATCACATCAATGCTGACCATCTACACCAATCCTATTTGCCGCGTAACTCTGCATAAATTAATGATGCTGAAATAGAGAGAAGCATCAATGGGATTTTTTGAAGCACCAACCTTTAGGCAAGGTTACTCACAGAACAAACCATATCAGTATCAGTGTAACCTTCTTTCCGCAGAGGTCAAATAATCCATAAGCAGTTACATTATTCAATAATACTTCAGAATATAAAATTGATTTTACCTCACCGTGAACAATAATGTCAATTCTTATCCCAAATACTTTCGTTAGGGTCCTATATTCAGTACCGTTCTCCATGAAGTACCTTGTTTTTCTATCAGTCAGATGGAAAATTGCAAGAAGAGAAGAGAGTTTATTAGGGTAACAGAGTTTGCTCGAACGTCACTCCTAAATGCTTTTAGCTGTGCTTGACAAAGCTAATTAATAACAATATGTTGCATAATCTTTGAAACTGTGGTTGTGCAAATTTTAAAGTGATTACCATAAATTCATCAGGAGGAAAAAAGGAACTGAAAATAAATTGCTGGTTTGGCCTCAGGTGGGTTGTGTTCATTTCTGAATATCATATGTTCACAACAGCGTAACCAATTTCAACAGGAGTTATTCGGGAATTGATCGCCTGCTCTGCAGTTCTGAGAGAAGTATAGCAAATCTGTCCCTGGTATCTACTCCACCTGTTTAATCCACACAACTCTTGACTTCCTACTGATTTAGCTCTGAACATATATTCTGGCTTGACAATTCCAGCACTGTTGGTTAGAGGATTCCGAAGATATAAATTCTCAAGACGTTTCTGCAAACCTCATTCTTAATTCAGTAATGTTTTATTTTGAGAGTAAGCCCCCCCCACCCCACCCCATTCAGGGTTTTTCCCAGTGAGGGGAAACACCTTCACAATATCACTTTAGGAAATATGTCACAGAATTACATAGACTCCACAGAAGATTTCCTTACAAATGTATTCATGTTACATGAAGAAAATTGAGAGTCATAGATTTCAGCAACTTGTATTGTTGCTGAAATCTCTGACTCTTGTTGTTATTGAACCCTATTTGTAGCAATGAAGAGCAAGGTGAGATTTAATACAAGGTTTGACATTGTTGTGAAGTTTTGACCATTTAGGGAGAAGCAGACTTCACCAGTTGAAGGATAAGTAAACCAAGCAGATAAAGGTAGGATTATGCCTCGGTCAACTGTAATGACACCATAAAGTCATAGGAGCAGAATAAGGCCACCATTCAATCATACCTAATTTATTATCCCTCTCAACCCCATTCTCCTGACTTCTTCCCATAACCTTTGATACCCTTACTAATTAAGAATCTATCAACCTCCACTTTAAATATATCCAGTGACTTGCCCTCCACAGCCTCTGTTGCAATGAATTCCATAGATTCACCATTCATCTTGTCATGGTCCGGACTGAACAGTGGCAGGAATCCAAGTTTTGGCACTCCAGCTCCCCAGAGTATGGTTAGTTGTCACTGTCCCTTTAAGACTCAGACTGCCAATTATTGCCTGGCACATTCTTTCGTGGAGTCTCTGTATTGAAAGGCCTCGTACTGAGCACTCAGTGCTCAATTGTAGGAGTTCTATTTCTAGTACTACAGTTTGTGATTTCGCCCTTGGATTTTCTTTGTGTCGTTGTGTTGATTTCAAGTCCAAGTTAATTCCAGACCTTACTCCACACTTAGATTCACCACCATCCACAGCTCTCTTGTTACAACTCTGGCTAAAGAAGTTCTTCCTCATTTCAGTTCTAAAGGGACATCCTTGTATTCTGTGGCTATGCCCTCTGGTCCTAGATTCCCCCACCATGGGAAGCATCCTCTCCATGCCGACTCTATCTAGGCCTTTCAGTATTTGATAGGCTTCAATGAGATCCTCCCTCATTCTTCTGAATTCCAGTGAGTACGGGCCCAGAGCCATCAACTTCTCGTTATACTGTACATTAACCCTTTCATTCCCAGGACCATTCTCATGAATCTCCTCTAGTCTATCTCCAATCCCAGCACACCACTTCTTAGATAAGGGGCCCTAAACTGCTCACAATGTTCCAAGTGTAGTCTGACCAGTGCCTGATAGAGCCTCAGCTGTGAAATAATCTGGAGTTGACTGACAGCAAATTTAATCACCACTGCCAGAAGCAGATGTGAACAGTGTAGGTAAATATTTCACAACAAATTAATTAACATACAGGAATGTGGGCAAATTAACAGGCATATTGATACAGGTGTGAATGAATAATGTTAGACAGCTTAAGAAAACACAACTGCAGGGTGGTAGAAGTCATGGGGAATTTAACATAGATGTTTAGAGAGGAAGGAAGGTCTGAGCCACGTATTGGAAAAAGTATCAGAATTGTAAGGTGACAGTATTGCTGAAAATGGGAGCCAACATTAAGAGGGGTGTTATTGAACAGAGCAGTGCATGATAGACACAAACTGAGTTTGTCGGTGATCAGAAGGTAAAATGTGGGAGAGTGACAAGCTAAAGTCTAGGAATGAAGAACACTCAACTTCCAGTGTCTTATTGAAAAATTGGAAATTATATTCTATGAAACTTAAGCTTCCATTTTTTTGCAATAAATTTAGGCTGCAAAACTGGCCCTATAATTGTATTTTAGAGTTTCTACTAATTCTGATTGCTTGCAGGAAGGCATAAAAACTAAAGCTGGGATTTCTGGACCCAAGCATGCTATCTATATTTATAAGAATATCATTCAAAACTTTTTGAAACCTAATTCTTTATAACTGGCTAACGTGCATTAGACTAACCAAAAATATTTGCATTCTTTAAAAGTAATTCCCAACATTTACAATTGGGTAGCTCACAGTTACTGGATTGACACTGATTTAAAATGCTTAACTTTTGTGGCAAAACCCATTTTCAGATGCATAAATTAAATTTGCAAGATTTCAATGTACAGCAGGAACATTAAAACAAAGTAGTTGATCTGTTTTGTTGGGTAGTTGGGTGGAGATATGTCTCTACTAAAGGAGCTGTAAGGCGCTCCTTCCCTCCACTAGCTGCAGGTCACCCTTGGGCAAGGTGTCGCACCTGCTCAGCTCCCCCCCCCCCACCAATCAGGGTCATGTGAAGCCATGGGAGCAGATCGTGGATAGTCGTATGAGCAGCTGGTGCAGATCATAAGTCCTGGTTATGTGACCACTGACACCAGGCTGACAATCTCTGAAGAGTATTGATAATTGCTGGGTTCATCCGTTTTGTAAAGACACTGCCCAGAAGAAGGCAATGGCAAACCACTTCTATAGAAAAAAATTGGCAAGAGCAATCATGTTCATGGAAAGACCATGAACGCCCATGTACCACAACACGGCAGATAATGCTGATGAGTTGCTTTTGTATATACACTGTATATAAATGCTACTCGATTGATGAGGTTCTGGGCAGAGTTTGCGTTGGGAATATACAAATGTGGAGACTAAAGGGACTGAATTTTTTAGAGCAAGTGCAATTTTAGGCACACACAGACAGAAAATTTTAATGTATAGCAAAAAGCTTTTAAACTAAATAGATGTTTTAAATATAAAATACACTTCAAAATGTTCCTGAGGCTCTGGGTAAAGTTTGGATGGGCAATATACAGATACTGAGGCTGAGAGAACTGCATTTTAGGCATATATATCAAAACATCAAAGCAGAATCTCTTCGCCAACAACATCATCCCTTACCAGATTCTATTAGATTTCAGATGCTACTGCTGTAAAGTGTTTCAATTATCCTTACTGAAGATAGTGGAGTGATACAAATTCAAATGGTTCAATTTAATATCAGAGAATGTATACAGTATACAACCTGAAATTCTTACTCCTCACAGACATCCACCAAACAAGAAATCTCAAGGAATGAATGATGGATACAAAGTGTTGGGAAGGGAGATGGCAGGCCTTATGCTTTAGGTACAAATAGACAACTGAAACTTTAGTAACTAGCCAACTTTATTTTTGACTTTATCCTCACTGTCTGGTGTCACGGGCTCCAACTCCTTATTGCTGTTTTCCTGCTTTAACCATTTATTTCCGTAACATTTCTAATTATTAACTTTTTTTGTGCCAACATCCAGTCATCGTCTCCGTTCCTTGCACTCATATTCTCTTCTCTCTCTCTTCAGGTCCCCTTTTCCTGGCTCATGTAACACTTTTTTGGAAACACCTTCCAATTTTTCCATTTATTAAATAACTCAAAACATCATCATTGCCATTCTGACTCTTAGATGACACCTAACCTGAGTTTTGCAGGCTTCTCCATATTATTTTTACTCAGCCCCACCCTAACTATCAGATCTTACAGTAAGGAAAACAGTATTTATTTATTTGAATAGTGAACAGAACAGGCCCTTTGAGCCAGTAATCCTCCGATTTAATCCTGGCCTAGTCACGGGACAACTTACAGACAATTTACATACTAGCCAGTATGCCTTTGGACTGTGGAAGGAAACTGGAGGACCCTGAGGTCACGGGGAGAATGTACGAACTCCTTAAAGGCAGCGGTAGGAATTGAACCCAGGTTGCCTGTCCTGTAAAGCGTTGTGCTAACCACTATGCTACCATGCCACTCCATTTGTTCACATTTAGAATATGAACTGTCCAAGCCAGTAATGAGTTTGGACAATCACATCTTTACATACCTACTCTTTTGAAATGTTACCTTTCATGTTCATTATCTCACTTGCTGTTGCTACATGTCAGAGGTAGTTTAGATACAACCACTGCACCCCAATTTACATTAATCTGTTCCTTCAAATTAGTTACAGCTTCAAGTAATGTCCTCATCTTCATTCCACACATAATTCCATCTAGCCAGGCTTTGCAGTTTTAACAAAAGCTACTCCGGAAGAAGTTTAAATCTTCACTTCGACGGAGGTTCAGTGAGACTCGCTGTCCCTCCTTTGGGCTCTCTGCCATGTGCTCACCCAGACTTGCTAGCGCGGCACCTCCCACCTTCCAGTTTGTACTCCTTCCCCTCCCACCCCACCTTCTTATTCTGGCTTCTTCTCCCTTCCTTTCCAGTCCTGAAGAAGGGTCTCATCCTGAAACGTTGACTGTTTATTCCTCACCACAGACGCTGCCAGACCTGCTGAGTTGCTCCTGAATTTTGTATGTAGTTACTCCGGTTTTTCAGCACCTGCAGAACCTCTTCTATTTATTCATTTGATCTATATCTTAACTCTTCCATAGCAATATAACACAAATCGGCACAAAGTAGAGCAGGGGCTGCCAACCTTTTCTCATGCCATGGTTCAGTGCCATTAAGCAAGGGGCTCTGTGGAGCCAGGTTGGCAATCCCTGTATTACAGCAAACACCCGTAAACCAAGGAGGGACTGACCTGAAGTTATATCCTTTATCCAGACTTCTGAAGGAATATTGAGGTTTACACTCTGAAGCTGCCCTATCCAGGTCACATTTCCAGTTTATAATTACTCCTAGAACTCCTCCCTGCGGTGTACAGAAACAAACAAGTAAAGAAAAATTGGAATTATTGCATCAGTGTAAAGAGAGTACAGATCTCCCATTTGATTTTGATGGTTGGGTAACCCGTGATAAATGTTTCCTGCTGCTTGCCTGGAGGACTGAAACACCTAAACATAAACTTTGTGAGAACAGACCACTGCTTCATTTACACTCTTTTCATAAAATTGATAACGTTCTCCACGACAGCTCCCTGTAAAACACTCCCTCTCAGTCTCTTTCCCTCCCTCATTTCTTCTCCCTTTCCCTCTTTCACACACACACCCAAAACAAACAGTTGTCAAAATACAGCCATCCAATCCTTCAAATTTAGAGCTGCTGAAGTAGACCTCTGGGCCCCTCGAGCCTGCTCTGCACTTCAATGTGGCATGGCTGTACTGCCCCAGGCCTCATCACCTCTTTTCAGCCCTCAATTTCTGAACATTTGCAGCTTTTTCCACCTTTAAATACATTGAATAATATCATCTCTGCAGTGTGCACTCCAGAGATTCACCATCCTCTGCAGGAAGAAATTTTAAATGACCGCACTCTAATCTTGTCACCTTGCCTGAGAATCCCACTCTGCCTTCCAAAGACCTTAGATGTTTTAATAAGATCACCCCTCATTCTTCTGAGCTCCCAAGAAAATTGAAAGCTGAACAGCACCATTGCTACTACTTCCTTTCTTAAACAAGGGGACCAAAACCAGGCACAATACTCTGGGTGTGGTCTCGACAACACACTGCACAATAGTAACAATGCTTCCCTATTCTAAACTCCAAAGGAAATTAAAAGCTGAGCAGTGCCAACACTACATTTTTTTCTTAAATAAGGGGACCTAAACTGGATGTAGTACTGGGTGTGGCTCAGTGACACACTGTACAATAGTAACAATGCTTCCCTATTCTAAACTCCATCCTCTTTGTCATAAAGGCCCGTGTCTCATTTACCTTCCTCCCCACTTGCTGCACCTGCTCGCTGCATTGTTGCAATTCACACGTGAACACCTGGATCTACTTTGCTTTCCCTCTATTTACATGATAGTTTACCTGAGATTTCTCTTAAGAATCAGGCTTAATATCACAGGCATACATCATGAAATTTTTTTGGCTTTGTGGCTGCAGTACATTCCAATGCACAATATTAGAAGAAAAACATGGAATATTAAAAGAAAGTTAAATGAAATAAGTAGTGTAATAATAGAAATTTTAAAAAGTAGTGAGGTGGTGTTCATGGGTTCAATGTCCATTCACAAATCGGATGGCAGAGGGGAAGAAGCTGTTCCTGAATCGATGAGTGTGAGTTTTCAGGTTCCTGTACCTTCTCCTTGATGGTAACAATGAGAAGAAGGCATGTCCTGGGTGATGGGGGTCCTTAATGATGGACACTGCCTTTTTGAGGCATTGCTCCTTGAAGATGTCCTGGATACTACGGAGGCTGGTGCCCAAGATGGAGCTGACTAATTTACAACTCTCTGCATCTTACTTCAGTCCTGTGCAGTCGTTCCTTCCCCCTAGCTACCCCCATACCAGACAATGATACAGCCATTTAAAATGCTCTCTATGGTATGTCTGTAGAAATTTGCGAGTGTCTTTAGTGACGTACCAAATCTCCTCAAACTTCTAATGAAATGTAGCCGCCTTTGTGCATATCTCCCCACTTAGAAGAGTGTATCTTCACTTGTCCCCATATTAAACAGCAAAGCAGCTGCGCAGGTTGACTCAATGGTTAAGAAGGCGTACGGTGTATTGGCCTTCATCAATCGTGAAAATTTCCGGTTGAGACACCTCATCAGGATTGGAGAAAAACAAGCTGAGAAGTCAGAGTAAGAAGGTGGGGGTGGGGGGGGTGGGGAGGGCAGGAAGCAATACAATGTATTAGGTGATAGGTGAAACTGGGAGAGATGATTCCCAGCTCTTTACTTCATCACTCCCCCTCTCTCAGTTTCACCTATCACCTTCTGCCTTCCTCCCCTCCCCCACCTTCTTTCGCTAACTTCTCATCTCTTTTCTCCGGTCCTGAAGAAGGGTCTCAGCTCGAAACATTGACTGCTTACTCTTTTCCATAGATGCTGCCTGGCCTGCTGAGTTCCTCCAGCATTTTGTGTGTGTTGCTTGGATTTCCAGCACCTGCAGATGTTCTCTTGTTTAAAATGCATTTGCTAAGTTTTTACCCAATCACCAAACCTATTTTATCCTCATCACAATATGCCCTCTCACCTGTTTTCATGTCATCAGCTATGTTACACCATGGTAACATAATGGTTCCGCTGGACCATTAATATCATCTGTAATAAAATGAGGGCCAAAATCTCATCCTTGGGACACTGCAGTAATTAAACCCTTCCAAAATGAAACATGTTTATTCTGATCCTCAGTCTTCTAGATAGCAACTAGTCTTCAATCCAAGTTTACACACTTGCCCTGATACCACAAGCTCTTAGTCTGTACAGTGAGACTGGATACCACTGAGGTCAAATGAATCAGAGCTGGATTTATTGGGGAGAGAGAAATTAAACCTTCTGTTTGTAGTTCTGGCTTGTATGTCATTTTGGGTAGTCAATCTGAGAGCTGACTTCATGGGCATTCCCCCCCCCCCCCCCCCCACCCACCTCCACGTTTGCTTGGCAGAACAATGGACTCAGTGTCTGTGCTACCTACATATATATTTTATGTGATTGTATTTTACTGATATACTATATCTGCTTGCTATCTTGTAGGTGCGAGGACTAGGCCTCAAGCCGGGGTGTTGCCTGTTCACAGCTGCCAGGGAGAGGGGCTGGTGCCACCAGGGGCAGTGTGGCGCGATGTCCAGGCCGGAATTCGTTCAGCAAAAGACAGGCTTTGTTGTGGTCATCTGAAGATCTTGGAAAGCTTAAGATCAGTGTCTTTTATTGAGTGGTTGTACAGTTCTATCTTATATGTGCTATGTGTGCTTTGTGCTGTGTATGACTGTTGGTACTGTGTTTTGCACCTTGACCCCAGAGTAACACTCTCATTTGGCTGTATTCATTAGCGGTTGAATGAAAATACTGGTTGGTAGGTTAATTGGTCGTTGTAAGTTGTCCCATGATTAGGCCAGGATTAAATTGGAATGTAGCTCAAAGGGCCACAATGGCCTACTCCACGTTATATGCCAATAGATAGATAAATAAATAAAACTTGAATTGAATTGAACTGAACAGTGACTAGAGAATGTATAGTTGTCTAGTTAATATCAATTTAAGATGAATGAGGTAGTCAAAAGGGCATAGATCTCTGGAGTCGAGTGAAACCTATTATCAGAGGTGGTGTGGGTCAGAAAGGCAGTGAACAGTCACAGTTCTGGCATTTGCTTCCAGAAGGTAAAAAATATAAAGCAGTATCCTCACTAAAACTAAATTGAAAGAAAGAGTTTACACAACTTGTCATACCTTTTCTTCTATGCTGTTCAAAGTCACCCCAGATTTTTTAATAATGAATTTAAGTGGGAAAATAGGGCAGTAGAGATGGGCTTCTTCATCAAACATGCATTTTCTCAAATAATGTGGGTCTCCATGTGTCTGAATGTTTCCTCTGGTAATAAAAAAAGAGAAAAAATATGATAACATTAGACATTCAATACTGCTCATAGCATTGTAAATTGAAAGATACAGTAATTCAAAATCTTTTCTTGTCTAAAATTGTTCTCTGCTCTGTAAAGCCAATAACAAGAACTCTAACAAAATATCAGTAATGCCTTTTTTTTTATAGTCCATCACAGGTAAACTCCTCCCAACCACTGAGCACATCTACATGAAATGCTGTCACAGGAAAGCAGCATCCATCTTCAGAGATCCCCACCACCCAGGACATGCTCTCTTCTTGCTGCTGTCATCAGGACGAATGTACAAGAGCCTCAGGATTCACACCACCAGGTTCAGGAGCAGTTACTGACCCTCAATCATCAGACTCTTCAACCAAAGAGATAACTTCACTCAACTTCACTTACTCCATCATTGAAGTGTTACCACAACCAGTTGACTCACTTTCAAGGACTCTTCATCTCATGCTCTTGATTTTTTTGCTTATTTATTACTATTATTTCTTTCTTTTTGTATATTCACAGTGGGTATCTTCTGCACTCTGGTTGATGCCCCAGTCGGGTGGTCTTTCGTTGATTCTATTATGGTTATTATTCTATAGATTTAATGGATATTCCCACAAGGCAATGAATTTTAGGGTTGTATATGGTGACATATATTTGCTTTGATAATAAATTTTGAATTAGAGTGGCTCCATCCATTGTTGCCCATCCATTTCTGTTGCCAAGAAAATGAATCTCAGGGTTGTATATGGTGACATATATGTATGACCATTTAGAACAGAGATGAGGAGGAATTTCCTTAGCCAGAGGGTGGTGAATCCACGGTATTCATTGTCATAGACAGCTGTGGAGGCCAAGTCACTGGGTAAATTTAAAGTGGAGGTTCTTGATGAGGAAGCGTTTCAAAGGTTACTGGGAGAAGGCAGGAGAATGGGGTTGAGAGGAATAATAAATCGGCCATGATGGAATGGCAAAGCAGTCCTTATGAACCAAATGGCCTAATTCTGCTTCTCTGTCTTATGCCACCAAAACTTATCTGGCGGCTTGTTCCAGTGTAATTGTCAGTGGCCAGCTTTGCCAGTAATGTCTGAAGGCAACGTTCACAGACAGATCAGAAGCAAGCAGAAATTTAAAAAAAAAATTAAAACAGAGAAAAAGAGAGAGAGGATGGGAGAGGAGCACAGTGCTGGAGAATCAGGAGATGGAAGTACTCACTGAAGGACTGAACATATAAAGGGAGAGACTGGTGTCAAATTAATGACACTGGAAGAGATTCACTGAAAGACCAGAGGCTCAGAGAGATCCACTGAAAGTTCAGGGATATGGAGAGGTTCCCTGAACAATTGTGATCGAGGACAGGT
The DNA here is from genome assembly GCF_048418815.1 of Hemitrygon akajei. Classification (NCBI taxonomy): domain Eukaryota; kingdom Metazoa; phylum Chordata; class Chondrichthyes; order Myliobatiformes; family Dasyatidae; genus Hemitrygon; species Hemitrygon akajei. The sequence continues at coordinate 32,040,241 of NC_133137.1, forward strand.
GACCTTGGTCATTTGAGGTTGATGGCACCAGAGGTTTTTACGGACCTGGGCGACTTCTTCCAGTTCATCTGTGAAACAACTTAAATTTCCTATTCTCACGTCCCTTTATTCTCTTTCAAGGTGGCTGGTGTCCTGTCGGAGACCATGATGTAAACCTGCACTCAAACTACGTTCTTCACAGACAGTGGGTCCTCGGTCTTCAGAACCTGCTGAGTGGCTTGGCATTTTGGGATCTCCAGGAGTGGCTTCGGAGTGATACCCTGTATCACACACATCCCTCAAAAACCCACTACGATTCCTCAGTGTGGACTCTACAACCTGATTCCAATCACTGGTCCCATTAAATCACCCAATGCATTGTCACCTGCAAATGCACTCCTATCTTTCAAGCGATTCCATGTAAATCTCCCCAGCAAATGCTTGTTCCTGCGTCAGCATGGAAATAGTGCCACTGGATTGGTCTGTTCTTGTCACATGTATGGAGATACCCATGAAAAGGTTCTGTTTGGCATGCCGTCTAGGCAGTTCATTCCACGTCGGAGTTGCACAGAAAGCTTGTACATCCTTCCCACGAGCGCATGGCTTTCCCCCTGATGCTCTGGTTTCCTCCTGCTTTACAAAGGTCATTGTGCATTGTCTTGAGATTAGGCTAGGGTTAAATAGGGGGGTTTCTGAGCGGTGTAGCACAAAGGGCTGGAAAGGCCAGTTCCACACTGTAGCTCCAAATAAAAAAAACACATTGCAGACAGACGGAAAAGCCACAATGGAGATCAAATTAGGATAGCGAGAGTTTATCTTTTAGCAGATGAGAGGCCTGTTTAAGAGTGTGCAACAGAGGGCTAGAAGTTGTCTTTGGTGTATGGTGGTACATGGAATGTACGTAAGTATACATTCACTTTATTCATCCACATACCCTCAAGCTTTGGCATAACCATGGACTCTGCTACAGGATCTACATACCCGCACAGGTGGGCTGCAGAACAAGTTTGGCAATTGCGCTCATGAGTATACACGGTCCAGCCAATTACTGTTTCATTATGGTGGTATTTAACTCCCTTCTTTCCCTTTCTAGACTTGTTGAGCAACATTTACACTCCCTGCTTACCCTCGGCCTTGTGTGGGAAATGAGGACTACCACCTGGCTTGACTCTGTCAAGAGAGGTATCCTTTTAGTGTTTAGTTATCGCTTCCAGCTGCAGTGTTGCCATTAACTTTCAGTTTTGGGAGTTTTAGTTAATGGCTCTATCGGCCTAGTGTTTATTGTTTTTCTTTTTCTTTGAATTCTGCAACGGTTCTCATTAAAGTCAGTGACCTGTCAATCCCCTTCAGTGTCTCTCTCTCTCTCTCTGCACTTGGGCCACATTTGAGTACTCTGGAAAGACTGTTGGCAATGCACACACATAAACCTCAGTGGTACCCTTTCACATGTTTATGACTGTCAGTTCTACAAATACACATTCTTCAGTGATGTTATTAAATAAATTAATACATTGGGTGTTAATTTGTCTGACGGAGTCTGCCAATTATCCACTTGAACTTCAGGAGAAACCTCAGATATACTCGTACCAACATTTCCACTAATCTTTCAAAGTTACAGCAGCACACCAGAGTTACCCAGAGGAAATTCCCAGCAATAATCCCAAAGAAAGCTCAAATACATATCAAATTCAACTGTACATTACCCTCAGACAATATGTGAGAAATACAAATAGCAATCGACAAGGTCCCGTTAAAATCTGCACAGTTAATGTAACTTTGCTGTGCCTTTCTAGATCAAAAAGGAAAGACAACACTGGACAACAACCATTTTGCTTCCTTATGGATTTTGGACTACTGGTGATGAAATGACGATGAAATTTCCCTATCGTCCATCATTTCTTTGAAATTGCCTATATTTGTTATTTCAATTTGTATTTCAAGTCAGAATAACTGATGCCAAGATTGAGGAAGGCATCTTTGTTGGTTCACAAATCAAACAGATCATCGATGACAGGTGTAACACTCGGTTCGCCTAGCAGTTTAATATGGGGGGGAGTGATAACCCCCCTGCCAGGCCAAACTTAAGAAATCTCGTTTGGGTGGATGCTGCGTGATGTGTCCCCTGTTACAAATCAGTACCCTGAAATAACAAACAGTGCACAATATGTGATTAAACGATTGAGCTTTATAACTCTTACTTTGACTATATGGTTAGTAGAGAAATGAAATATTAAAGTAAAAAGGACCTAAATCTTATTATACAGTCTGTGCACAAAGTTGGAGCTCACTCATAGGCTGATCGGTCCCCATTGACCTCCTCCAATTGTCGCTGCCCTTCGGACTCTCGTTCTGAGTTCACCCCATCCGGTGGTCTACCAAATCTGTCCATTTGTGTCTTCTCTCTTCATCTCTCTCTCTCCCTCTGGCAAAAGCCCACGAAATCAACTGCTTCCAGAATCACCAGACAGAGCAACACAATCCTGATTGGCTAACGTGCATCAACAGTCCTGTTATCTCCAGCCATAACCCAAACATTGCTGCTACTGAGAAACCATTACTTCAGGAGTGAACATTACAAAAACCCATTACATTAGCAGAGAAACCTTACAGTGTGTTACACTCTCCCCCCACCAAATTTAGTCATGTCCTCATGATGTTGAGTTAGTTCGCCAACCCTTCCTGCAAAACGCAAAGTCCAATCCAGGTGCAAAAGGCAGTGACATAGCTCCCCAAAACAGTAGAGATCACGCCCTGTTCCCCAGGTGTTACATAGGCCAACCTATCCGATGATCTCCTAATTCTCTGAAACCTCCATACCCCTCACCTAACTCTTCAGGCTCAGATGCTACTGGGGATACTTCAGGTCTGCTTGGTGAATCCTCTCTCGAACTATCACTCACGACTCCTGCAGCTCGGAGCCCCCTGTCCCGTGTCCATGCCCCGCTTCCTTTCCTTCAGGGTCCTGCTGTAACCCAGGCAGTCCACAGATAGCGCCCCCCCCCCACTTCACCTGTCTCAATGGGAGAAGGGCCGGAAGTCTCTTCCTCAATCACTGGGGAGTTAGCGAAAGGCAGCATATACCATACATTCAGATCCTCATCCTCCAAATCAGTATTCCTCTCAGGGGTGGGGGCTGGCCTAACAGGCCCAATCCCATCCTCTGGTTTCACCCGGAAAACTGGTAGGTTTGGCATCAGACTCTCCACCACATACGGTGTGGCCGCCCATCGGTTAGCCAACTTGTGCTTTCCAGGTAGCCCCAAATTCTTTATGAGGACTTGATTTCCCAGCAGGAGTTGGGAAAACCTCATCTTCTGATCATACCTCCTCTTATTTCCTTGATTCTGCTTGGTGGCCGCAACCCCAGCTAATTCATAAGTCCTTTTCGGCTCTCTCCTCATATCAGACATACTTCAGATAAGTCTTCGGTGGTAAGTCACCCTCGTCAGTCAATGGGCAACCTCGCCTCGCGCCCAAACATCAGATAATATGGCGAGCACCAGTAGCTTCATTTTGTGTACAGTTGTAACAGTGAACCAGATGCCCCATACGTTGACTCCACTTGCTCTTCTTGCTGACCTCCAGGGTCCCGAGCATGTCTAGCAAGGTGCGGGTGATAGGGCGTGGTTCTTGACTTCTCAACTCCAAGCATGCCTGGTATCTCATAGGTAAGTCTGCTCTCAAAGTCCTGTCCCTAGTCAATATGTATCCGCCTGGGAAGGCCATAATAAATGAAATACTTCTCCCATAACACTTTTGCCACCCTAGTCACCCTCTGGTCCTTGGTAGGAAAAGCCCGAGCATATTTGGCGTAGTGGTCCGTGATGACTAAGACATTTGCCGTGTTGCTGGCATCAGGTTCCATTGACAGGAAATCCATACACACCAGGTCCAGAGACCCCGCACTCTGCAAGTGGGACAGAGGGCCGGCCTGCACAGGCAGTGTCTTCTGCCGCATGCATCGAATGCACGACTTGCAGTATTCTTCGACCTCTGATTTCATCTGGGGCCAGTAAAACTGGTCTCTTGAGTAATCCATAGGTCTTTTCCATCCCCAAATGTCCAGAATCATCATGAAGTGACTTCAACGCAATCCTCCGCTACTTCTCAGGCAGAACCAGCTGGCAACGCCGATGTCGGTCCGGGGGTGACGAGACCTGGTATAAGATCTGGTTCTTCAACTCCAACTGAGGCAATTCTTTCAGTAATGGAGGCACCGCCACGTGTTTCGTCTTCTCTGCCTGAGCCCTGTCTCTCTTTTCGACCGCTGACCAATTGGTACCAATGCCCAGATCATCTCGCTGAGCAGCTGCCACTTCCCCAGAACTCAATTCCGGCAACTGATTTGTCTTCAGAGCAGTCAGGTTACAATAAACTTAGGGTATGGCATCATCAGAAGCTCCCAATTCATCCACCGCTCGATCCTGCCTCTTCTTTTCCTCTGCCTTCATGGTGATCACAAACTGACACTTTTGAAGGGGTGTAGCCCTTCACAAGTCTTCGATATTAACCACGGAACCTGAGGAGTGAGCGCAGAGCACTTACAGTCTGGGGACTTGGCCAAGAGGTCACCGCTTCTATCTTAACCGGGTCTGTAGCTACTCCATTCCAGGAGATTATGTCCCCGAGATAGCTAACAGATGTTTTGCAGTACTGGCACTTGTTCAGGGAAAGCTTTAACCCTTCAGCTTTCAGGCAGCCGAGCACCTTCAGTAGCCTTGCTTCCTGTTCTTCCAAGGTGGATCCAAATACTATGAGGTCATCCAAATTCACCAATACCTCAAGCAAGTTCATGTCCCTCACCATCTTCTCCATGACCTGCTGGAAGGTTGCAGGGGCTCCCGATATGTCCTAGGGCATCCTTTTGAACTGGAAGCATCCCAAGGGGCATATAAATGCCGTCTTCTCTTTGTTGGCCTCACTCATGGGGATCTGGTAATATCCACTCCTCAAGTCCAGCACACTGAACCACTTCACACCACTCAGGCAGGCCGGAATGTCTTCGACCCTCAGGACCATACACTGGTTAGGGACTGTTCAGAGTCCTGTAGTCCACACATATCCATACCTTCCCATTCTTCTTCCGGGCCACTACTACTGGGGACACATCGGGGCTTTGGGACTCACTGATGATCCCAGCTTCCTTCAACTTACACGTATGCTGCCGCACGTCTTCACGTCTGCAGGAGCCAGTCTCCACGACCTCTCTCTGTGCTCGGTCACCCGGATAGTGTGACGAGTGCTCTTGAAACAACCCACATCAAACTCGCCAATGGAAAAGACACCTTCCAGCTTCAACATCTTCTCCATCAGCCTCCTTTTCCAACCCGGCGGTGCTGGGGAGTCCCCAAAGTTGAATGACTCAGCGGTCAACTTTCCCCCTTTTCCAATAGTTTCTCCCCAGAGTGCCTTGCGGGGGCACTAGACATTACCGCCACTGGGAACAGATGTACCAGGGGCATTCCCCACTTGAAGTTGACCTCCCTCTTCGTAGTGTTCCTGACAATCACTGCCATCCTGTTCGTCTGTACAACTGAGGGCTTCTGCAATTCCAGCCTCACCAGTAACCCAGCAGGAAGTCCCGACTCCCCCTTTCGGTCTTCCAGAGCATCCTCTCAGAGGACATTGCCTTCAGGCACTCTGGGAAATCTGGAGGTCCCCATTACTCTCACTACTTCCCTGGACCATACCATCATCGGCTTCGACTGGGTGAACCACACAGTCCCTCATCTAGATTCAGTATCTGGCCCAATGCAGCCACGTATTTCCTCAAAAGCAGCCTGAAACACTGGGTGCACAGACAACGTTCCCAGAAAGCTCTCAAACGCCTTCTCCTTGCAGACCCCCATGAGCCTCCTCACAAGAGGGGTGTTGGTCCCCACCAGGATTGAAACGCCGTCTGTCTCAACAGGGTCCGGACAAACCAGCACCACTGTATCAAGAACCTCAGACACTCCCACAGCGGCCTCTAAGAACTCCAGTTTCACTGACAAATAACCATCGTATGGATAATCACCGGCACTGATACCCCAAATCTCCAGTGGCCTCAATGGTGTGAAGGGTAAATGCTTCAGATACCGGTTGTAAAATGAACGGTGCAGTAACTCGGTGTCGAGTATGGCTTTAATGTAAATACCCTCTATCTGTAGTGACACACTGGAGCATGATCCCACTAAGCCTTCAGGAACAGGGTCTTTTGCTTTTGGGCGTTCATTGCTACATTGCTGGGAACGTGCTCCCCCAGAGACACCGGGCTGTTCCCTCAGTGGATCCCCTCTAAGTTTTCCCAACAACTCTCCCTGTTGAGGTACCCGGGGGCTCACTCTCCTTCTGGTGTGACACTTGCTGCCAGCAGCCCTCCGCGTTGTTCGTCCCCTCGGGGAATCCGCCCCCCATCAGCTCCATCATATGGGGGGGTCACACCCGCTGATAACAGCCAAAACATCTCCGTTCTCAACTCCCCTACCGCTCCCCAGGGTAGGCTATCTGTGGTCACTTCACTGCAGGGGACCACTACCGAGGACTGTACCCTGCTGACGGAGGCCTCCCGCACCTCTGACGCATTCTCCTCTTCCCATACCTCTCTGATCAGCTCAACAAAAGAGGGAGGGGGACTGTCGGAGACCCCAAGCGATCAGGTTCTGGGACTGGGCACCCCTAGCTATCTGGTCCATTCTTAACTGATCCACCTCAGCCGCCCGAATGACCCCTCTGCACTGCAAGCAATTTAGCTGCCTCTCTAGCCGAAAAATATAAGCAGAAAGTTTCTCCCCCTTCTCCTGACGCATGTTCAGAAACCCCACCATGAGCTCCATTGGGCTTCCAAAAGCATTGTCCAGTGCTTGCAGATAATTGACGGCTGTCGCTACGGGATAATTTAACCTGACAGTTCTGACAATGTCAACGGCCCACCCATTCAAACTTCCATCCAATCTCTGTCGTTTTTCATCATCCGAGCACTGCCACTCATTTAACAACTGAGAGGCCCGCTCCACCCACATCTCATATTCCTCCTCCCCTTTAGGGGTGGGCGTTATTCCAGAGTATAGGTGGAGCCTACCATAGCTGGAACTTTGAATCTAATTTTTCCATTTATTTGCCAGAGAAGTAAGGGCAGATACTACCTCAGAATTCTCACCCTTTGGGGACGTGGACTAATTAGACATTCCAAATCCACCCACTCTTACCCCTCACTACTCAGAAATGACAGAACCCTGTCTTTGAAATCTCTGCCCCAGCTACCTCAGCGCTGGCCTGCATTAAAACCAGAGCTGCGCCCGCCATTTTATCAAACTTCCGCTCACAATCGTAGCATTAACAGTGGAATTAACAATTCATCCGGAGTACAAATATCTGCCCCACTGGTTCATTGCTCAGGGTAATCACAGCATCCAACGGAATTAATCCCGAATGTAGCCCCCACAATTGTAACACTCGCTTCGTCTAACAGCTTAATATAGGGGATGATAACCCCCTGCCTGGCCAAACTTGGGTAGATGCTGCGCGATGTGTCCCCTGTTACAAATCAGTACCCCAAAATAACAAACAGTACACAATATGTGATTAAACAATTAAGCATTATAACTCTTACTTTGACTATATGGTTGGTAGAGAAATGAAATATTAAACAAAAACGGCCCTAAATCTTACTAAACAGACTGTGCACAAAGTTGGAGCTCACTCATAGGCTGATCGGTCCCCACTGACCTCCTCTGATCATCGCTGCCCTTCGGACTCTCGCTCCAAGTCCACCCTGCCTGGTGGTCTACCAAATCTCTCCATTTGTGTCTTCTCCTTTCATCTCTCTCTCTCCCTCTGGCAAAAGCCCACGAAATCAACTACTTCCAGAATCACAAGACAGGGCAACAAAATCCTGATTGGCTAACGTGCAGCAACAGTCCTGTTATCTCCAGCCATAACCCAAACATTGCTGCTACAGAGAAACCATTACTTCAGGAGTGAACATTACAAAAACCCATTACATTAGCAGAGAAACCTTACAGCGTGTTACACAGGCAATTCGAAGAACTTCTAGTGGGACTGGAGAGAATTGCACGGGAGGCATTCAAAGGTATTGTTGAAAATTTTCTTGGCAACTAAGAAAACACAAAACTACATGTTGGCAGTGTGCTTCCAGCATTCAAGACCGTGAAGGGCGATGTGTCACTAAAGATTCATTTTCTGCATTCCCATTTAGACTTTTTCCCTGCAAATCTTGGCGCTGACAGTGATTAACACGGTGAAAGGTTTCACCAGGAGATTGCAGTCATGGAGAAAGGGTATCAGGGCAACTGGAATCCATCAGTGCTGGCTGATTATTGTTGGACACTTAAGCGAGAAGCTTCAGATACAGAGTATAAATGAAAATCATCAAAACATATTTAGCTTGTTGAACTATTGCAAAGCTTCAGCATCAAAATGTAATTAAACACATTATATTCAATAAAATTTAATTTCTTTTTCTCTAAATCCCTATGTGATACAATTATTCTAAAATTTGTGTTCAGCATCAAGTGGTCTATCATAAACAAAAAAAAATTCAGAGGAAGCAACACTTTTGAAAGAACTTGTTGTCCAGTGTGATCAATGATCTTTAAACATATTATATATACCCTGAGCATGAAGGAACAGCTCCCACCTTACTTTGAAAACCCAAACCTTGGGAAATGTATACTGTTTTTGATGAACACAGTGAAATTCTCAATCCCTTTTAGTGATGTGATCCTACAAAAAGATGGGGAAAAAAAAGTTTTTAAAAAGCTGAACAAGATCCAGTAGAAAAGCTTAGCAATTTCTTTATGGAGGCAATAGAGATCATGAGAAACCAAACCAAATTTGTGATCACACATAATAATCTTTTTAAGTCAGAATTTTAATTTGATGATGTGCTGTGTACCATCTTTCTAGCATCATCCATTGTTCATCCACTGATCAATCCCTTAGCCTGTTTACCCAGTCCACTTTGGAGAAAACTACCTTCGTACTTTTGTAAATGCCCATATTGAAGTTGAAGACACTGGTTTCCGACCCTAATGCTCTCAGTCAACTCTATCTGGAATTCTACCACTCGCTGGGATCTTTTAACCATCTTTCAGACATGTGCTTAGTCCTTTAATCTTATATACCAATTTGCCCGTGGCTCAGGCAGTATCTGGGGGTTCACCCTTATAGTGCTGTTTTTTAAATTTTTCCACAAGTTGTTCTTAATCCCTCTGCAAAACTGGCCTAATGCTACCCATGCCCTTTGAGGCTCACTAGACCACAATAACTGATCCCTCTCCTCCCATTCCAAGGTCTTCTCCAACCCAGGAGACGTCCTTAATCCTGGTCCCACAGCTTTCAGGCCTCTCCCCCTTTGCTGCAGAGAACAGTGTCTTTTCTCCTAACTATGCTGTCCTTCATGACTTTTCTCTCCGCTCTGGAATGGCCTCTGGTATGAGGCACATTCTGTCTGCAGTCCCCACCTCCATTTGGAGAGCAAGAATTCGGTACCTGTTACAGAAGGGTAAATGTTAAAGCTTCTCTATAGCTACTCCCTAGATCCCTCCACCTGCTTCTCTTCAAGTCACATCATCCCGTCGCTGAGTACTGATCAAATTTGTGGAACTTACTCTATGAGACTACCTCTTGAAACATGATATTTCTGAGGCATATATAGATAGCTGGGGTGTTTAGGGCTTTTTCACGGTACTAATAATTCAGTTGTGTACGGTGTGTTATGGCTCACGATAGTCTTTCCATGACCATGATTGTTCTTGGCAAGTTTTTCCACAGAAGCAGTTTGTCATTGCCTTCTTCTGGGCAGTGTCTTTAGAAAATGGGTGACCCCAGCCATTGTCAGTACTCTTCAGAGATTGTCTGCCTGCCGTCAGTGGTGGCATAACCAGAACTGTATATTGGTTAAAATAGGAAGGTGCTTGGGAAACAGAAATTAGGGTATTTAGCTTTGTATTAGCTGAGTAGTATTAAGTGTTATTTGGTAACTGGAAAGAAAACACACAGTACTGTGTAAAGGTCTCAGCACCCCAGCTATATTTATTTATTTATTTGGCCTTCTCCGCCCTTCGAACCGTGCTGCCCAACAGACCCCCAACTTAATCCCAGCCTAACCACAGGACAATTTACAATGACCAATTAACTTACCAACCGGGCAACACACACAAAATGCTGGAGGAACTCAGGAGGCCAGGCAGCATCTACGGAAAAGCGTAAACAGTTTAAGTTTTGGGCTGAAGCATCGACTGTTTGCTTTTTTGCATAGATGCTGCCCGGCCGGCTGAGTTACTCCACATTCGGCGTGGGTTGCTCAGATTTCCAACATCTGCAGGTTTTCTCTGGTTTGTAACCTACCAATTGGCACGTCTTTGGACTGTGGGAGGAAACCAGAGCACCTGGAGGAAACCCACCTGGTCACGGGGAGAACGTACAAACTCCTTACAGGCAGCGGCAGGAACTGAACCCGGGTCGCCGGTACAGCAAAGCGTTGAGCTATTCACTACGCTACTGTGCCACCCCCTACACTAACGTGCCCCTGACGCTATATGTGCCCGGGACTGTAGCCCTGTCCTTCCTGAAGTGCCACAATGTCTGAAACTCAGGCTCCTTAGTGAAAGTTCCTCGAGCAGGCAGCACTTGCTGAGATATGATCACTCTGAACGGCAGTGCTAGAACTGAGCAGTGTCACTTGCTCAGCTTATTAACTATTCAGTTAGTTAGGTGAATTCGTTTAGAGTGTATCTTCACCATGCTCTTTCTCTCTCTGTTTTGTTTTCTGCGGATGCTACCTAACCAGTTGATACTTTCCAGTAATTTATTGTGCTTATGCATATTGTCAACCCCCCAGCCGAAGTTGCTTGACGTTAATATCAACAGTAGTTGCCAAATAATAGCTGTAACACTACAGATAGCTAATCATAAGAACGGCCGTGGTAAGAAGCAGTAGTTAGCAAGAGCGTTATAAAAACCTCGTTGACGCTGCGTTCTCGACTGGACACCAGGCATAGACTTCACACGTCTTTATCGAATCACGGAAAGTTACACATCTCCCTGTCTTTACCCCTGTGCAGGAAGAGTGATCGTGAGCATGATTAAAAGCAATTGAAACTTTCTCCTGTTTATTGCAGCAATTTATTTTGGTAAATAATAACTTGGGAAACTCATTGGTTCAATGGAGACCAAGCCCCGAAAATAATCAGATTCCTGACTTTCCTTTGTATGCCCGGTGCCAGTCTTTGTAAACCAGGCTGGCAGCCCCTGGAGTTTTCAGGGGGCAAAAACAGTGATAATGACACCCCACTCCCAACACTAAGGGCTAAAATCTGGGCTGGTTTTGATGGATAAGAGCAACAGTATAGATTTTATATTATATCTTTCATATTTCCAAGCACCACTGGTCACAAATTTTAGAAATTTGCCACTCTTGAATCAAATAAAAAAATATTAAATGGCATGATAAAACTACAGATTGAAGAGATAAAATGTAAGATGCACCTCAAAGAGAGAGATTTGGAACAGCGTGGATGTGGAGAGGATGCTTCCTATGGTGGGACAGTTTAGGAACGGAGGACACAGCCTCAGAATAGAGGGACATCCTTTTAGAACAGTGGTGAGGAGGAATTTCTTTAAGTGGTGAATCTGTGGAACTCACTGCCACAGGCAGCTGTGGGGGCCAAGTCTTTATGTATATTTAATGCAGAGGTTGATAGATTCTTCCTTAGTCAGGGCATGAAGGAATACGGGGAGAAGGCAGGTGATTGGGGCTGTGAGGAAAAATGGATCAGCCATGATGAAATTGTGGTACAGACTTGATGGGCTAAATAGCCTAAATCTGCTCCTATATCTTTTGGTCTAATAGCAAGGGAAATCTACAACTTAATCCTCGGCAGCTGAATGAATAATGCTTTGCTATTAGAAATGGAACTGCTTTATTATCAAGATACAGTGAAAAACTTGTTTTGCATACTGTTCATACAGATCAAGTCATTACACGGTGCAAAGAGATAGTACGAGATAAAAGAATAACAAAATCCAGAATAAAGTACAGTTCAGGTAGACAGTAAGGTGCAAGATCATAACAAGGTGGTTTGTTGGGTCAAGTGCCCATATTATTGTACTCGGGAACCACTCAATCATCTTACAACACCAAGGTAGAAGGTGTCCTTGAGAGGTAAGGTTGTAAAATGGAATTTGCAAGAGACTGGAACTCAAGAATGAGAAATATCTCAGAATCTGTTAGTCTGTAGAAAAACAATGATGATACGTGAGGTTTTGTCAAACCGGTCATCAATATTGGTCAGCAAGGACACGGGCATTAATTGAATGGAATTTGATGCAGATTAGGAATTGGTCAACAGAATTTGATATGACTTTTGGAGAGAGAGGGCAAAAGGTCTTTCTGATCAACTAAATAGAATACAGAGCACCATGTCACTGAAGCCTGCAATGTAATGGGAGTCCTGGATTTAACCTCCATACAATTAGCAACTTGAAATCATTATCTAAAACTTGCAATCAGCAGTGAGCTCCCTGCTATCACTATAAAGGATTGTGCGTACGAAGACCTCCCAGAGCAACTCGATAGAAAGTACAGACAGGCTCCAACCTCAGGAATGGTGTCCCTGAGGCAAAGCCAGTTCTTCCGGTAGTGGGGAACAAGAACAGCTCTGCCCACAAAATGCTAAAATATACTCTTTACATCTGGCTTGGCCACCTGATCCTGTTTTAGCCAGCCGTTGAAGTACAAAATGTTTAAATTAACATTAATAATCATGCCAAAGATTTTAAAAGGCTTAAAAGATAAATTGAATGCATTAAAAATCAATAAATTTAAGCATGTACCTTCTACCTTGTTGACTCTTAGAATGGACGCCCCAGTTCAAGCACTGGGGATTTGTATCAAAATCGTGCTCTGTGAGGATTCAGACTGGACAGCATAGTCACGAAACTTCTGCTGGAAGGCTGCTGGGAGGATGGAACCTCCATCTTATTCACACCAGCATCAAAATCCTAAACTTCCTGGCATTTTCATGAGGGTACACTAATGGTTCTTTGCAAAACTGCCAGTATTTCCTGAAAAGAATCAAGTCTTATTTTTCCTCATATATAGTGTATAATCCTCCAAGAGGACCACAACCTTGTCGTGGTTTGGAGGCTTGCGTGCCTCAATGACACAGAGAGCTATGATCTGGCTCTTGGTAGGGGCACCCCCATGCCAAACAGGTCAGAGGGTAGAGGTCAGACTATGAGTGGTCCACCAGTCCTCCAGGTTTGGAGGTTCAGCTCAGGGGTAACAACCCTGATTGGTTAAAACAAAATTGTTATGGAAAGAACAATGAAAATCCTTCTACTTCTCAGTGCGACGGTATTCCTGAGTACCCACCCGGGGCTGACAGTAGTGAAAACTGAGAGGAAGCTACTGACACGATGAAAGAGGTTCTGAACACCACTAGAGATGGAGACAACACACACAAAATGTTGAAGGAACTCAACAGGCAAGGCAGCATCTCTGGAAAAAAGTACATCAACTGTACTTTTTTCCTGTAGATCTGCCTGGCCTGCTGAGTTCCTCCAGCACTTCGTGTGTGTTGCTTCGATTTCCAGCATCTGCAGATATTTTCTTCTTTGTGACTAGAGATGAAGACCTTCATTGCTGCCCTAAATGCCAGTGGTGTAATGGGCAGTAGGTAAGTAAGAAATAATGCATAATGCTAAAATAATTTTGCAAGTTATTTCATTTTTCCCTCTATACCATCCTTTTCCCACAACCATGTCATTTGATACAGTACCGTTTCCAAGAGGACCCATTTCTCCAGGCACACAGTCTGAGTTAGTCGTACAGTTCGATCCAGGTATAACATAGTGCTAGGAAACAATTTAACAAGATTTGACTACTTTTGTTAAAGAAACTTCTTTTAAATCAGAGAGAGAAGACCACAAATTAAAAATGCATCCATTAACATTTATTCCAATTAAGATTTTAAAATAGCTAATAACATTGAAAGAATTCAAAAATGTTATCATCTGAAGAAAAACTCAGAGCACTATAATAAAATGTGTGTAATGAAATAAGATAAGCAAAACACTTTGATTTGCATGTCATGCATATTGATCATCACAGATGTCATCCATAGGGAGGGTGTGTAGGAAAGAAGGGTTAGATTGATTGAGGAGTAGACAATAGGTGCAGGGGTAGGCCATTCGACCCTTCTAGCCAGCACCACCATTCACTGTGATCATGGCTGATCATACACAATCAGTACCCCATTCCTGCCCTCTCCCCATATCCCTTGACCCCGCTATCTATAACAGCTCTATCTAACTCTCTCTTGAATGCATCCAGAGACTTGGCCTCCACTGCCTTCTGGGGCAGAGCATTCCATATATCCACTACTCTCTGGGTGAAAAGGTTTTTCCGCATCTCTGTTCTAAATGGTCTATCCCTTATTCTTAAACTGTGGCCTCTAGTTCTGGACTCACCCATCAGCGGGAACATGCTTCCTGCCTCCAGCGTGTCCAATCCCTTACTAATCTTATATGTTTCAATCAGATCCCCTCTCATCCTTCTAAATTCCAGTGTATACAAGCCCAGTCGCTCCAATCTTTCAACAAATGACAGTCCCGCCATTCCGGGAATTAATCTTGTGAACCTACGCTGCACTCCCTCAATAGCAAGAATGTCCTTCCTCAAATTTGGAGACCAAAACTGCACACAATACTCCAGGTGGGGTCTCACCACCTGGAGTAGGTTTAAAGGATAGCACAACTTTATAGGCCAAGGGGCCCAAACTGTGTTCTATGTTCTATATTATTTTATTACAACAGTGCATTGAGGGTAAAACAATTACAGAATGCAAAATAAAGTTTTACAGAGAAAGTGCAGTACAGGTAGACTATAAGGTAAAAGGCGTTCTCAAGGGAGATTGTGCGCTCCTGAATCTATTTTATCATACTAGGGGACCATTTTATAGAATCGCAGAGAAGTACAGTACAGAAACTGGCCCTTCAGCCCATCTAGTCTATACCAAATCATTTAAACTGCCTAGTTCCATCCACCTTACCCCTGCCATCCATGTATCTATCCAAACTTCTCTTAAACATTGAAATCAAGCTCGCATGAACCTCCTGTGCTGGCTGCTCATTCCACACTCTCATGACCCTCTGAGTGAAGACTTCACCTTTCACCCTCTAGATGTAATGACCTCTAGTTGTAGTCCCACCCAACCTCACTAGAAAAAACCTGCTTGCATTTACCCGATCAGAACCCCTCATAATTTTGTATACCTCTATCAAATCTCCTCTCAATCTTCTATGTTCTACGGAATACAGTCCTAACATTCAATCTTTCCTTATTACTTAGGTCCTCCAGTCCCAGCAACATTCTTGTAAATTTTCTCTCTACACGTTCGACCTTCTTTACATCTTTCCTGTAGGTAGGTGACCAAAGCTGCACACAATACTCCAAATTAGGCCTCACCAACATCTCACACAACTTCACCATAACATCCCATCTCCTGTACTCAATACTTTGATTTATGAAGGCAAATGTGCCAAAAGCTTTCTTTACGACCTTATCTACTTGTGATGCACACTCAATGAATTATGAACCTGTATTCCCAGATCCCTTTGTTCTACCACACTCCACAGTGCCTTTTGTTCACTGTGTAAGACCTCCCCTGGTTTGTTCAAATGAAGTGCAAAACCTTGCACTTGTCTGCATTAAATTCCATCTGTCATTTTTTAGCCTGTTGTTCCAGCAGGTCCAGATTCCACTGCATGGTCTGATGGTCTTCTTTGCTGTGCACTGCATCCCCAGTCGCAGTGTCATCTGCAAATTAGTGACCTGGTTAACCACATTTTCCAGATTATTGATATAGATGACAAACAACAACACACCCAGCACCGATCTCTGCAGCACTCCACTAGACACAGGCTTTCATTCAGAGGCAGCCATCTACTACCACTCTTCAGTGTCTCCCACAAAGCCGATGTCTAATCCAATTTACTTCCTCATTTTGAATGCCAAGCGACTAAACCTTCTTGACCAACCTTCCATGTGGGACCTTGACAAATGCCTTGCTAAAGTCCATGTAGACAACATCCAATGCCTTGCCTTATCAACTTTCCTGGTAACTTCCTCGAAAAACTCTGTATGATTGGTTTGACACCACTTACTGCACACAAAGCCATGTTGACTATCCCTAATCAGCCCATCTTTCCAAATACTCATATATCCAGTCCCTTAGAATACCTCACAATAACTTTCCCACTACTGATTATAGGCTTACCGGCCTATAATTTCCTGGTTTATTTTTAAGAGCCTTTCATAAATAGTGGACAAACAATAGCTATCCTCCAATCCTTCGGTATTTCATCTATGGCTAAGGATGATTTAAATATCTCTGCTAGGCCCCATACAATTTCTGCACTTGCCTCCCACAGGGTCAAAGGACACACCTTGTCAGATTGCTCTACCCTAATTTGCCTCAAGACAACAGACTCCTCCTCCTCTGTAATGTGAATAGGGTCTATGACCTCACTTCTATAGATACTGTGCCCATCTCACAATAAATATAGATGCATAAAATCCATTTTAGATCTCCCCCACTACTGATGTCAGGCTCACCAGCCTATAATCTCCTGATTTATTTTTAGAGCCTTTCTTAAACAGTAGAACATCAATAGCTATCCTCCAACCCTCCAGTACCTCATCTGTGGCTAAGGATGATTTAAATATCTCTGCTAAGGCGCATACAATTTCAGGGGGTCATCCTTTTGCTCTTAACATATCTATAGAAGCCCTTGGGATTATGCCTCACCTTGTCTGCTAGGGCAACCTCATGCCTTCTTGTAGCCTTCCTGATATTTTTCTTAAGTGTTCTCTTGTATTTTTTATACTCCATAAGCACCTCCTTTGTTCCTACCTGCCCATACCTGCCATATGCCTTGTTTTTCTCTTAAACAAGGCCTCAATATCTCTTTAAAGCCAAGGTTCCCTAAAACTGTTATCTTTAACTTTTATCCTGACAGGAATATTACAAGCTTTGTACACTCAAAATTTCACTTTTGTAGGCCTCCCACTGACCAAAAGCACCTTTGCCAGAAAACAATCTGTCCCAATCCACATTTGCCAGATCCTTTCTGATACCATCAAAGTTGACCTTTCTCCAATTTAGAATCTCACCATGCAGACCAGACCTGTCCTGGTCCATATCTACCTTGAATCGAATGGCATTATGATCACCAGATGCAAAGTGTCCCCTATGCAAATTTCTGTCACCTGCCCTGATTCATTCCCGGATAGCAGATCAAGTGTCGCACACTCTCTCAGTGGGACTTTTATGTACTGATGAAGGACACCTTCCTGAACACATATGACAAACTTTATCCCATCTAGTCCTTTTACAATATGAGAGTCCCAGTCAATATCACTTACTATAACAACTCTCATGCTTCTTGCAACAGTCTACGATCTCTCTACAAATTTGTTCCTCTAAATCCTACGGACGGTTGGGTGGTTTGTAATACAATTCCATGATGTGGTCGTACCTTTCTGATTCCTCAGTCTCACCCATGAAGCCTCAGTAGGCGGGCTCTCCAGTCTGTCCTGACTGAATGCTGGCATGACATTGTCCCAGACGAGCAACACCACACCCTCTGCCCCGCTCTGTTGCATCTAAAACAATGGAACCCCATAATATCGAGCTACTAGTCCTGCCCCTTCTGCAACCATGACTTACAATATCATAATTCCAAGCGTTGATCCATGCCGAGCTCATCCGTCTTTCCTTTCTGCACTGAAATATACGCAGCTCAGGACACTAGTCACATCGTGCTCAACCTTTCGATTTCTTCCTATTTCTGGCCTCACTTGCATGTGGCACAGGTAGACAGTAGGTGCAGGAGTAGGCCATTCGGCCCTTCTAGCCAGCACCGCCATTCACTGTGATCATGGCTGATCATACACAATCAGTAGCCTGTTCCTGCCCTCTCCCCATATCCCTGGACCCCGCTATCTATAAGAGCTCTATCTAACTCTCTCTTGAATGCATCCAGAGACTTGGCCTCCACTGCCTTCTGGGGCAGAGCATTCCACATATCCACCACTCTCTGGGTGAAAAGGTTTTTCTGCATCTCTGTTCTAAATGGCCTACCCCTTATTCTTAAACTGTGGCCTCTAGTTCTAGACTCACCCATCAGCGGGAACATGCTTCCTGCCTCCAGTGTGTCCAATCCCTTAATAATCTTATATGTTTCAATCAGATCCCCTCTCATCCTAAATTCCAGTGTATACAAGCCCAGTCACTCCAATCTTTCAACATATGACAGTCCCGCCATTCTGGGAATTAACCTTGTGAACCTACACTGCACTCCCTCAATAGCAAGAATGTCCTTCCTCAAATTTGGAGACCAAAACTGCACACAACACTCCAGGTGGGGTCTCACCAGGGCCCTGTACAGCTGCAGGAGGACCTCTTTACTCCTATACTCAATATAGCAATCCTGAGATCACAACCGTGGTTGCCCTGTCTTTTAACTTAGCGCCTAACTCCCTAAACTCACTTAGCAGAACCTCGTCACTCTTCTTACCGACGTTATTGGTACCTACACTGACCATGACCCCTCCCACCTAAGAATGCCGAGGATTTGATCCGAGGTGTCTTGGACTCTGGCACCCGGAGGCAACGTACCATCTGGGAATCTCGTTCTTGTCCACAGAACCTCCTATCTGTTCCCCTAATGAATCCCCTGTCACCACAGCTCACCTCTTCCCCCCCTTCCCATCTGAGTCACAGTCAGACTCAGTCCCAGTGACCTGACTACAGTGATTTCCTCTGTTAGGTCATCCCCCACCAACAGTATCCAAAGTGATATACCTGTTGTTGAGGGGGAATGGGAGCAGGGGTGCTCTGTATTGGCTGCTTAACCCCGTTCTCCTTCCTGACCATCATCCAGTTTCCTGTGCCCTGCAACTTGGGAGTAACTACCTCCCTATATGTCCTACCTATCACCCCTCAGCCTCCCGAATGATCTGGAGTTCATCCAGTTCCAGCTCCACCTCCCTAATGCAGAGTGTTAGAAGCTGCAGCTGGATGCATTTCTTGCAGGTGAAGTCATCAGGGACTCTGGAGATCTCCCCACCTTCCCACTTCTCACACAAGGGGGTCTTTGATTATGTCACTGTTTTACTGAGGCAGTGAGAAGTATAGACAGAGTCCATGGAGAGGAGGCTGGGTTTCACGAAGTGCTGAGTTGCGTCCACAACTGGAGTTATAGATGCACAGAAAAGTACAGCACAGAGACAGGCCATTTGGCCCTTCTAGTCCATGTTGAAACCACTTAAACTGCCTACACCCATCGACCTACGCCGTGACCAAAGCCCTCCATACCCCTCCCATCCATGTACCTATCCAAACTTTACTTAAACATTGAAATTGAGCACTCATGCACCAGTTGTACTGGCAGCTCATTCCACACTCTCACGACCCTTTGACTGAAAAAGTTTCCCCTCATGCTCCCCTTAAATTTTTCACCTTTCACACTTAACCCATGACCTCCGGTTGTAGTCCCACACAATCTTAGTGGAAAAAAGCCTGCTTGCATTTACCTTACCTAAACCCCTCATAATTTTGTATACCTCTATCAAATCTCCTCTCAATCTTCTATGTTCCAAGGAATAAAGTCCTAATCTTTCCTTATAACTCAGGTCCTCCAGACCCGGAAATTTTCCCTGTACTTTTCAACCTAATTTACATCTTTCCTGGAGGTACAGCACACAGTACATCAGATTCCGCCTCACCAACACCTGCTACGGCTCTCTGCAGTTTCTTGTGATCACATGCAGAGCAGTTGCCATATCAGGTCGTGATTTATCCAGACAGGATGATTTCCCTGGTGCATCGAGAGAGGAAATGACAGAGAATTGAGCAGAAACCACTGGGGAATATGGGCAGACTGACTATTCTCACTGGCAACATTTTTAACTGATAATAGTTGCATCTGAGGCAATTCATCACTTGCCTGAGCTGATTGATGTAGGAAGAATGCATTTTCCGTCTACAATTGTGTTTAGAATATAGAGCCAATACTAAACTGGGAAAAGGGTATATTCAATTGGAGTCCTATTAATGCCTAATAAAATCCGTAGGAATAGTACAGGTCAGGGCCAGTCAGATGCTAGCAGAGATACAAGACTAGACAGAAACAGGATAATTCAACAGAGGCCAGATTCTGCATAAATGCATCCCTTCCTGTTCACACCCTTGCTGGTGTTTGAAATGCTGGAGATTTATGGTTGAAGCTGTTTCCACTAGTCTGTCCCTTGGCTGACCTTTGTCTTGTACAAAGTGGACTGAAAAGATATTTATGAAAACGTAACAACAGTGGTGTGGTGAACTACATATACCTGTCTGGACACGCCCCCTGCTGACTGCTCCTTTGGCTCCTCCCACAGACCCCTGTATAAAGGTGATGGAGGTCTGAGCCCGGCCTCTCTGTCTCCAGGATGTAGTATGGTGGTCAATCACTGCTTGTTCCTTCTTCCAGTCAATAAAAGCCGATACCTCACTTTTACGTCTCAGAGTGAGTTATTGATGGTGCATCAAGTAGAGATGCAACAGGCCCTGGTCGATATTGTTTGCTGGTGAACATTTCAGGAGTATTATCATAGATCAGAGAGTCTGGTAGACCTTCTACATTTGGAACAGTAATGAGATTTGTACATTTACATGGAGCACTGCCACAAGAAATATCATTCTTCATGAGACCATAAGACCAGAAGATATAGGAGCAAAATTAGGCCATTTGGCCCATTGAGTCTGTTCTGCCATTCCATCATGGCCGATTCAATTTTCCTCTCAGCCCCATTCTCCTGCCTTCTCCCCATACCCCTTTGTGTCCTGTCTAATATAGAAACTATTAACCTCTGCCTTAAATATTCATACAGACTTGGCATCCAGAGCTGCCTCTGACAAAGAATTCCACAGATTCATCACTATCTGGCTAAAGACATTCTCCTCATCTCTGTTCTAAAAGGATGCCCTCTAATCTGAGACTGTGAGACTCTCCCACCATAGAAAATATCTTCTCCACATTCACTCCATCAAGTCCTTTCAGCTTAGGTAGATCTCCAGTAAGTTACCCCTCATTCTTCCCAATTCCAATTTATTCAGGCCTACAGGCATCAAAAGCTCTTCATATGACAAACCATTCAATCCTGGAATCATCTTTGTGAACTTCCTTTGCACCCTCTCCAATTTCAGCACGTCCTTGCTAAGATGAAGGGCCCAAAGGCCCAAGAGAGGCCTCACCAGTGCTTTATAAAGTCTCAACATTACATCCTTGCTTTTATATCAGGGTTTCTCAACTGGGGTTCCGTGAGAGGGTGCTAGGGGTTCTGCGAGAGATTGTGATTAAGGAAAAATAAACGTAGTTTTTTGAACTCCACGCAACGTGTGATGCTAGTGCTCGCAGTGGAGGGCAGTGACCGAGCAGCCCCGTTAGCAGACTCGTCAGAGGTTGCTCAGCCAGTGTGGCAGTGCGCGGTTGGACCATGTTTATTTGGTTGAGACCATAGGGAAAGGGGAGGTCATTGATAATTGGTGAGTGCTGTACTGCATGGAAGGGAGGACGGTAGGCTGGTAATTGGTGAATGCTGTATGGCGAGGAAGGGAGGACGGTAGGCTGGTAATTGGTGAATGCTGTATGGCGAGGAAGGGAGGACGGTAGGCTGGTAATTGGTGAATGTTGTATGGCGAGGAAGGGAGGACGGTAGGCTATTGAGGAGCATGAAGTGCATTTTCTGAGCATTGAATAGACTCGCCCAACTTGGGCTGTGATATTTACTGACCTGCCCTGGGACAAGTTCTGGATTTCTGTGAAAGGAAAGTATCCTGCCATTCATAGGAAAGCAATGAACATTTTGCTGCTGTTTTCAACTTCTTACATGTGTGAGCTTTCTTTTCTTTGTTCAACAACCATCAAGAGCAAGGATAGAAATGATCACATTTCAGCTGAAGTTGAAATCCATGTGTGCTTATCTCAAGTTTGACCCAGAATTGTGAAATGTGCAAAGGAAATAAAGAGATTAATTTCAAGAAGGGCAAGCTAAGCTTAATTATCTCTGTTTTTCAAGAAAGGTTGGCTAAAAATTCATTCTCTACTCAAAAGAGTATTGACAATTATTTTTGGATTATAACATCTACAACTTACTGATTACGCTAACTAATGTACTGTGAGCTGTAGATATAATAATTTTTATGCAGGGGTTCCCTGAGACCTGAAAATTATTTCAAGAGTTCCTCTAGGGAAAAAATGTTGAGAAAAGTTGTTTTATATTCTAGTCCTCTCGAAATGAATGCTAAGATCACATTTGCCTCCCTCACCTCAGACTCAACCTGCAAATTAACCTTTAAGGAATCTTGCACAAGCACTCCCAAATCCTTTTGAGCCTCAGTTTTTTTTGTACTTTCTCTCTATTTAGAAAGTAGTCAACACTTTCATTCCTTCTATCAAAGTGCACTTCCTGACATTGTATTAAATCTGCCACTTCTTTGTCCATTCTTTGTTGAAGTCCTTCTGTAGCCTCTCTACTTCCTCAAAATTACCTGCCCCTTCACCTACCTTTGTATCATCAGCAAATATGGCCACAAAGCCTTCAATTCCATCATCCAAATCATTGACATATAACATAAAATGAATCTGTCCTAACACAGACCACTGTGGAACACCACTAGTCATTCGTAGCCAAACAGAAAATGGTCCCTTCATTCCCACTCTTTGCCTCCTGCCAATCAGCCACTGGTTTATCCATGCTAGAATCTGTCCTGTTAAGTAGACTTATGTGTGTCACCTTGTCAAAGGCCTCCTGAAAAACAAGGTACACAACGGATCTTTTTTGTCTATCCTGCTTGCTACTTCTTCAAAGAATTCCAACTGATTTGTCAGGCAAGATTTTACCTCGAGGAAAACATGTTGACTACACCTCATTTTATCACGTGCTTCCAAGTACCCTGAGACCTCAGCCTTAATAACTGACTCCAACATCTTCCCAACCACTGAGGTCAAACTAACTCTCCTATAATTTTCTTTCTTCTGCCTCTTTCCCTTCTTGAAGAGTGGAGTGACATTTGCAATTTTCCGGTCTTCTGAAACCATTCCAGAATCTAGTGATTCTTGAAGAATCATTACTAATTCCTCCACAATTTTTTCAGCCACCTCTTTCAGAACCCTGTTGTGTACACCATCTGGTCCAGGTGACTTATCTACCCTAAGACCTTCCCGTTTCCTAAGAGCCTTTTCTCCAGTTATGGTAACTTCACACCCCTGACCCCTGATGGCGCTGGTGAAGCTCTGCGACTACTTGCTGATGGCAAATAAAACAAAGAAAACAACTAAATACTTTATTAATCACAGGTTATTCCTTGCACTCGGACCCAGGCCCTGTCACTTCGATACGCTGGCCTATTGTTTTCTGCTAAACAATCACTGCAAACAATAACCTGTAGCCTCCTGGTCAGAGTTGAGCTTTTGAACTGACTGTACAGCTTGGCATTTTCGGGGTAGGAACTGAAATCTCCAAGGAGTAGTTCAGTTGTGGAGCAGTGTGTGTGGGCTGAATCGAAGCAGCGGAGTCCGGGCCAGAGAGGCCAACTTACAGGCAATTTGGTTTGGCAGAACCGAGGCACGGAGAACGGAAGTGATGCAGAGTCAAAGTGGCAGGGCCTGAGAGTGAAGAAAGACCCAACGAGTGATCGATTTAAGGACTGAGTCAAATTGGAAAAGTTGGGTATGGGCACCAGCCTGACAGTATATCGAAGTGACAGGGCCTGGGTCCGAGTGCAAGGAATAACCTGAGCTTGGAACGATTTAAACACTGGGTCAGATTGAGAAAGGTCAGGGTGTCCAGGCCAGAGGCGAGGGATGGGCCGGTTCAACTACTGCTTCGCGAGTTCTAGTCGACTCTGCACTGGACTTTAGCTCGATGCTCTACGAGGTTTAATCATCACTGTACTGAATTTTGGCTGTGGCTTGCAACTATCAAGGTGCAGACTCACTTTTGTGAACTTCAATTCTGAATGCTATTTGCTTACTTTTAATATTTGCACTTCTTTCCCCTTGCATGTTGGGTGTTGATAGTCTTTTTTTAATGGGTTCTATTGGGTTTCCTTGTTTTATAGCTGCCTATAACAAAAACGGACCTCAAACAGATACATATTTTGATAATAAATGTATTTTGAACTTGAACTTTGGAACTTACACTATACTGCTAGTGTCTTCCACAGTGAAGACTGATGCAAAATACTTGTTCAGTTCCTCCACCATTTCTCTGTCCTCCCATTACTACCCCTCCAACACTGTCTTCCAGCAGGTTAATATCCACTCTCATCTCTCTTTTACACTTTATGTATCTGAAGAAACTTTCGGTATCCTCTTTAAAATTATTGACTAGCCTACTTTCATATTCCATCTTCACCTACTTTATGACATCTTAGTTGCCTCCTGTTGGTTATTAAAAGCTTCCTAATCCTCTAACTTCCCACTAATTTTTGTTCTATTATACACACTTTCTTTAGCTTTTATGTTGGCTTTGACTTGTCTTGTTAGCCCTGATTGTGTCATCTTGCTTTTAGAATCTTTCTTTCTCCTTGGGATGTAAATATCCTGTGCCTTCCAAATTGCTTCCAGAAATTCCAGCCATTGCTGCTCTGCCATCATCCCTGCCAGTGTTCTTTCCAATCTGTTCCTGCCAGCTCCTCTTTCATGCCTCTGTAATTCCCTTTACTCCACTGTAATACTAATGCATATGCCTTCAGCTTCTCTCTTTCAAATTTCAGGGTGAATTTCATCATATTATGATCACTTGCACCTAAGGGTTCTTTTAAGCTCTCTAATCAATTCTGGTTCATTGCACAACACCCAATGCAGAATAGCAGACCCCTAGTGGGCTCAATGATGAGCTGCTCTAAAAAACATTCTTGTAGGCATTCTAGAAATTCTCCCTCTTGAAATCCAGCATCAACCTGGTTTTATCAATCTACCTGCATGTTGGAATCCCCCATGACTATTGTAACATTGCCCTTGTGACATGCATTTTCTATC
The DNA here is from genome assembly GCF_048418815.1 of Hemitrygon akajei. NCBI lineage: Eukaryota > Metazoa > Chordata > Chondrichthyes > Myliobatiformes > Dasyatidae > Hemitrygon > Hemitrygon akajei. Next base: position 32,065,315 of record NC_133137.1, read on the forward strand.
TCCCATTGTAATTTGTGGACCACATCCTTACTACTGCTTGGGGGTCTGTATACAACCCCATCAGGGTCTTTTCACCCTTGCAGTTCCTTAGCTCTGTCCACAATGATTCAACACCTTCTGACCCAATGTCACCTCTTGCTAATGATTTGATTTCATTTTTACCCACAGAGCAACGATGCCCCCTCTGCCTTCCTGCCCATCCCTTTGATACAATGTGTATCCTTGGACGTTAAACTCCCAGCTATAATCTTCTTTCAGCCATGATTCAGTGATGTCCACAACATCATACCTGCCAGTCTGTAACTGTGCCATAAATTCACCTACCTTATTCTGTATACAGTGTGCATTCAGATACAACTCCTGTATTCACCCTTTTTGATTTTGTCCACCTTTTATAACTCATCCTATTGACTGTAATTTTGCCCTATCATCAGCCTCTCCTGCACATTGCCTGTTTGTAAACCAACTACCTCATCTTCAGCACTATCACTCCGGTTCCCATCCCCCTGCCAAACTGGTTTAAACCCTCCTTTGTTTCCCCATAGACCCTCATCATCCAGGCCATGCTCTTGTCTGAGGAGGTACTGAGGCCACCAGATTCAGGAACAGTTATTACCCTACCACCACCAGGTTCCTGAACTGGCATGGATAACTTAACTCACCACAACTCTGAACTAGTTTCTACAACCTACAGATTCACTGCTGAGGACCCTTTACAACTCATGTTCTCAGTATTTTTTTTATTTGCATGATTTGTCTCTTTAGTCACATTGGTTGTTTGTCAGTCCTTGTTTATATGCAGCTTTTCATAAATTCTATTGTATTTCTTTATTTTCCTGTAAATGCCTGCAAGAAAATGAATCTCAGGGTTGTATTTGGTACTTTGATGGTAAATTTTACTTTGACTTTTAGCTTGATCGTCACTCTTACCTCAGGACAGGTGCTCATTCTCTGAGAAGGGGTTGTTTTAATCTGCACGGTGATACTGAAAACATCTCGACCCTGGAATGAAGATGATTGCAGAGTTAGTTCTTAGCTATCAACGCCTTTGGTGAACTTGGATATTATCAACCCTATCGAAATGGACCTACATGAGTTATGGGAACAGGTTTTCAAATTGAATGCAAGACCAACACCGGTTTGGGTCCCTCGCTGTTGGATGACCAGCTCATACAAAGCAGGCCTCCATAACTCTGTGTCAAATGAAGCACAAGTCCTGAGTTCATATTTCTTCATGTGCATGAGGTACCCACCAAGGCCAGCTCACTGGTGAGCCATTCCTAGGGAAGACTGCCAGATGTTAAAGACCCCCTCTATGTGGCAACCAAGACCAATTCCATGGGCGTTGGTGAAGGAGGACCAAATGTTGGTTGTGTTTGACCATTCCACCCTCACTGTGATTGTCTGCCCTCTACGTATCCTGCTCTATAGGTGCTTCCACAGTGTGGCAAAGTGCAGTTAGTGAGGCCAAGGCCACAGCATGCTACACGATCATTAAAGAGAGAGGTTATCTTTATATGTCACACGTACATCAAAACATACAGTAAAATACGTCATTTATGTCAAATCAAATCAGTGAGGATTGTGCTGGGCAGCCCGCAAATGTCATCACTACTCCCAGTGGCAACATAACAAGCCCACAACTCACTAACCCTAACCGTGCAACTTTGGACTGTGGGAGGAAACCAGAGCACCCGGAGGAAACCCACAGTCACAGGGAGAAGGTACGGCAGAGGGAATCGAACCCCGATCAGTGATCACTACCGCTGTGATGCTACGTTAAATGCTACATTTCTGTGCTGCCCAGCATTGGTGGACCACACTATAATAAATTCGTACCTATTATTTATTTATTTTATTTGCAATACAGTGCAGAACAGGCCCTTCTGGCCCTTTTTAAGTGCACCACCCAGCAATGTCCCGATTTAATCCTGGCCTAATCACGGGACAATTTACAACGACCAACCAACCCACTAACCGGTATGCCTTTGGGCTCTTGGAAACCGGAACACCCAGAGGAAACCAATGCGGTCACGGGGAGAATGCTCAAACTCCTTACAGTCAGCAGCGAGAATTGAACCCAAGTCACTAGTACTGTAAAGCGCTGTGCTAACTGCTATGCCACCGTATTTATCTCCAGAAATACGTCAGTAGGGTTGGAATTATTCCGCTCTCATTTGCGACACTAAAGCGATGAGGTATTGTGCTCCTCCTTCATTCTTGTGGCTCATCATCAACCAGTCTCACACAGTGGCAGGCTCAGTTTTGGTTAGTAAATGTGGTCCTCAACTTGTTACATAATTCCATGCACAACTCACATAGGTCAACTCTGACCAGCTATGCCCAGCCCACTTTCACAGATGCCACGATTGCTTAGCAATTCACTGCAGATAAAATCAACTTGGCACCTCAGAAATCTGAAAACATGAACGCTGGGCGATCCAGTTTCTTCCAGCAATGACTAGGTTTCAGTAGGGCAGAGAAACACCAAGATCCCCATTGCAGCAACTGAGAAGCTCCACAACCTGCCTTTAACAGAAAGCAACACACACAAATTGTTGGAGGAGCTCAGCAGGCCAGGCACCGTCTATGGAAAAGAGGAAACAGTTGACATTTTGGGCCGAGACCCTTCTTCAGGACTGGATAGAAAGAGGAGAAGTCAGAGTAAGGGGAGGAAGAAGGACAAGGTGGCAGCTGATAGGTGAGACCGGGAGAAGGGGAGAGATAAAGTGAAGAGCCGGGAAGTGGATCGGTGGAAGAGATACAGGCCTGGAGGAGGAAGGGGGTAGAAGACCATGGAAGAGAGGGAGGGGGGAGGAGCACCAGAGGTGATGAGCAGGTAAGGAGATGAGGTGAGAGAGGGAAACAGAAAGTACACCAGTTGCTTCCTACCTCTGGTGGATTAACGTATTCTGCCACATCCCAAACTTTATCTTCAAAAGAGGAATTTGTGACTGCAATCCCTTTGACCTTGGTGATGACTGAACTTTGAGGAGCATTCTCTTTATCTTGATATGATTTCTGGATGATGAAAACATACCTGTATAAATCAGAAACAATTATTAATCTGAGAATTAAATCAAGTAGTTTTTTTTTTTGCAAATTAATTCTTTATTCTTCCAGGAAAGGGCTTTTAATTTCTCAGCTGAATAGGAGTGTTGTTGTGTTCTATGACTATGGATTATCCTAATACCAAGTACTATTGGTACAACAACCTTCAAAAGAGACCTGGTTTTCAGCATCAACTGACTGTTTTTCCTCTTCCTCTCACCTCTTCCTTAAATATACCCAATGTCTTGGCCTCTACAACCTCCTGTGGCATCTAATTCCACAGATTCACCACACTCTGGCTAAAGAAATTCCCCCTCATCTCCATTATGAAAGGACATCCCTCTACTCTGAGGCTCTGCCCTCTGGTCCTAGAATTCCCCACCACAGGAAACCTCCTCTCCACATCCGCCCTATTGAGGTCCTTCAACATTCGATAGGTTTCAATGAGGTCACCCCCCCCCCCCATTCTTCTGAATTCCAGTGAGTACAGGCCCTGAGCCATCAAATGCCCTCCATATGACAAACCTTTCAATCCTGGAATCATTTTCATGATCATCCTTTGAGCCTCTCCGATGTCTTAGATAAAGGATCCAAAATGGCTCAGAATACTTTAAGTGAGGCCTCACCAGTGCCTTATAAAGCCTCAACATCACATCCTTCCTTTTATATTCCAGCCCTCTCGAAATGAATGCTAGCATCGTATTTGCCTTTCTTACCACCGACTCAAGCAGCAAATTAACCTTTAGGGAATCCCGCAGAAAGGCTAGTCATGTGTGTCTATCCTCTGCCCACCTTCCTTGCACTCGCACCCAGTTTTGCCACTCTACTCCTCCCAGTGAGCAGAAAAACATCTTGGTTCCTGTTTACACGAGTTTTGCAATTCTTGATTCTTAATCTATTTAATTTAGGTATGCAGATCAAGGCAAGAGAAGGACCGGGTTTCTTTGGATGTACGTTTTAAGTGTTTTTCTCTGTATTGCTTTCAGTTTTTAAAAGCATCCAAATAGATTATCTGAATATTTTAAGAGCTGAAATAATTCGAATGAACTGAGTAAGGGCAGTAAGTACTGTGTATACACAGTGTATGAATGAAATTAATTTATTTCAGTCAGTACAAAAAGCATCATACAACGATGATTTCATTGGACAAAATTACAACAAAAAACATAGCTATTCTTTAAAACAGACTAAAAGGGTGTAGGCTGAAGCTACAGCTTATCACGTCTACCACTCTTATACAACAACATATTTGGCATCAATCATCAGATCAAAAACAAAAAAATTCATAACCTTTTAACACAAAATCCAACTCCAAATATCATTTATTTACATTACTTCCATTCATTTTAATTCATTTATTTTATATTTGTTCATTAAATAATTTTTTTAACTTGTTAGGTGTGGTGCATGTTTTTAAATTCTCACTACAACTGTTCCATAGATTCACCCCTCTGACTGAAATACAATGATTTTTTACATTTGTTCTTATCCTTTGTTTTTGAAATATACATGTTCCTCTCAAATCATGTTGACTTTCTCTCACTTTAAACAACCTTTGGATACTTTGTGGTAACTGTCCATTTTTGACTTTTTACATAATTTGTATTATTTTAAAACCTATGAAATCTCTGAATTTTAAAGTGTTTAGTTGAATAAATAGTGGATTGGTTGGCTCATAATAACTTGTCTTATTTACAATACGTATAACTTTCTTTTGGACTAGAAAAATTGAATTTGTATTTGTTTTGTGTGTATTTCCCCACACCTCTACACAGTAAGTCACGCACGGGACTATAAGTGAACAGTATAATTATATGAAGATTCCTGATTTAAGAAATCTTGCGCTTTGTACAGTATTGCAATAGATCTTGACATTTTTGCTTTGACATAATTTTTGTGGTTTCCAGCTTAATTTACTATCTATTACCACTCCTAAAAATTTTGTTTCAGATACATTATCAATTTCAACATCATTTATTGTAAGTTTACTATATGAGTTTGGTACCCGGTTTCCAAATATTATGAATTTAGTTTTACTTAGATTCAGTGATAATTTGTTAGTTTCAAACCATTTCTTTATAATTTTAGTTTTTTCTCCACTGTATCCAAAAGTTGTTTCAGATGTTCCCCACTACAAAATATAGTTGTATCATCAGCAAATAATATACATTTTAATGTCTGAGAAACCATACATATATCGTTTATATACAAAATGAACTGCAATGGACCAAGCACTGAACCTTGTGAAACCCCACAAGTTACCCTCAAAAGTTTTGAATTCGAGTTGTTTATATGTACATACTGATATCTGTCTTCCAAATAACTACTTAACCAGTCATGTCCCACCCCTCTAATACCATATCTTTCTAATTTTATTAATAATATTTTATGGTCAATGGTGTCAAATGCTTTTTTTAGATCAAGGAATATTCCCACAGTATATCCATTTCTTTCTATAGTGTTTGATATTTCTTCTACAAAATCTATTAATGCTATTATTGTGGTTCTGTTTTTTTCTGAAACCATATTGCTGTTCACAGAGTATATTATGTCTTGTTATAAAATCATTTAACCTTCTTACAAATATTTTTTTCAATATTTTGGAGAACTGTGAGAGCAAAGAAACTGGTCTATAATTTGAAAACACATGTTTATCTCCAGCTTTGTATATTGGAATGACCGTGGTTATTTTCATTTTATTGGGAAATTTTCCAGCAATCAAAGACTGATTACAAATACGAGTCAGTGGTTTCACAACACAGTCAATGATGTTTTTAATTAAATACATATCATATCCATTCTAATCTGTTGATTTCTTGCTCTTTGATTTATATACTATCTATATACTACTAAAACTCTCATGCTTTGTTTGTGACCTCCAATTAGCGCAAACGATGCATTACAGCGGCACTAGTTTTGGCTAAATAGACTTAAAATGAGCTAACTTACAGAATGCCGGTGAAGTTCAGGGTTATATATTCGTATAAAATTGCTCACTTGCCAAAATCAACAGCCCCGCTTTCACCCAAGAGCCGATGTCAGCCATGATGGAAACCGCGTCGCGATACCATGACGCATGTGCACGGCCAGCCTCAGAAGCGACTCACAATGCTCACAGCAGAGACACCAACCGGAGCACAAGGGCAGGGCAGCTCCACTTCAAGCAGTCACATTCTGCTAATCACCATCAGAATGTGCAGGACTGGGACAGATCTAACTGCCACCCATCAATAAGAGATAATTAAATCTTATTGTAATGATGTACTTTGAGACACCCATCAAACCCTTTGCTGCAGTCAAAGGACAGCGGTGACTATATCACATCCATTTAGGACAGTGCCAACCACATCATCAAGAATAATTAGCATCCTGGAGGCTTTGGTGTTACTGCGTCATTAAGGTAAAAAAAATTATGGTCAGCCTAATTATGTCGCATGGAAAGAAAAGGGGGACATTATGGTCAAGAGAAGACGCCAAATGTCATCAAGAAGCGGCAAGGAGAGGGAGAGAACAAGAATTGGATGAGGCCAGGGCCGCACAACTCCAGGATCAAAGAGTCAGGACAAAAAAGATGAGAGAAGAAGAGACAGAGGAGGAGAGGCATGCACGTCTCCAGAATGACAACAACAGACACAGAAGGAGGAGAGAGGAAGAGACAAAGGAGCTCAGAAATGCACATCTTCAGGATCAGAGACAAAGAACAAACAGCAGAAGAATGAAGGGACGGGGCATGAAAGGACTGCACGTCTCCAGAATGACGATGAGAGGCACACCCTTGTGCCTTGGCAGATCAACCAGAAATGATGCCATCAAAAGTATCCTTTGTTAAACACGGAGGAGCTATATTTGCCTTGCTACGCGTCGTTCTTCCTTAATAAACTGAGATTTTCTTCTTCAATTTCCAAAGCAAAGCGATACCAATAGCATTCAGGAAAATGTAATGTTCATTCTGGTCACATCAGACTGCACTACCCTTCTCTCAAAGGGTGCCCCAACGGGTCACCCCGTTGTCTAGTATCAATTATTTCTTTTTCCTCAGTTGCTCTAATAAACATAGGGTAAGTGTTTATTACTATTTACTGAAATATATCTGAAATAACATTGAATTTATTAAATGTCCACAGAGTAATACTTGCAACAGTATATCTTTTGGCAAAAGGTCTCTGCAAGTCTCTGTAAGCAATGTCAGTCATACCTTTCACTGCTTGGAAAATTGGGTTATCTTTCAATTGCAATTGTAGTCTCTCAAATACATTGATTTCTTTAAACAACTTTCTGCCAATTTTCAATGGAATGACTGAGTACACAAAAAGTTGATTGGATAGGCAAATTATATGCACAAGATCATGCTAGACTATTAGGTACAACTAATTTGTTTTCCAAGTGATATCTGAGTGGATAGTCAATTGAAACTTCCTCAATAACTTTTTAGAATACTTCAGACATTAGTTAGTTCTGTTTGTTAGTTAGCAAATTTGACACAGTCTATACTAAAGGTTCATTTATTATTAAAGTATGTATGTAGCATACAGCTCCGAGATTCAGCTTCTCCAGATAGCCAAAAGACAAAGAAAACCATGGAAGTTGTTCAAAAGAAAACATCAACCCTCCCCCACACAAAAAAAACAAATCTCGCAAATGGCAACATGAGCAACACATCCCCATGCAAAAAATAATCGCACAAACAACAACATGATCAACACCCCCCCCCCACCCTCACAAAGAAAACTGAAAAAATCATGCCAAACGGCAACAAGAAAGAACAGACATTAGTTAGCACTGTTCATTAGTATGTTGGTCACAATCTGAAGGGACCAAAGGAAAACTGGAAAGGTGAGATAACAGATTACTACAGGTAGCTTCAGCAGTTGATTCTAGCTCTTGGGCTGTGGCCAGGCCTCTAAAATATAAAGGAAGGTTATAATTTTCTCAGTCTTGCCTCCTTCTTTGTGCCTCTCTCCGTCATCCTTACCGTGCCATCGGTCTACTTTGGCCACCGTGCCCTTTTTCCTCCTCATCCTCCTAACAAAATGGAAATGTTGGAAGGAACCACCAGGAAGAAAACAGTGCATTAATAAAAGACCCTCAGAAGTTCAAAACGTTTTAGAGCGGAAGTCGGCACTTTGAAATTGGCCTAACACAGAGGAAAATATTTTAAAAATCACTATGTAACAAAATCTCCTTCTCCTTCATTTTATTTGAAAGCCAGCAAAAATGCCAAGATAAGATTTACCCTATCATTACCTCTACAGTGGTACCTTCCAACTTGTGGGCAAGATCAGGAAGTAAAGCTGTCATTCAACCACCAAGTCAAAACACAAATTGGGGTAAAGGATGATGACATTTAACGTCGATGCATTAGAAAACTTTTTCTTTCATGGGAATTCTCAATATTGAGATTCACAGAGAACTAGAACATAGATTAAAAGGACTTTTGCACCACCTGGTTCATACCAACCTGATTTTCAGTCTAGTTCAGGGGTTCCCAACCTTTTTATAGCATTCACTGAGGGGCCCACGGGCATCAGGTTTGGAGCCCCTCAGCTAGTTCCATCTACTTGAATCATATCCCTCCTCCCATCTATGTACCTATCCAAACTTCTCTTAACTGTTACAATTGAACCAGATCCACCACCTCCACTTACTCACTCCACCAACTGAGTGAAGGAGTTTCCCCTCAGATTTCACCTTTCACCCTAAACCCATGACCTCCAGTTCTAGTCTCACCCAACTTCAGGGGCAAAAGCCTGCAAGAATTCACCCTGTCTATACCTAAATAATGTTTTACATCTCTACAAGATCTCCCCTCATTCTCAAGTCAAGTCAAGTCACTTTTTTATTGTCATTTTGACCATAACTGCTGGTACAGTACATAGTAAAAACGAGACAACGTTTTTTCAGGACCATGGTGTTACATGACACAGTACAAAAACTAGACTGAACTATGTTAAAAACAACACTGAAAAAAAACTACACTAGACTACGGACCTACCCAGGACTGCATAAGGTGCACAGAAACAGTGCAGGCATTACAATAAATAATAAACAAGACAATAGGGCAGTCAGGCTCTGGGTATTGAGGAGTCTGATAGCTTGGGGGAAGAAACTGTTACATAGTCTGGTCGTGAGAGCCCAAATGCTTCGGTGCCTTTTCCCAGATGGCTGGGAACACTCTAGGGAATAAAGTCCTAACCTATTCAACCTTTGCCTATACTGTAACTCAGGTCCTACAGTTCCAGCAACGTCCTTCTACAGTTCCTTTGCACTCTTTCAAATTTGTTAATATCTTTCCTGCTGGTAGGTGGCCAGAAATGCATGCAATACTCTAAATTTGGCCTCACCAATGTCTTGTGTAATTTCAACGTGATATCCCATTGCCTGTACTCAATGCCCTGATTTATGAAAGCCAATGTGCTAAAAGCTCTTTATAGCCCTATCCAGCGGCATCATTTTCACAGAATTATGGATCTGTATTCCCAGGTTCCTTTGTTTTAGGGCACCCTCACACTTGTCTGCATTAAATTCCATCTGCCAGCTTTCAGACCATTTTCCGAGCTGGTTGAGGTCATGTTGCAGGCTTTGATAGTCCACTATGCCCCCAAATTCACCTGCAAATTTACCACATTGTCAAGAGTTCTGATGAAGGGTCTCGGCCCAAAACGTCGACCGTTTATTTTATTTTCATAGGTGCTGCCTGACCTGCTGAGCTCCTCCAGCATTTCACGTATGTGTTGCTTTGAATTTCTAGCATCTGCAGAATTTCTCATGCCATATTATATCACCAGTTTACCACATAATCTTCTAAATTATTTATATAGATGATAAGCAATAATGTATTAATCCCTGCAGCACACCACAAGTCAAAGACCTCCAGTCAGAGAGACAGCCATCTACTGCCACTCCCAACTAAACCAATCTAAATTTTTAAATAGGTTTTATATTTCAAACATGCAGTTTAACATTGGAAAATTGGCACAACCTTTCAATATTCTTTTTCCTTCCCTTCATGATTGGCTGTAAATAGGCTGGTGACTGCACAGAAATCGCTGCTTTACTGATTGACACCCACAAATTACTACGGATGTACTTTGGAGAGCATTCTAACTGGCAGCTTCACCATCTGGTATGGGTGGGGTGGCAGGAGGGCAGGGGGTGGTCTACCGCACAGAATGAAAATAAGCTGCAGAAGGCTGTAAACTCAGTCAGCTCCACCGTGATCACTGGCTTCTGTAGTATCGTGGACAGCTTCAAGGGGCAGTGCCTCAGAAAGGCAGCATCCGTGATTAAGGACCCCATCACCCAGGAGATGCCCTCTTCTCATTGCTACCATCAGAGGGAGGGCACACACTCAACAATTCAGGAACAGCTTCTTCCCTCTGCCATCCGATTTCTGAATGGGCATTGAACCTATGAACAACTACCTCACTATTTTTGTACTATTTAATTTAACTTTCTATATTTGTACAGATGCTGGAAATCTAGAGCAATACAGACAATGTGCTGGAGGATGGATCAGGTCATCAGGTCAGGATGGATGGGAATAAACAGCTGACGTTTCGGACCCAGACCCTTCATTGGGACTGGAAAGGAAGGGGGCAGAGGACAGAATGGAGGGGGGTGAGGTAGAAGTACAAGGTGGCAGTTGATAGATGAAACTGGGAGGGGGAGGGGTGAATTAAAGAGCTTGAAGTTGATTGGTGGAAGAGACAAAGGGCTGGAGAAGGGGGTATCTGATAGGAGAGGACAGAATATCATGGAGGGGAGGAAAGGGAAGGGGGTGGAGCACCAGACGGAGGTGATGCACAGGTAAGAAGAGAAAGCATGAGCGGGAAACAAGAATAGAAAATCGTACTGTAATCTACAGTTTTAATTATTATGTATTGCATTGTACTGCTGTCACATAACAACAAATTTCATGACATATGCCAACGACATTAAACCAGATTCTGATTCTGAAACAGGGATGATAACCACATTAAAGAATCACATTAGGTGGTTGTTAGGGAAACGTAGAACAAAGGAATAGAGAATGGGAAAGAGATGGTCAGATTAAAATTGCCAATAAAAGATAAACGTTGCCAATGGATTGTGTTGAATCACTGTTTCTGAGGGACATTTCTAACACAGCTGCTTTTTGTGACTGCTTAGTAGAATCAGAGCATTGCATTTTATTTTCAGAAATACACCAAGATGTATCACAGCGGTGTGAGTAAAACGGGCAATAAGGCAAAATGAGAGAGATGAGATGATAAAATGCCTGGAATCCACGGTGACTTGGCCCTTTGAATTCAGAATCGGCTGGTGAAAGCAGACAGAGGGTAGTGGTGGTGGGTCTTCTTCTGGCTTCTTGGTCTGTACGAGTGGTGTCACAGGAATCCATACAGGGGCTTCTGCTGTTTATGATTTGGATGAAAACGTGGATGTGAGAGTTAGTCAGACCCGAGGACTGGTGGCATTCTGGACAGTGCAAATGATTGCTAAAATATACAGTGGGATAGACATCAGTTTCAGATGTGGATGCAGAAATGACAGGTGACATCTTGGTTTGCTGTTTAATATGCTAAATGTAGTTCACTTCCTTTTGTTTGCATTTTCAGTGTTTGCATTTTGTGGCTGCCTGTGGGACAACGAATCTCAGAGCTGTGTTCTGCATACATAATTTGATAATACCTGTACTTTGAATCTTTGAATCCAGGCAAATGTGGGGTGTTGTACTTTGGGCAATCAAATGTGAAGGGAAAGCACACAAATAATGACAGGATCCTTAACAGTGTTTATGTACAAAAGGATCTTGGGGTCCATGTCCGTAGCTTCTTTGAAGGTGGCTGCACAGGTTGATGAAATGATAAAAATGGTAATGGCAGGCCTGCCATTGTTAGTCAAGGGTCAGGAGATTACGGTGCAGCTTTGTAAAACATTGTTACACCATACTTGAGTGTATAGTATTCAATCCTGATTGCCCCATTATAGGAATTCTGTGAAGGTTACGAAGACGATTCGGAAAATATTTACCGCAATATTGTCTGGACATGGTCAAGTGGTTAAGGCATTGGACTAGTGATATGAAGGTCATGAGTTCAAGCCCCAGACGAGGCAGCGTGTTGTGTCCTTGAGCAAGGCACTTAACCACACATTGCTCCAGTCCACCCAGTTGAATATGGGTACCAACAAAATGTTGGGGGTTAATCTCACAATAGACTGGGAGTCTCGTACTCTCAGTCGCTTCACACTATGGAAACCAGCATAAACACTGGCCTGATGAGCCTATAAGGCTCGGGACAGACTTTTTTTTATTTTTATTAGTTTTTCAAAACATTTTACAAATTAAAAACCCCAAATCCCAATGAGGAACATTAATACAGTGCAAAATTAAGCATACAATAACAATATGCTACAAAGGAAGAGAATTAACAAAAAAGCACCTAAATTAAAGACAAGTAAGCTTAGTATCCTCCCCAAGCCCCACAACACAAGAAAAAACAACAACAACTCCAGACCAACCGCAACTCAATATAGAGAGTATAAGTCAGAACAGTCAAACTCCCAGACTGTGAATACACTTAGCAACAGAGGATAATAATGCCTACTACCAGAAAAAAAAGGGAGCTGAAAGCAAGGGACCGAAAAGAAGAAGAAGAAAAAACCAAAACCCCTAGTCAAGAGGAAGGTTATGAATCGGGACAGACTTTAACGTTAACTAACTTTAACATTGTCTGGATTAATGGATGTGTCTTATAAAGAGAGACTGGGCAAACTAGGCTTATTTTCTCAGAGGGCATAGGTGGAGTAGACAGTCCATATCTTCCTCCCAGGGTTCAAACTTCTGATACTACAGGGCATGCATTTATGGTGAGAGGGAAAAATTTCAAAGGAATGTGTGAGGCAAGTTTTCTTACAGAAAATGAGTCTGAAGTGCACTTCCAGGGGTTGGTACTTGCTGCCCATTATGCAGCTGGCGTTTAGGGCAGCAATGAAGGCCCTCCATCTCTGGTGGTGTTTGGGGCTTCTTTCATCCTGCCAATAGCTTCCTCTCGGTTTTCACTACTGTCGGTCATGCAAGTCCCGGGTGGAGACTCAGGAATACCGTCGCACTCGGATGTAGGAGGATTGTTCATTGCCACTTCCATAATAATTTTGTTTTACCAGTCAAGGTTCTTAGCCCTGAGCTGAATCTCTGAATTTGGTGGACTAGTGGACCACCCTTTGACTTGTTTGGCATGGGTGACCCTCCCAAGAGTCAACACACAAAGTCCTGACTCTAGGCAACAGAGCTCTCTGGGTCACTGAGGCATGCAAGCCTCCAAACCCAACAACAAGGTTGTGGTCCTCTTGGAGGACCAGGGATGGTAGTAGAGATAGATTCAACAGAGTCTCTTAGACGAGCATCTGAACATGCAGAGAATGGAGGGAAATGGACTAAGTGCAGGTAGAGGGTTCAGCACAAAATCGTGAGTTTTATAATAGCCAAAGGTTTGATAAAATGTGTAAGCTTAAAGAGGAAATTTGCTGTTTTATAAGGAATATTAACCCTTTCTTTTATATAAATGTGCCAATGGCTACTAAGTTAGCCAACAATTTCCTATAATGCTCTTGTATACTGTGTTCAAGATAATTTAATTTTTGTGCCATTAAATATTTAAGAATCAGGTACAATTTCCATTTGCATGGATATTAAGAGTCTCTTGTGGTAATCCTATAGGGCAAAATGGCAGGTATTGGAACATTTTCCAATTAATGCTTCAATTATCAAAACCAATTACATATCAATTTAATTAGAATTCCACACACCAGTTTGATTTTCAAATGAGTGAAATGGCCTAATGTTTAAATCAGTGAACATCCTGCTCAATGTCATTCTGCTAGACGATACAAAGAAGATGCACTGAGTGGATTCCATAGTTACAACGGCAGGTTGGGAGACACAGAACATTAAAGTTCCTGGCATACACTTCTTTAAAATACCTCAGACAATTTCACTTCACTGGTTAATGGTCTAATTTGGGTGCAGGTGAACACCAACCTTGAGATAGATATTAGCAAACTACTTAAGGTTGTGCAGCATGTTAACTAGGCTTAAAACAAGTCAAATAATACAAAAGCTCAATTTAAAGAGAGAAGGAACCGAAGAAGAAAAGGAGGTTTCCTTTAGTTGACTGTATTATTAGAGTATAGATAACATTTAGTAAAATATATTTTTCTAGGTTTCATACAGACGATGAAGAATGTGCAAAATAAGATTTACAAGTATGATGTTGGCTATGAAAACTCTAAATACTACTTCTAATTCTGTTTACTCTGGAGAACTCCCACCAAATACATGGTTCCCTGACCCCACACTGCTCGCTTCCACCCCTACCCAAGATCCACAAACTAGACTGTCAGGGTAGGCCTATTGTCTCTGCCTGCTCCTGCCCCTCTGAACTTGTATCCTCATATCTCGATTCCATTCTATCCCCCTTGGTTCAGCCCTTTCCCACCTACAACAATACTCATGTCCTTGATCTCCTCAGTAACTTTCAAGTCCCCAGCCCTGACTGCCTCATCTTCATCATGGCTGTTCAATCCCTATATACTTCAATGTCCCATCAGAAAAGCCTCAAGCCCCTCCGCTTCTTTCTTCACAAAAGAACCAACTAACCTCCACCCAACACTGGCATCCTTCATCTGGCAGAACTGGTCCTCACCCTAAACAATTCTTCTTTCAGCTCCTCCCACTTTCTCCAAACTCCAGGAGTAGCCATGGGCACTCGCTTGGGCCCCAGTCTTCCTCTTCATCAGCTATAGAACAGTCTATGTTTGAAGCCTCCCCCACTTAAACGTTGATGATGCATTGGTGCTGCTTCATGTGCCCATGCTGAGCTCGTCAATTTTATCAGCTTTGCCTCCAATTTCCACCCTTAAATTCATTTGGTCCAAATCTGACACCTCCCTCCTCTTTCTTGATCTCCCTGTCTCTATCTCTGGAGACAAAATGTCTACTGACAACTTTTATAAACCTACTGATTCCCATGGTTATCTCAACTACACTTGCAGTCTCCTGTACAAATGCTATTCCCCTTTCTCAGTTTTTTTCCTCCACCGCATCTCTCCCCAGGATGTGGCTTTCCATTGCAGGACATCAGAGATGGTAGAGGAAGGGAAACCTGCTCTTTGAAGAAGGGGGACATCAGATATGTCCTCCTTCCTTAACGAATGGAGTTTCCCTCCCTCTGCTATCGATACTGTCCTCACCCACATCTTCTCCATTTCCCGTACATCTACGCTCACCCCATTTTCCTGTAGCTGTAATAATGATAGAGTCCCCCTTGTCCTTACCTACCACCCCATCAGCCTCTGCATCCAACACATTATCCTCTTCAACTTCTGCCATCTCCAAAGAGATCCTATCACCCACCTCTTGCTTTCTGCAAGGATTTCTCGCTCCATGATTCTCTTGTCTATTCATCCCTCCCCACTAATCTCCCTCCAGGTATTTATCCCTGCACGTGTCCTAAGTGCTACACTTTCTCCCTCAGCTCCGTTTGCAGACCCAAACAGTCCTTCCAGGTGAGGCAACACTTCATCTGTGAATCTGCTTGGGTCGTCTATTGTGACCAGTGCTCCTGATGTGACCTCCTCTACATTGGTGAGACCCGTTGTAAATTGGTGGACCAGTTCGTCAAGCACCACCGCACCATCTGCCACAAGTGAGACTTCCCGTGGCCAAATATTTTAATTCCAATTCCTATTTCTGTTCTGATGTGTCAATCTATGGCCTCCTCTTGTGCCAAGATGAGGCCACCCTCAAGCTGGAGGAGCAAAACTTATTTTTCGTCTGGGTACCCTCGAACCTGATGGCATGAGTATCGATTTCTCCTTCCAGTGAACAAATCCCCCACCCCCCATTTCCACTCTGACCTTTCACTTCTTCTCACCACCCTTTACTTCCCCTGGGTCCCTTCCTCCTTCCCTTTCTTCTATTGTCCACTCTCCTCTCCTACCAGATTATTTCTTCTCCAGCCTTGACCTTTCCCACTCACTTAACTTCTCCTATCACCTTCCAGCTAGCCTCCTTCCCCTCCCGCACCTTTTTATTCTGTTATCTTCCCTCTTCCTTTCCAGTCCGGAAGAAGGATTTGTCCCGAAATGACAACTGGTCTGTTCATTTCTCCATAGATGCTGCCTGACCTGCTGAGCTCCTCCAGCATTTTGTATTTTACTTTGGATTTTCAACATCTGCAGAATCTCTTGTGTTTACATTGAACAGAGCGAAGCTCTTTTAAAGGAGTGAGATAGTCTGTGACGTAACCTGATATATTTTGTTAAGAATTTAAAATAGTTTAATAGGATAGACTTAAAAGAGTTTCAATTTTTAAATAATTAAAAGAAACAAGGACCTTAAATGTAATGTACGTAAGGAATTTGAGAGAGATTTTTTAAAATCCAAAAGTGATTAGAATGAGGAATCTGCTAACACAGGTAATAGGCAAGGCATTTAGCATCACCCTATTTATTAGGAAATGAGAGAAAAATGTGGAAGATTCTGGAATTAAAAGCTATGGCTGTAGGAGAAACAGAAGAGAGAGGCATGAATCTTAAAATAAGATAAATACTAGCAAAACTCTGTAGGGCTGAATAGCCATTTTGGTGTTCTTCAGTCTGTTTGATTCTGTATCACAAAACCATAACCTGAATTGCCATGAAGAGCGTTCTAACTGGCTGCATCACCACCTCGTATGGATCAACGTAAGCTGCTGAGTGTTGTAAACTCAGTCAGCTCCATCACGGGCACTCGCCTCCCCAGCATCCAGGACACCTTCAAGGAGCGATGTCTCAAAAAGGAGGCATCCATCATTAAGGACCCCCATCAGCCAGGTCATGCCTTGTTCTCATTGCTACCATCAGGAAGAAGGTACAGGAGCCTGAAGACACACACTGAATGATTCAGGAACAGCTTTTTCCCCTCTGCCAACAGATTTCTGAATGGACATTGAACCCATGAACACTACCTCACTTTTTTTTTATTCCTATTTTTGCACTACTTATTTAACTTTATAAATACACACTGTAATTCAGTTATTTTTCAATTATCATGTATTGTATTGTATTGCTGTCACAAAGTTAAAAAATGTCATGACATATGCCGGTGATATTAAACCGGATTCTGATTTTATATAGCCCTGGAGTCATACAGGATAGAAGCAGGAGCTCCTGGCTGAACGATGTGCCCTTATAAGCTAGTCCCATAGAAACCACAGAACCATAGGAACATTACAGCACAGAAACAGGCCTTTTGACCCTTCTTGGCTGTGCCAAACTATTCTTCTGCCCAGTCCCACTGACCTGCACCTGGGCCATATCCCTCCAAACACCTCTCATCCATGTACCTGTCCAAGTTTTTCTTAAATGTCAAAAGTGAGCCCGCATTCACCACTTCATCTGGCAGCTCATTCCACACTCCCACCACTCTCTGCGTGAAGAAGGCGCCCCTAATGTTCCCTTTAAACTTTTCCCCCATCACCCTTAACCCATGACCTCTGGTTTTTTCCTCCCCTAGCCTCAGTGGAAAAATCCTGGTTGCATTCACTCTATCTATACCCATCATAATTTTATACACCTCTATCAAATCACCCCTCATTCTCCTACACTCCAGGGAATAAAGTCCTAACCTATTCAACCTTTCTCTGTAACTCAGTTTCTCAAGTCCCGGCAACATACTTGTAAACCTTCTGTGCACTCTTTCACCTTATTAATATCCTTCCTGTAATTAGGTGACCAAAACTGCACACAATACTCCAAATTCAGTCTCACCAATGTCTTATATAACCTCACCATTACATTCCAACTCTTATACTCAATACTTTGACTTATAAAGGCCAATGTACCAAAAGCTCTCTTTACGACCCTATCTACTTGTGACACCACGTTTAGGGAATTATGTATCTGTACTCCCAGATCCCTCTGTTCTACTGCACTCCTCAGTGTCCTACTATTTACCTTGTATGTTCTACCTTGGTTTGACCTTTTGAAGTGCAATACCTCACACTTGTCTGCATTAAACTCCATCTGCCATTTGTCAGCCCATTCCTCCAAATGGTCCAAATCCCTCTGCAAGCTTTGAAAACATTCCTCACTGTCCACTACACCTCCAATCTTTGTATCATCAGCAAATTTGCTGATCCAATTTACCACATTATCATCCAGATCATTGATATAGATGACAAATAACAATGGACCCAGCACTGATCCCTGTGGCACACCACTAGTCACAGGCCTCCACTCAGAGTAGCAATCCTCCACTACCACTCTCTGACTTCTCCCATTGAGCCAATGTCTAATCCAATTTACTACCTCATCAGGTATACCCAGCGAATGAATCTTCCTAACTAACCTCCCATGCGGGACCTTGTCAAAGGCCTTACTGAAGTGCATGTATACAACATCCACTGCCTTCCCTTCATCCACTTTCCTGATAACTTCCTCGAAAAACTCTTAATAGATTGGTTAAACATGACCTACCATGCACAAAGCCATGCTGACTTTTTCTGATAAGTCCCCGTCTATCCAAATACTTGTAGATCCTATCTCTTAGTATTCCTTCCAATAATTTACCTACTACCGATGTCAAACTTACCGGCCTATAATTTCCCAGCTTACTTTTTGAGCCTTTTTTAAACAACTGAACTACATGAGCTATCCTCCAATCCTCCGGCACCTGACCCCTGGATATCAACATTTTAAATATTTCTGCCAGGGCCCCTACAATTTCAACACTAGTCTCCCTCAAGGTCCAAGGGAATACCCTGTCCGGTCCTGGGGATTTATCTACTCTGATTTGCCTCAAGACAGCAAGCACCTCCTCCCCTTTAATCTGTATAAGTTCCATGACCTCCCTACTTGTTTGCCTTGTTTCCATAGACTCCATTCCAGTTTCCTTAGTAAATACAGATGCAAAAAGCCCATTTAATATCTCTCCCATTTCTTTTGGTTCCATACATAGCCGACCACTCTGATCTTCAAGAGGACCAATTTTATCCCTTACTATCCTTTAACATACTTGTAGAAGCTCTTAGGATTATCCTTCACCCTGACTGCCAGAGCACCCTCATGTCTTCTTTTAGCCCTCCTGATTTCTTTCTTAAGTATTTTCTTACTCTTTTTATACTCCTCAAGCATCTTATTTCCTCCCTGTTGCCTATACATGTTATACATCTCTCTCTTCTTCTTTATCAGAGTTCCAATATCCCTCGAGAACCAAGGTTCCTTATCCTTATTCATTTTGCCTTTAACCCTGACAGGAACATACAAACTCTACACTCTCAAAATTTCTCCTTTGAAGGCCTCCCAAATCAATGATATCCTTGGCAGAGAACAACCTGTCCCAATCTATGCTTTTTAGATCCTTTCTCATTTCTTCAAATTTGTCCTTTTTCCAGTTTAGAACTTCAACCCGAGGACCAGATCTATCTTTATCCATGATCAAGTTGAAACTAATGGTGTTGTGATCACTGGAACCAAAGTGTTCCCCTACACACACCTCTGTCACCTGCCCTAACTCATTTCCTAATAGGAGATCTAATATTGCATCCTCCCTAGTTGGTACATCTATATATTGATTTAGAAAACTAACCTGAACACATTTCACAAACTCTAACCCATCTAGACCTTTAACAGTATGGGAGTCCCAATCAATGTGTGGAAAATTAAAATCCCCTACAATCACAACTTTCTGCCTCCTGCAGCTGTCTGTTATCTCTCTGCAGATTTGCTCCTCCAATTCTCATTGACTATTGACTCATTGACTATTGTATTATTGGTCTATAATACAACCCTATTAATGTGGTCATACCTTTCCTGTTTCTAAGCTCCACCCATATGGCCTCAGTAGACAAGCCCTTTAAACTGTCCTGCCGAAGCACTGCTGTAATGTTTTCTCTGACTAGCAAAGCCACCCCCCCCCACCCTTCATCCCTCTGCCTCTATCACATCTGAAACATTGAGCTGCCAGTCCTGCCCCTCCTGTAGCCAAGTTTCAGCCCACTTGTCTATATTTGGCCAGTATAATTCTAAATTGTTCCTACCTCCTAACTTTTAAATGTTGTCAGCACAGATCACTTAACCACTTCCTTTGCCACCCTCTTGGTTTCAGAATGATTCCATCTCTGCTGCAGATGACACCCCTGTAAGTTTCACTTAGCTCTTCTCGAGATGCTACCTGTTCCATTGAGCCCTTTCTCTCTCGCTCAGAGCATAAGACAAAGGTGCAGAATTGGACCATCAAGTCTGCTTCATTAACAGCAACCCTAACGCTATCAGAACTTCCCTTGTCCTATTCATCCATCTCCACCCTCTCTGCAACTTGGAACTAACTGGCTTTCTCTCTTCGCCATTTCTGATGAAGGGGCTGTTTCAAAGTGCAAAATAAATTTATTACCAAAACACATATATGTCACCATATTCATCACTTAAACTGCGATGTGTTTAACTCTCTAGTTTGAAGGACCGATTGAGATCTGAATACTCCCACATCCTCCACCAGCCTGGCCAAATTCACACAAGTTATATCAATACCCTTGAAACTTCATCTGTTATCTTCAAAATGTTTTCATCCAGTATCAAGATAAATAGCAACGAGGGTCTTTAGTCAGTCCACATTTAGCTTTCCCGAAAGACCCCGAATCTCCACATTTTCTTGTGGGCATATTTAGTAAAGACATAATAGAATCAATGAAAGACTGCACCAACTTGGATATTCAACTAGTGAGCGAAAGACAACAAACTGTTCAAGTAAAATAATAAATAAGAAATAATTATAATAAATAAATATCAAGAACACGAGAGGAAGAGTCCTTGAAAGTGAGTCCATTTGGTTGTGGGAAGATTTTAATGATGGGGTAAGTGAAGTTATCCCCTTTGGTTCAAAGGCCTGATGGTTGAGTGGTAATAACTGTCTCTGAACCTGGCAGTGAGGCTCCTTCACCTTCTTTCTGATGGCAGCAGCAAGAACTGACCATGAACTGGGTGGTGGGGGTCCGTAGTGATGGATGCCGATTTCCTGTGAGAATACTTAGTATAGATGTGTTCAAAGGTGGGGAGAGCTTTACCCATGATGGACTGGGCCATAACCACTACTTTTTGTAGTAATTTCCTTTCAAGGGTATTGATGTTTCCATACCAGGCTGTGATGCAGTCAGTCAATATACTCTTCACTACACATCTACATAAGTTTGTCGAAGTTTTAGATGCCATGCGGAATCTTCACAAACTCCTAAGTAGATGTGATGCCGTGCTTTCTTCGTAACTGCACTTACTGGGCCAGGACAGGTGCTCCAAAATAATAACAGCGAGGAATTTAAAGTAGCTGATCTCTCCACCTCGGATCCTTTAATCTCACTGGGACCGGGCAAACCGATAGTTCCTATATCTGATTAGTGTTGATAAATTGACAAGCTGCGAGATATCTACCCAGCTGATATTTTTTCTCCGAGGCGTTTGGGAATATTTCACAAGGTGACCGTGTTCAAAGGAACTACAAACGGGGTCACGTTGCGGCTCCGTTAAACTCACTCATGAAACGGTAATCTGAGAAGTTACATCCAGTTCTACACGTCCCGGTATTTACCCCTCAAAGCGGCATTACTGTTTACCTTGAAGATCAGACCGTCTGCAGCAAGGGGGTGGGGGTGGGGGGTCGGAAATTATCTAACACCGAGTCTAAAACAACCCCAGGATGACCAAAGTTTTATCAAAGTACCAGCGAGTCGTGCAGAATAACCGCCGTGTTAACGTCATTCTCTTTCATTCAAACTTAATGCAAACACGCCGAATTCCAGAATATACTTACGCGCCAAAGTACATTATCATGCCAAATTGGATGAATTTGTGGATGATCCCTATAAGTCCGGGTTTTAACACCACCATCTTTGGCGTTTGGTAACTCCAAAAGTCTGCCCACACATTAAACACTGCTTTGCCACTCATGGTATTAAATCCTACCGGGCTCTGGCGAAACGAACTTCTCTTATCCTGCTCCCTCTGCACACTGTCGCTGAGTGTTTAACTCTCAAGTTTAAAGGGCGAGTGAGATCTCACTACAGTTTACACCCACATCCTCTACCAGGTTCACGCAAATTACATCGACATCCTGGAGGCTTCAACTGTTGTCTTCAAAATGTTTTCGTACGGTATCAAGATAAATAGCAACGAGAGTCTTTAGTCAGTCCGCATTTAGCTTTCCCGAAAGACCCCGAATCTCAATTTTCTTGTGGGCATATTTAGTAAATGAACTGAATCAATGAAAGACCGCACCAACCTGCCTTTTCAACCGTGTGTAAAAGATAACAAACCGTGCAAGTGCCGAAAGAAAGAACTATAATAAATAATTGCGCAATAAATGCCGAGAACATGAGACAAAAAGTCCTTGACAGTGAGTCCATTGGTTGTGGAAAGATTTCAATGATGGAGCAAGTGAAGTTGAGTGAAGTTATCTATCCCCTTTGGTTCAAGAGCCTGATGGTTGAGAGGTAATAACTGTTCCTGAACCTGCTGGTGTGAGTCCTGAGGCTCCTGCACCTTCTTCCTGATGGCAGCAGCGAGAAGGGAGCGTGTCCTGGGTGGTGGGGGTCCCCGATAATGGATGCTGCTTTCCTGCCACAGTGCTCCGTATCGGTGTGCTGAATGGTGGGGAGGGCTTTACCCGTGATGGACTGGGCAGTATCCATCACTTTTTGTAGGAATTTCCGTTCAAGGGCATCGGTGTTTCCATACCAGGCTGTGATGCAGTCAGTCAATATACTCTCCACTACACATCTATAACAAGTTTGACAAAGTTTTAGATATCATGTCGAATCTTCACGAAGTCCTCCGGAAGTAAAGGTGCTCCCATGCTTTCAGCCTAATTGACCCGGGATAGTTCCAAGTGTGGTAGTCCTTCGGATCTGCAGAAGACACCATGCTGTGGTGCGGTTTATCTGTGAACTCTGCAGTCCCCGTCTGGAAGCGCACAGTCCAGCACTGGAAGTTTGTTGTTGTAATAATTGTGGCTGCGGTTCTGTGACGCCGCTCACGGTTTTCCATCAGTTTTCGGCAGCGCCGGTCTTCAAAACTGGTGTAGGCTTCATAGCACAGGGCTCGCCAGCGGGTTCTGTCAGCAGCCGCAGCTTCTAGTTCCCTTAACTAGCGTAGGGTTTCCTTCACAGCGTCTTTGAGGACGTGGACGACCTTGAGGTCTCTTCCCTGTCACCATAGAGCAGCTGGCGGGGCATACGGCGGTCGTCCATGCTGATGACGCGTCCCACCCATCGCATCTGGGCTCTGCTGATCCGGGACTCAATGCTGGCGGACTCCGCGCGATCCAGGACCTCCAGGTTGGAGACACGGTCGTGCCAACGAATGCCGAGGATGGAGCGCATGTGAAGTGTCTCCAGCTGTTTGATGTGTTGTCGGTACAGAGTCCAGGCCTCACATCCATAAGGAGAGAAGGGATGACCACGGCTCTGTGGAGATGTGGACCCGCCGTGTTGATTTAGCAATCTTGTACGCAGCTTCCCCAGAGCCTGGAGTCCAAAGACCCATCACTCGAGATGATGCTTCCCAAGTTTTTGAAGCTGTTTACATTTGTCAGCTGGGTGTCGACAAGTGATTTTTGGTTGGTTGGTGTTTGGCACGGGCGGGTGAAGTACTTCAGTCTTGTTCAGGCTGATAGTCAGGCCAAAGGGCATAGCAGCGTCTGCGAATTTGTTCAGCATCAAGTGTAGATCACAGTCTTTGTGCGCCAGGAGCGCACGGTCATCAGGGTTTCTTGAATGACCATATGGAGGCACTTTGTCCGAGCGATCAAGCGGCGAAGGTCAAATAGAGAGCTGTCCAATCGGACCCTGATGTACCTCCCTCCTTCAGACCTTGGACAGTACGTGACAGCAGGCAGGTGAGGAACAGATTGAACAGGACCGGGGCTAGTACACAGCCCTGCTTCACCCCATTGGAAATGGCAAATGCAGCTAATCTATCACCACTGCGAAGAACCCGTCCTGCCATTCCGTCGAGGAGCAGCTGAATCATCTTCACGAATTTCCTCGGGCATCCGTAACGACTCAGGATGATCCAGAGAGCCTCCCTGTTTACAGTGTCAAATGCCTTTGTCAAGTCAATGATGGCAGAGTACAGAGGCCTGTTCTGCTCTCTCCTGGACTTGCCTCACGGCAAATATCATCTCTACTGTACTCCGTTCTGGCCGAAAGCCACACTGCGCCTCCGGGAGGTTCCTTTCCGAGATTGTTCCACCGAAATAATAACAGCAGGAAATTTAAAGTTGCTGGCCCTCGCTACCTCTGATCCCTTAACCTCACGGGCACCGGGCAAACCGATAGTCCCTATATGTGGGTAATGTTGGGAAACTGACAAGCAGCGGATAGCAACCCAGATAAAAAAATTTTCTAGGTGTTTGGGAATATTTCACAAGATGACCGTGTTCAAAGGAACTATAAACAAGATCACGTTGCGGCTCCGTTAAACTTACTCATGAAACTCAATGTTTAATCTGAGAAGTTATATACAGTTCTACAGTACACGTCCCAGTATTTACCGCTCAAAGAGACTGTGTGTGTGTGTGTGTGTGTG